>NW_027493022.1:0-439531 GCF_021521415.1 Bidens hawaiensis | reverse complement strand
ATCGAGTCGAATACGCGCGTAATAAATCTTAAAACAAATTGTCAAACGAATCAGCCCCAAATGGACCAAATTCCCCATCTGTAATGTACCTTTTCTTACATCATAATTATGTCACCCGAGTTGATAGGGTTGACGGTTCCCTTTTACAACTTTCAATTTAACATTTAAACGAAAATTCGCGCACCGCCGACTCGATTGAGCAATCACCAACCAAAACAGCCCCAAGTATCAAAATTTTAATTTTCCCACAGCCCTTAAACCCCCCTAGGGCTGTACAAACTGATTCGGTCTCGGTCATCCGATCGATTAACGCATCAAACTCAATAATTGCCAATCCTACACCCGATAAACCCTAGTTTTCGAACTAAAATCGATTGAACCGACCTAAACACCTCCATTGGCCATGAAATTATAATATGATGTACATGCCATACCTAGTGGGATTTTGATGTGAAAACCTCACTCAAAACAGCCCCGGAAAAGGTTAATTGGACAGGCCACCCGGTTAGTCTAGAGCAAGACGTTTTTTCGATCAATACGCACAATATGAGGATCAATTAACGTGTAAAAGACTTGGGGAATCATAGAACCGACCTGGAATTGGAGTGTTTATGGTCTAATCACAGCTACAAAAAAGAAAAATCTGGGGTGCTTGGCTCTTGCTTACTGCCGATCGCAGATGGGGTGGGGGGGGCTAGGGTTAGGATTGTTTGTTTTATGATATAAAATAATAATTTACACTCTAGTCCCTCCAGTATGAAGTGTGTAGCAACTTGGGTGGAAATTTAAGTGAGAATTGTTTTCGAGGGTGGTCAAGGAGCCCTCGGAAGGATGCCGGGACAAGCCCGGAAGGTGAACACAACACTACAAGGTTAAACCTTTTTATCGAAAATTTACGGACGTTACAAGGTGTTAAGAAAACAAATAATGCAAACAACAAATTGGTTGCAAACGAGTTCCGTGAAACCCTGATCCCGATGGTACGGTCGACCCGAGCCAAATCTGCAATATCGAAACCCGAACCGTAGTACCCTGAGTTGTTTCTTGTTCTTCAAGATGACCACAAACGGCCGAGCTACGACCTGGAGGATCTGAGTCCCGTGAGAATAGAACCCGGATCTCCGGTGACCAGAAAACGCACACGAAACCCGAGGTGCGACAGAAGCTAAACCATATCCAACCCGACTAAGAATATACGAACTATAAACCTAAGCCGTGTACAACCCAGATCCGTTTATGCCCTTCGCGAATGGAAGGAATTCGCACAGCATGCGAATGGAAAGAATTCGCACCGCTGTGCGAACCACCTTGGTATGCGAACTGAAGAATTTGCATGGACGTGTGAAACCCTTGATGTGCGAATTCCTGGTATGCGAATGGAGGAGTGCGAATTGTGTGGACCGGAGGTAGGAGGCCGGTGGTGGTCGGCGGAAGCGGAGAAGGGAATGGGACTAGCGGCGGTGAAGTGGCTGTGAATATGGAGAAAGAGAAGTGAGAGGAGGGGGGGAAGTAGGTCAAGGGTCACCGAAATCGGGGATGGGGCGGGTGGTGAGACGGTGTCCGTGAAAGGGAGGTAAGAGAGAGAGAGAGAGTGGTGAGATGAAAGTGTTGAAGGAGGAGGGGGTGTTGTTGGTGGGTTAATAAAAGTTTATAATAATAATAATAATAATAATAATAATAATAATAATAATAATAATAATAATAATAATAATAATAATAATAATAATAATAATAATAATAAGGGGCAACTTCATAGAATAGTAACCAACTTTCAAAAACTGTTTCCAATTAGGTCACTCAACTTTAAAAAGTGTTCCAATTAGGTCACTCAACTTTCGTGTTTGATTAAATTAATAGTTTTAACATGTTTTTGTAGCCAATTTTCTTTTTTGTTTACATAGGAAATGTTTTTATCTTTTTTTTTTGAAGTTGACGTTGAGTGGCGACGTGAAATTTTATTTTTTTATTTTTAAATTTTAATATAATTAACGTTTTTTTTAAAGTTTTTAAATTTAACTACATATATTGCAAATTTCGACACCCACATCCTATCATTCATTTCTTTCTTAACGCACACAAAAATCGGTGAGACTTGATTTGAAGATTTAGTGACTCGATTTGGGAAAAATATGTATTAGTGACCTAATTGGAACACTTTTGAAAGTTGGTTACTATTCTATGAGATTTTCCCTAATAATAATAATAAGTGTAAGATTGGGTAAGAAATCTTAAGCGAGACCCGAACCCGAGACCAACTCGTCTAATGACCCATGAACCACCTCAGATAAAGAATGTTAGTTGAAGATGAGCCAAACACATGAACCCACTCGTTAAGGAATTAGATTTTAAATAAAGGTTAGCTTATATGGAACATTAATAAGAACCTAACCCGAGCATGAGTCAAATAAGGATTAAATACATGATGCTAACATGATATAAATACTAACAAATAAGGACGTTAACTCATAAACGCATAAACGTAATAATAAAGAAGCGAATATAATATAAATACATGATGCTAACAAATAAGGATTAAAGTATATTGATTAATATGAACGGTTAAAGAAGAATATATGTCGGTTTAGTTAACTCAAAAGTTAACCCTTTTAACTTTATGTAATAAGTAAAGGAAAAAATATAGAGATTAATACGTGTGTATTATTAACATTTTGTCAGACATAGTTGAAGACAGGAATTACTATTAATTTAGAGAGGAATCGACTTCAGGTGAGTTCTAGCACCCTTTTTCCTTTAAATGTTTTTTGGGGCTGCATGCATACTTCTTTGTGAAAGAATAGATATATGTGACTTTAGTTAATGACAAATATCTTGTAAGAACGTGTTTATATATATTAATTTATTAATATATATATATATATATATATATATATATATATATATATATATATATATATATATTTGAATGTTGAATGATGACTAGAATAGAAAGAGTTAAGGAATATATCCTACTAATGCTTGTGTAGAAGGTTATATGAATATCAATGAGTATGAATGCTATGTATAGAAGAATGCATATATGTTCATGCATAGAGCCTTCGGGCCTCATGCATGCACAATAAGTTAGGATGGCAAATCCCTCTAACTTTATAAGGCTCGGTTATGAACAAACATAGGAAGGCTCGGCTATGAGCAAGGATAGGACGGCTCGTTTATGAGCAAGGAAGGCTCGGTCATGAGCAAAGATAAGAGGCTCGGTCATGAGCAAATATAGGAGGCTTGGTTATGAGCAAGGATAGGAAGGCTTGGTTATGAGTAAGGACGGCTCAGTCACGAGCAAGGATAGGAGGCTCGGCTATGAGTAAGAGTAGGAGGCTCGGTTAGGAGTAAGCGCATAGGAATATAGTTATGAAATGATTGATAGACAGACATAGAGAAAGTAAATAAAGATTATACACGTTATGCCAGGTACAAGTGTATTAAAGATGTATTTACAAATTGTATGTTATGGAAAGTAAAGAAACGTTAGATCTCACTCAGCGTGTAGCTGACTTTTACTACGCATGCAGGTATTATGGATGACGTGGAAAGCTTGAGGTGCGTACAAGGCTATCCATATTAAAGATTATTTAAAAGAGGAAGTTATTATGTAAAAAGTTTTAGTTTCCGCTGTAAGTTGATTATGCTTCCACTGTATCAAACTGAGTTTATGAGTAAATCCAACACCGAATTTAAGGCTACCGGGATCGGGACCTTACAGATCAAGCTTACAAGACTTACGCGTCAATAAGACTTATGTGTTGACCAGACTTATACGCTTGACTTATTCGTTGACTAAGCTTACAAGACTTACGCGTTGATCAGACTTATGCACTGAACGCATTGACCAGACTTATGCGTTTACCAGACTTATGTGCCGAGATCACAATAATTTGAAAATTTTCAAAATGGAATTTTTGAGTTTGTTTAACGTTGAAGCTACACCGACAAGAAACAGAATGAAAGTTTTTAAAGAAAGAATTTGATGATTTTGAGATGATAAATGGAGAATCATTTGATCATTTTATTAAAAGATTTTGCAAGCTTGTTAGCGAAATGAAACATATCAGGATTGAGAGACCAGAGTTCGAATACATTGACGGATTGTCTCATACTTGTTGAAACTTCACCTAAAGATTTGGGCATCATTCAAGTAAAATTTTCCATTTTTTTTAATAAATATGGCATTTGCTTTTTTTTTTTCAACCGTGATTAACATGGGTAATTATCCTAGTTGATCAATATGAGAAAACAATGTTGAAATGTTCAAAAAAACTGTAAATGATAAACAGATTTCCATAAAAAATCATATTGACAAAAATACTACACTTCAACAAGAGCTACAAACTGTTAATGAAAAAATTGATTTGAAGCTTAACAGTCATAAGGCAGCGTCTTTCGTCCTGGACAACATTCTCCCTAAACCGACAGGTAAAGATGATGCAATTGGGGAAGTTGTTTATGGATATAATGATCATGGTTTGGGGTATAAGCAAGTTCCAACCCTAATTTCCCCTGAGCCTCTAAAATCTGAAAATAAAAAAACTACGCGTGATCGTCTTCAAAAACCTCCGGTTAGAAAGTTTGTTGACCGTATAAGATGTATCAACTGTAACGAAGTAGAACATGTGTTCTTTGCGTGTCCTAATAGTTAAAAGCACAATCATGGTAACCACCAAAAAGTTGTTAATAAGGTTGAATTCGTACATGGTACGACATCTTATAGCGAGAAAGAAATCCAGTCTCAAAATCACTCCATTAAGGATTTCTTTGTTCGAAAAGTCAAATGTAAACAAACCGAGGAACCTCCTTGTTATAAGAAGAGTCTTAAGTTTGCTTACGGTCTAAAATTAGATGTTGTTACATCTAAAATCAACCAGGATAGTATTAAAACAGAAAAACAAAAATTTCAAAATTCAAAATCTAAAAATACAAGCTCTAAGTGTCAAATTAAAATCAAATTCAAATTCAAATATCAAATCTAAATTTGTTGACGTTGTTGATTTGAAAGATTGTGATGTTATACGGTTTGAGAATTTGAGATTTTATGTAAATAGATCCAAATCAACGTTATATCATTGGATCATTAAGAAAAGGACTCAAATGTAAAATCCAAACAAGATTTTGTTGAGAAAGAGTCTTGTTCTAAAAGTTCGGATAACATTGCTATAGCTGTAAAATCCGAAACTTCAGAAAATTCAAAAGTTTTAAATGTTAATTCTGAGTGTTCAGACAACAAGTATTCTGTTGTAACAAATTTGTCTGAAACTCCTGAAACCGTTGAGAATTTTGAAAATGTCATTAGGTCCAAGACCAAAGGGGTTTGGATTTCTCTGTTTCCTTAAAGTATGTGTGCAGGGGCTCCCAAAATTCATAACGTTTATGATTGGAGCGCGATTGTGCTAAACATTGTCAAATCAATGGAGTGGGGCAACACAGGAAATTTGGAAAGATGGTGCTCATTACGGTTTGCTTTTCAGGTCCATTTTGGATTGCTTAACTGTTTATTCTTGTTAATGAGGCTGCCATTGTGATTAACTAAATGTGATCTAAAAATATCTGTAGACCATATCAAACAATCAAGTTTATTTTTGATAATGCTTTTGATTTTTTTTTGGGGGGGGGGGGGGGGGAATATTATAGAAAAACAAAAAACATTCAAATATTTGAAAAGGTTAAAAACATTCAAAAATGTTCAAAAGTAAAAAACATTTAAAAAATGTTGCTCCTCGAAAATGAGTTTTTGAAGCAAAAAGGGAAGATGATAGTATATTGGTCATCTGGTCTCAAATCCAGTAAATGGTAAGCAAAAAGGCCGAGTGCTTAATTGTATTAGTGCATTGGTAGGCCTTTAAATAAACAAGTATGAAGAAGTATGTGATATAAACCTAAATACAGCCGAATCTAGTGGACTAACATATTGAAGCTTAGTTAATATCTGCTTTAAGAAATGAAAATTTAAAAGATTGTTGTGTGTGCATGTGGTCATTTTGCAAAGAAATTTAACGTATTTTCTTATTTCATTTTGCAAAGAAATTCAACTTATTTTTTCTATATTTTTATTCAAATATTGAATTCTCTCCTGCGCGATAGGACTATCCGACTTGATGGTTATAATAATAATAATAATAATAATAATAATAATAATAATAATAATAATAATAATAATAATAATAATAATAATAATAATGAAAATAAAAAGTTAAAGTAAAAATACAAATAAACATAAAAATAAAATTAAATAAAATCAAATTAAAGTCTAAATTAAAACAAAAACAGAAACAAAATCAATCAATCATACGTAGTATTTACCACAAATAGCCTAAGCTATCATAAGTAGGGTCTGGTGAGGGTGAGATGTAGGCAAACCTTACCTCTATCCTTAAAGACAGAGAGGTTGATTAAAACTCAAAGTGCTTCTCATTTGAAATCTCCCTATATATATATATATGTATGTATATATATCATAAACTACAACACTATGA
This sequence comes from Bidens hawaiensis, assembly GCF_021521415.1. Lineage (NCBI taxonomy): Eukaryota > Viridiplantae > Streptophyta > Magnoliopsida > Asterales > Asteraceae > Bidens > Bidens hawaiensis. Next base: position 433,049 of record NW_027493022.1, on the reverse strand, counting down.
TGTTAGTCAGTTTAATTTAATATTTCATTATAGCTAAACTAAAAGCACAACCACGATATAATTTAGTAGATAACAATAAGTAGAAAATAATAATTCTAATAGTAATAGCAATAAAGATAATAATACTAACAATAGCAGCAGCAGCAGCAACAACAACAACAATAATAATAATAATAAAGGTTATAACAAGAAATAGCCCTCATTCTAGAGGTCTTTAACCTTAATTCTACGTCTCTAAGAACTCCCATCCTCAACCATATCCTCAGAGAGGTGCAAGTTTAGCAAATCACACCTAATCCTCTCATCCCACGTCAATTTGGGTCTACCTCTGCCCATCCTCCTCTCTAATATAAGACTTTCCACTAATCTAACGGGAGCAGTTGTAAAAACGAAAAGTAAAATATAACTTGATAAAATATATACATCAAACATTTATAATTTTTCAAGAAAGATCAGAACATGGATCACATTGGTCGTTAATGTTCTAGATCACACTTCTATTTCAACATTACTGTTCCGATAACCCATAGTCGATTATAGATATATCTTGTCCATTTTAAACTTCGAATAAGTATTTTGGTGTCATAGTGATATGTTAAGGTATGGATTAAGCACAGTACTTATGTGGTCCCCATTCAATCGGACAAATTATAGGCTCCATCAAATCTCAGACTTATTTTGTTTTCACGTATCACCTCGACTTGACTTAAATTTGTGTTATCTGATCGCGATACGCTTATAGACACACCTTTTTCGCCTCTTATTTTGTCTAGAAATATTAAAATAAAGCAGAAATTCAGCACAATAACAATCAGGTCGGATAATACCATATTATCGCACAGAGAAAGTCCAAGGCTTGAACAAAAACAAAGAAATAAAACAAAGCAAAAGATCCAGGACCTTAACAATCAGATCGTGTATGACTACAAACATAGAAAGTCCGATGCTTGAATCAAAATAAAGAAAAAACAAATTGAAATTTCTTTTAAAAACCTAATATTTTTGCAATTATTTTCTTTTTCTTTTTCTTTTCTTTTATGACTTATAGTGCAAGCACACGACAAAATAAGACAACTGTGATTTGGTAAAGAGAGGCTTGGGTATAACATGCTATTTACATATCTGCCTTCATGTATCTGACTTTAAGTGGAGACATGCAACCGCTTTATGAATATATAACCACTAGTACATGCGGGTAATTTAGTTTATATCACACTGACGCTTACTCATTTGTCAAACTTATCTACACATTAAGCAATGATCTTATAGGATTTTAATATACTATTTTCATGTGCTGAGCATTAGGATCAATATCTTATCATTTCCAAAGGTCGGATAAGTTTTTCAAACTTTTTTTTCACTAACTACCTCTAAACGGGAAAACCTTTTTTTGAGACATTTTCTGATATTCTTAATAGGAAAATATAAAATCTTTTTTGATTTACTAACTCATTTTTGTTTTTCTTAAAATTAAATATAAAAAATTTTTGGTGGGTAATATTAACTCATTTTCTCCCTCTAAATTTGTGACGTATTTGAAAATATTTACAAATTTATATACAAAAAGATTGATAGTTAATTTTAATCAAAATTTATCATGCCAAGCAATTCGATAAGATATTTGAATTGGGCATGATCAAAAGCTTTTGTGAAAGGGTCTGCAAAGTTGTAATATGAGAAGACTTGTTCAATATTGATAAGTTTTCTGTCATATAAATCACGAATGAAATGCATATGAATGTTAATATGTTTTGTCTTTGAATGTTGGACCGGATTTTTGACAATAGATACCGCGACATCTTTATCACACTTGATTAGGGTGTTAAAGGAATTCAAACCGTAATTCAGCAGCTGATGTTGGATCCAAATCACTTGTGAACAGCAGTTGGAGGCGGAAATGTGTTCAGCTTCATCAGTCAAGGTTGATGTTGTGACTTTCTTCATACATTGCTAAGTGATTAAGCGATCACCCAAGAATTTGCATCCTCCAGTAGTTGACTTTCAATTTAATTTGCATCCCGAATAATCACTGTCTGTGTAAGCATGTAGTACCAAAGGAGAATCTTTTGGATACCAAATACCAAAATGAGGCTTTCCCTTGAGATACCGGATGATACGCTTGACAATGGTTAAGTGTGACTCCTTTGGATCTGATTGATATCTGGCACACTGACAAATAGGGAACATGATGTCCGGTTTGCTTGCCGTGAGATACATTAGGGAGCTAATCATAGACCTGTAAAGGTGTTGATCAATTGAATTTCCCAATGGATCTAGAGCTAACACTGGTCTTGTTGCAGTCGGAGTTGTGAAAGAAGTAGCATCCTTAAACCCAAACTTTTGAATAATCTAATGGACGTATTTTTCTTAACAAATCAAAATTCCATCTTTCTTTTGTTCAACATGTAGACCTAAGAATAATGCCATCTTCCCCAACGAACTAATTTCAAACCGTTTCTGCATAACCTTTGAAAAATCTCTACACAAATCATCATTCATTGACCCAAAAATAATATCATCAACATACACTTGGACCAGGATCAGATCGTTACCAACTTGTTTGACAAAAATTGCTTGATCAATAACACCTCTCTTATAGCCATTTTCCAACAAATGTTCAGCCAAAGTAGCATAGCAAGCATGGAGTGCTTGATGGAGACCATAGAGAGCTTTGTCAAGACGGTAAACATAGTCTGGATGATCAGGATCCTCAAAACCTGGTTGTTTCTTGACATAAATCTCTTCCTTCACCTTTCCACACAAGAAAGTAGTCTTCACATCCATCTTATAAGCCTTGAAGTTCATGTCTGATGCATAAGCTAAGAAGATACGAGTAGCTTCAAGTCTGACCACAGGAGAATAGACTTCATCATAATCAATACCTTCACATTGTGAAAACTGGTACACCACCGATCATGTTTTATTTCTTATAATTACACCCTATCGTCCTTGTGTCTGAACACCCTTTAGCTTCTTATCGGTCTGTTGTTTTTCGGCTTCTTTACAAGTCTCCACACATTTAGCTTCTTAAATTGAAGTAATGCTTCCGTCATGGTTTCAAGCAAGGAGTTCTCCTTGAAAGAAACAAGATGATCTTTTGGTTCAACCTGAGAAATAAAACATGCAAAAGACATTTGTCAATAGTACTACACTTAATCCTTGGTTGGATGCTGGCGGATGGAGATCTAATGATGTTCTCTGTCGGATGTGACTTGCGAATGCTCATATGAGGAATTGGGTCTACTTACAACTAAACAATTATATTTTCAATGGGGTGAAAGACACTGGGAGCATTGATTAGAACATCAATAGCTAGTTATATTTCTTCTGGTTGATCAACCACATGTTCTGAAGCAATAGGGCCATCCCAAAGATCTTCCATGAAGGGAACTTGAACTGTTATGACCGGAGTAGAATCAATGGTGTTTGAAGCACCAACAGAAACTTCATTTGAAAAATCGTCTTCATCTGAATGAGGGAGTGTGGGTATAGATTCAAATATACTTGGCACTTACTAATATCAACTATTTGTGTTGGAGTTGGTTCAATGTTCTCAACTGACATATAAAAACATCGAAATCATAACCTTCCTCATTAAGAACTGCATTGGTTGTATCTGCGGTCTTAGGAGCTGGATTAACTACAGCCAATTGAGGAGTTGCAGGTAATACATTTCCATTTTGAGGACCACAAGATACATCAACACGACCCAAACTGTCTACGAGAGCATAGTTAATGTAGACTGAGATACTATAGCTAAGGCTGGAGCAGTTGCAACTAGAGGGGTAGATAGCACACGAAATTGGTTGAACAAGTAATCATAATCAAACATCAAATTTGGACATGTGCAAGCATCTGTTTGGTTAAGCTCTTACCAATCAACGTTTCAAAATTTCACAATCACTCCAACTTTATTGTTGTAAACCCAATAAGCGGTTTTATTGGAGGCATATCCAACAAAATAACACTCATCTAGCAAACTTGGAACTTGAATGGGCATTAGTGTGAAGTAGAGTTCATGGGCATCCAAAAGTCTTGAAGTAGTTGACTAGTGGCTTGGTTTTGTAGTAGACTTCATAAGGAGTCTTTTTCAGACACTTTTTGAGTAGCACACGGTTCGAGATAAAGCATGCGGTATTAATTGCTTCACCCCAGAAAAAGAGAGGTAACTTTGATTCTCAGAGCATTGTTCTTGCTGCTTCAATCAGTGTTCTGTTGCATTTTTCAGCAACCCCATTTTTTTGTGGAATGTATGGGGGCACTGAATTGATGGCCAATTCCTTTAGAGTGACTAAAATCATTCACTGTTCGGTTGCAGACTTCCGTTCCATTGTCGCTTTGAATACACTTGATTCTTTTGTCCGTTTGGTTCTCGACAAGAGTCATGAATATGATCAAGAACTAAGAGGTTTCATTTTTGATTCTAGAAAAGAAGTCCAACTAAAACGTGAGTAGTCATCAGTAACAACAAGATAATAGGATTTTCGGACTTTTGCCAAAGGATGAATTGGTCCAAATAAATCCGTGTGTGATTAATTATTAAAGAACGGAACTATAGAATTAGCAGCTTTAGGCCTATGAGGGAGTTTGTGTTATTTACATTTTGAAAATGAAATACATTTTTAATAGTTGAAAAGGTTTTGACAGAAAAACCCCTCACATGCTCACATTTGGCAACTCTCTTCAAATTCTTAAGGTTGACATGATCAAGACGTCAATGCGAAAGTGATGAATCGTTCTCTGAGGCGTTAGATATTAAACACCAAGCAGTTTGTCGAGAATACAATCTACTCATGTTTAATATATAAGCATCATTATGCGTTGGAGTACGCATGAGAAGGAATTCCTTAGGGACTTGAAAACCTGGTTTTAAAATTAAAGATTCATTTTCAGTGAACAAGGTAGAATATTTCTTATCACAGATTTGTGAAACACTGAATAGATTGTGGTTAAGTTGTTTGATGAGATTAACATCTTCAAAAGTTAAAGTGTCATTTGATACCTTTCCTCTCTTTGTTATTTTCCCTCCCATGCCACCTTCGAAAGATACGAATCCACCTTAGAATGGTTAAACATCAAAAAGTATGGATTCGTATCCCGTCATATGTCTGGTATAGCTACTGTCTAAGTACCAAATACTACTGACATGCTTCCTTGACTTACCCTACATGCCATCAGCAATCAGTTAGACATGGGTTCCTGAGACTGATCTGTCTCGAAAGGTTAACAATAAAATCTCCAAATTTTATTTTATTTCCAAAAAAACATATTGCTTCTTGGTGAGTCATCACTTGAAGAATAGTCCTTAGAAATCCAAACAAAAACTTGTTCCTTGTTTTTAACAGTTATAGACTTTGTTTTCTTTATTTTCAAAACAAAATCCTCAGATTTTTAATTTTTAGATTCCTTTTGTTTTTCTCCATTTTGGTTCTCCAAAAAGGTTTTCTCTTTTTCTTGCTTTTGTTTTTATTAAACCTGGATCTCACATCCATTTCACTGGTTTCACTTTCAGTTTGATCAGTCCTTGACTAGCAGCTCGGGTCATCAGGACTGCTTAAACTGCTTTTGCATATCTCTTTGATGCTTAAACCAGTTCTTGCAAGGTAAGATGGATTACCATACACAAAGCAACATTTCCTACTTTCAAGACCATAATACTCATCAAAACTATAAGACTGGTGATAGTGCAAAGTAAGTGACCTTTAAAAGAATGGATCATGACTATGTTGATCACTAAATTTTTAATCATGATCATCAAAAGTATTTGTGTAATAAGACTCAGCATAATTTTGTTGTTTATGACTATAGTAGTTGTTATCAGCTTATGTGATTAGTTGCTTGAGAAAATAATCTTTTACAAGTTGGAACATACTTACTGGAAGCACTAGCTTGATTAACATTCTCAAATACTTTGTTGTAGATGTATTATCCTCATTCTCAGAACTTGATGATGAGCAACTTGGCATGTTTATATCAACATTTTAATTTAAATTTTCACTATTTTCTACACAAGAATTATTTGACACGTTAACAAAATCAACATCTAAAATAACATCAATACTTTTATTCAAAATATCATGAGAAATGCCAACATTAACATTGTCATAATTAACATTAATATCCACATGTGAGTTTAATGCATTTTGCATGGAAACAGAATTATTATCAGTGCAGACAGAGTTGATATTAGATTGTTTTGAATTCAAACACACTCAAAATGTGAATTTAAAACGCCATTCTTATAACAACTCATGTCATCACCCAATGATTCCTTACCTGCTATACCACCTGCTGAACAATATGAACTTCCATTAGTAATCAATGGTTCACTAATTGGATCGACAGTCATTTATATAACAGAGACGAATATCTTAGAAGTTTGGCACATGACCAATTCCACAGAGCATTTTGTCTTCTGGTGGAGTGTTTAAACTATAGTGGGGTAGAGAAGTATAATTATGATTAAACGGTGATGGAACAACATCATATTCATATCCAAGGCCATTCTTTTGTTTGACCTCCATTGGTGAACCAATATTATCATTTAGCTTATCAGAGGCCATCTCAAACTTATCTATAGTTAACTTCCTTTTAGAAAGATCTGGCTCGAGTTCTTCAATTTTAACATTCAAATTAGTTACTTGTGTTTTTATATGAATCACATTGTAAATTTGCTTCAAAAATCTTTAGATGTAGGTTTGCCATGTTATCATGATGAGTGTTAAGTCTATTAGCAAATATCTTTTCAGCTTTCATATACTCCTGATTTTTGTATCTAAGACCAACAAGTTCTTCTAACAACCTAGAATTATGGGCACTGTAGTATTCCACTTTATCAATATATAGTTTAGAGCATAAGTGTGTGTGTGTACCTCGGGAATGGTAGGGTTTGCTTGGTTGCTTCCACTTGAAACACTTGTTGAACCTTCATTTCCATCACAAAAGCCATCCCAGCAAACTTCATTGGCAGCATCAGCTCACCCATTTGATCCATCCAGTCAGGCTTGAATCCTCGATTGTGTAAACAGACCCTTTCCTTCTGCTTTGGAGCTTCCTTGACCAATTCCTGGAACCCCTTGAGAGGATGAGCTGTGTTGCCCAATTCTTCTTTCCTCTGTTCCAGAAGCATTACTATTGTCACCCTTTGTCACATCCACAATCTTCACATCACCAGTAGGATTTGATGGGCTTGTGCACTCCCTTGCAAAATGCCTCATTTCATTACAGTTGTAATAACGAAGTTTGTTTTTCTCAAACCCAATATTATTGTTTCTGTCAGTTTAACCGAAATTGGTCTTCCCAAACTTCTTGATAAAGTTTGTGGCCCTGTGAACTGCCATTGCCATCTGGTACTTTATATTCAACCTCTCAAGATCTTTCTCGTTTATCTCTGGCAGGTCCACTTGAGTGAAGGAAGGTGAAAGGAGGTTTCCTTTCAATAGTTCCTCATGAGAAGACATGAAGGCTTGGAACAGTGAAATGTGGCAGTGATTAACTTGAAGTGAGGGTTGGCTTGAACTGCTTGAAGACTTGTTTATACCATGAGCTTTCAGAGCTTGATTGATTGCTTGGTTCACCACATCATGAATGGAATTTTAAGATATCGAATAAGAGCAACCATTAAATGAAATGAAGGATTTGTTTGGTTCCACTTGAGTTACAGTTTGAATTCCTCTAACTCCATCAGTAGCATGAATAAGGTGTGATTGAGTCAGAAAAGCAGTTCCTGCTCCTGAACCAGTAGACACACTATCTTTATTGAGAGAACTGACATGGTTATTCATTATGAGCTTGTCATCCATTTCAAATGATCTGATGGTTGAGACTAATTCCCGTTAAGGTTGTTGTACTCATATCCAAGGCTCTTTTGATCGCAGTCGCATTGTTATTCCAAGTATATGGCAGGGAGTTCAACAACTTCTTGTTAACTTTAGACACATCTCGAATAGCACTTACCATTCTTGTATTCAAAGCTTCAAACCTGTCAATGAGTGCTGCAACAGTTTCTCCTTGAATATGATTGAACACATTGAATACCCCATTCAGCATATCTTTTCTGCTTTCCCTCATATCCAAGTTTCCTTCAAAATTTTTAACCAATGCATCCCACAGTTGCTATGCAGCTGTACATTGTCTAAGGCTTTGAGTGATCTTGGTGGACAAACACATGCTGAGATAACCGTAGGCTTTTTGATCTTCAAGAAATCTTTGGATATCAAGTTGCGCAAGAGCTTCGGTGGAACAACAACGTCAACACCATTAGTCATAGTTATAGCTCTATGAGGTCCATTTTCAATAGACCTTATCATCCCATAGTCGTTTGTTTAGATAAAGTTTTTAAACCTCCATTTCCGATCATCAAAGTTACTCTCAAAGCTCAAGAGTCAGGGTGGCTTGTTAGAGGTTCCGGATTCATTTTCAAGCATCAAATAACCCTTCAACAAATTTTCTAAATCAGAAGCCATCTTGAAATAGTTCAGAAATCAACCTTCAAATCATTGTTAAATGCTGAAAATTCTAAGTCCTTTAAATCGCAATCGCCAATCGCAGTCAACAGTAATGCGAATGTGATTGTGAAACTTTACGATTATGAAGTAATGCGATTATATAGGATGCAATTCTAAATTTGGGTGTGATTCCAGATGCGATTGCAATCTAGGTGCGAATGCGATTTGGATCAAGGATGTGATTGCAATTTGGAAAACAAATGCTATTGAGATTGTCACACAAATGCGATGGCCATTTATGTTTCAATTACGATTGCAATTGTCTCCCAAATGCAATTGAGATTGAATACCTGACAAAATAAACTTGCAAAAACGTTGTTTAAACACGAAATCTTCACAAACACTCCTTTCAACAGATATGAAGTACCAAACAACCAAAATAACCCATAATACACTTAAACACACTCTCGAAACACTGCTACAAGACCAAAATCCAAGGTCGTTAGCGAAGAACCTCAACTAGTAGAGGTGAAATCTTTGATACAAATTGAAAATCCTTATGATGAATCTCACAACTAGTTCTTGGATCAATCCTTGTTATAAGATAGCGGAAATCACTTACAACAAACAAGGATCTCGGATCTTGAGTGCCTGACTATTTACTATAAAAGGAAAGAAATAGAGTGGTTGAGAAGATAAGGTAGAAAGAGAAAGTTGAAGCTTGAATTTGCACAAGTTATGTATGCATGAGAAGCTTGCACCTTTTATAGAGCAAGCTTCATGTATATTATTCATTCCATACAAGGCCCAACGGACTTTAATACAAATGGTATCAAGCCCAAACATACAAAAACTAAATGAAAGCAAATAAATTACAAACATGAGTTAAGCTAACAAGTACAAAAGACATAAAACATCTTGAGTGGGCTCTACAATAGCTCATTAATTGTAATAGTTATCGTATGCTCTTGTTTAACTCCTGTATCGGGCCTTAGGACATTATCTAGTAAAGTACAAATGGAGTATGGGTTCCATTTAAAGGGATACAATTCACCCATGCACCTAAGAACCTTTTTGCATTTTCTCTATCTAAGTTTCATCTTTCTCTCTCTACGTTTTTGCTAAACACGATCTGAGATCTGAGTGATTCTAGCGATTTCTGCTCACTATTATCACAGATTGATCCGAAACATTGTCGGGAGATCCATCCGGGAACCTACAATTGGTAACAGAGCTTCAACTCAAGTCTTTAGGGTTTTTGGATCATCTTTTTCGGATTTTGATTGTGTTGGTTGGTACTTTTGAGTTTGATTATGTGTTTATCGCTAGACTAGGAGTATTTTGGACTTTGGTTTTGCTTAAAATCAACCAGATCTAAAATTTTGTACTCATCCGCATGTCTTGTGAACTTAGGAACAACAGTATAAAATTCGCAAGGATCACAATTTGCATTCTCAAGTTCTTCAAGTTTGCAATTGCCACACATTAGCAAAAATCAAGTGCTTCGCAAAGTTAAAGTTCGCAAGTCCAAGTAATTCCAGTTTGATTAGTTCGGAAAAAGGGTAGTTCGCAAGGTTTTTCAATTTGTACTCGCGTCTGCTGGGTAGTTCGCATTCGCAACCTTTCATTTGCGATTGCAAACATAGGGACTTAGACTATGTGCAGTGGTTTTAGCTAATTGTTTAGTTATAATGCCACCTAGGCACCATGTAGACAAAAATGAATTTACTAAAGCCCCTTCTAAATCAAATGTAGTGGTTTTAACTAATTGCATTTATTACTTAATTTTGTGTTTACTACTAGAAATAAAATATAAAAGATAGAAGCACGTAGAAATAAAAAAAATGATATTTGAAATAAGAAAATAATAACTAAGGATACTTAAGAAAAAAAACAAAGGATGCTTTAAATTATATAGAAAAAAAATACTAGAACATTATTATTTAAAGAAAAAATGACTACTTGTTGACATGATATTTTTTATGTATTTATTCTTCCTTTGCTCGAATATAGCACGATCTTTTAATGGTAAGTAAGTTAAGTCTTTTTCAAGGAAAGTAAAATCAATATCGATTTGTTGTTCCTTTTAAACGAGTAATTAGACAATTTTAGAATCCAAGCTGCGCACGTGATATCTCTCATCAACCGGTTACGAGCATCCATGCGATCCCATTATAGTGGTGGTGGTCATCTAAGTTGTTCCGGTTGTGATGTTTCAGCCATGCTTGACTAAAAGTTTTAGCCCCACTCAAACAATTTCAATTATCATCGGCTCATCCGTCTCCTACAAGATATATTGTTGGGTCATTGATTCATCTTTTTATAAAATATGCTCTTCGAAGATGTAAAATAAACGTTTAGATTAGAAACATGTCTCTACCAGAGGGATGACTTCAATATTTCAAGACAATTTACTATGTGACTAGGAAATTTTTGTTTTTAATTGGTGCAAATGGATGCCATTCACATGTAACATATTTGCGTGGCGAGCTGCTTTAAGCTGGTTACTACTTTCGAAGCGATGCTGAAGAGGAATATAGAAGTATCAACTTTGAACTACATGCTTTGCTACTATGGAGCTGATTCTATTGAGGCATTGAGCACATTCTTATCGGATGCTTAGTGTCGACAGTGGTTTGGCAGCATATCAGGGTGTGGTGTACACAAAACTACGTCTGCTTTGTTTTACGCCTAGCTTCACATGTCCTGGTATTTTACACGTGCCCTCTTTGTTAAGGGTGCTCCACGTGTTCATGGCCTGAGTTAATTTACACCTCTTCTTTCTTTTGAAAACCCACCAACACAAACCGCCCTTTGATTCTAGGTTTCCGGAGGTGGTTTCTCTGAATTTTGACTCTTCTGTATAGATTTTCCCTCTTCTTTCATCTATGTGTAGGTTCCCAGCCGGATCTACACGGAATATCTCGTTCTACGTAGGTGGGGAATCCCTACGTAAGACGTTACGGGCGTAGAAGACGATACGAGTTAACACGATCAAACACACGTTACAATAAACAAAGACACGTTGTATTGCAACCGAAAACACGTGATATCAATCACAAAACACTGGACAACTCGTTACAACTCGATCAATGAATTCCTTAACTTCTGCCGTAACCTAAACACTTATAAAGAACGACAACTTCGCCTAGCATGTTTAGGCGAAGTTGTTCCTAACTTCGCTTGTTCCACAAGTTCGCCTATATCAGCGAACTTGTGAGAACTTCGCTTACATCCAAAACACAAATCCAACTAACTCGATTACAGACACTAGACACTGAACTACTGACATCATGTACCAACAGACCCCCCCTTGGCAGTAGCTTCATATCTCTAACTTCAAGCACGTGTCTGGTAATCTTCAACAATCTTGTATCTTTCATCTTCAAGCATGAACTCCCTCTCGTACACATACCGAAACAACTCTTTGATATTTCTTCGCTTCGTCTTTCCAAGCAGGAATATAAAATATCTTCTTCTCATTCAGCACCTGCAGATCAGCTTGAGACAAGTTCACTAGATGCATTGGATCATACACTCTCAGTAGCTCTTGTTCATATTCGTCCTCCATTATTGCCTCAGCTGTTTCACAATCAACCACTTCAGATCTTTGAGCACATCCTTGGGCATTTGTTTCATCGGCACTTCTTTTAAACACCGGATCGGCTTATACTTCATAATCATCCAAGGCTTGCCATCTGCTCTCAATCCTCTATCTTTGTCTTCAATAAGTTTTCCCTTTTGTGGTTTCAACAGCTCGAACTTCTTCTCTTTTATACTTTCCTTCCAAACAATCTTTCCAATGACTCTAGCCATGTTATCATCACTTCTGTTTATCAACCCCAATCTGGCTAAGTCCTTCACTTCACATTCTGGCAATGTATTCAACGATCTCAACATCCTCTTGAAGTACTGAACACCATCATATCTTTTAATCACAAAGAGCCTCAACTGCTCATCATATATCCAGCAAATAATCCCCTTTCTCGATTCAGCATACCCTCTAATGTTGTAACTCTTCTTGAACATAGTAGGGACCGCCGATTTCTTCGTTTTTACGAACCTCTGAGCGTAGCCTTCTTTCCATCTTGGCTACTCTTCCCATTCCGTCTCATCACTTCCCATATCTTTACTCATATCTGCCTTATCAACATCCGGAATCTCATGCTCAATATTCTCTTCTACAATCTCTCCATCTTCAATATCATTATCAATAACAATCTCTGCACCAATCTTCTCTATCTCTTCAACTGGTAATACATCATCATCACCTATAACATCATCTAACACCTCTTCAGCATCCACGACCACCACATCATCACTCGAACCGCCAACTGCACTCGTTGACTCCCCTTGAGATGTGGAAGTCCCAAAAGCTTGTTCAGTTCTTGGCAACTCTCCACCTGCACCTTTCGATGCATTGGGATCATCGTCTCGATCATTACGCTTCTTTGTCCTCAGCTCATCACCCTTACAGCTCGTCTCCCCCTGAGATGCCAAGAACAGTTTCAAAGCATCAATTATTTTTCCATGTTCGATCAGCAGGGACGACTGTATCTGATTCTCTGCAACGAGGCACTGAATAGCATGGGTCTGGATAAGATTTACCCTTGATTGTTCTGCCACGACCCTTTCAAGCGCTGCTATTCGTTCCGAATCGGATAAGGTTGCATCGAAATCAAACCTCAGATGTGATATATCTTGAGTGTACTGAGGAGGGATTTCCAATGTAACCGGGACCTCAGAAGTAGGCGTAAACGTAACCGCAGGTGGTATCGTAACTGACAACCCCGCAGTAGCTACAACTGTCGACTCAATAAATCTTGCCACGATCTCCGTTGGAGTAAGAGTTGGAGGTGGCAAAGATACATTCTCCGGAGCCGAAAGCTGGAATGAAGTGGGTGGGATGCCAAACGAGGATGAAGTAGCCACCACGGGAACGTCCGTGGCGCTTGGCCTTGTAACTTGCAATGGTGTAGGAACCATGGTCATACCGGACAGTGCGGGTGGAGTGAAACGTACCACCCTTGAGCTCTCACCAGCTCCCGAACCTGCACCTGTCCGTTCCCTTCTTGATCTACGGACCAACTGATGTACTTCTTCCTCAAAATCGGACTCACTGTCATCATCGACTCTCTTTCTCTTCCCATGAATCCGTTCTTGTGTTACCAAAATTCGTCTCGCTTCAGCCACATCATCAGCTGACGAATCAGAATCAGCCATCGTCGTAGCTGCCCTAGCAACATCCACACTAGAAACCTGTGCAACCGAGACTTGCACATTTTCCTCTGGATCAACACGTTCCATATCAAAGAAGCCTTGACCACCAAACGCTTCATCAAGGTCTACAGTCTCCTCCGGTGACACAACAGGAGCAGCAGGTATAGCTAGAGGTGCTCCAGCCTGTTGTGGTGCCGGATCCCGAAACTCGTCCCCACGAGCTGGAACATACTCTGGGTTGATCAAGTACCCAAATAGTGGAGTATGTCGAGGACGGAGCTCAGGCTTGCTCCTCACACTCGATGATCTGCACTGGGCGAAGATCCTCTTGCTGACACTTTCTACATATCTGATCGGGCGGCGCTGAGGTAACGTTGGAGCAACGTGATTCCAGATCATCTGAATGAATCTTGGATACATAAGAAATCTCTCACGCGCCACCGCTCTTCTCTGACGATCTATCTCGTAGAATACCATCTGACTAAAGCTGTAACGCTTATTGTAAGTCAGAGCAGTCATCGCCAACTGCATGGTCGCACCCATGCCGTCTGTACCAGCCTTTCTTCCCGACATACACACGATCATCACGTGCATGAGAAGGCGCCACTGGTCTAGCAAGAACCCCTTGCGTCTCTGAGTATCCCCCAAAGGACCAGAATATCCCATCCTCTGAAACGCACCATCTCGGAATGGAGCCACAAAGTCGGTAGGATCGTCTCTTGTTTCATCCCCAAACTGTAACGTCACCCTGATCTGTTCAGACGAGAACTGTACTATCTGATTATTGACCGTTGCACGCATAACCGGGGGCTCGACTCGACAGTCATATTACTGTCTGCCAGAAATCTTCAATGTTTGGCAAAGATATCGGCAGTGTTGTGGTAATCGCGTGGAATATACGCGAGCGTAGTAGAAATGTGATGATCTCGCGGAAATCATCAACACCACTCGCATCCGGGTCTAATGTGATGTACATGTTATGCCCCGGGAAAAACTGTCGGTTGTTGTCTCCACTTTCATCACCACCTGCACCACCTGCTCCAGCTACAGCTGCCATTTCTGCAACAAACAGTCTAAGTTAGAGAATCGTCGAGGCAAATCACAAGTTCGCCTGTTACCATGAGCGAAGTTATGATTTATTCTGTATAGGCGAAGTTAGAGGTAGGGCGAAGTTGGGAACAACTTTGTCTCAACTTGAACTTCGCCTGTTAGCAGTTAATTAAAATTAAAAGGGCCAGGCGAAGTTAATGATAACTTCGCCTTACCACAACTTTGCCTCATAAACTGTTACATAATTAATTATCAGGCGAAGTTTAGGATAACTTCGCCTAAACTGTAGCTTCGCTGAATATGAATCGGCGAAAGATTAGACTTTCAAACGAACTGATTTGGATCAATTTGGAGAATGTTCGGTGATAAACACATGATATTATGAAGATCTAGACGATCACAATGATTACGACCACGTGAAAAAAGTTTGAAAAATCGGGTGTTAAGATTCCGAAAGAACGAGGTCACAAATCGGGTCAAAATACACTTTGATTTTCATCAATGACAGTGAATATACGAGTATATCGACACTACACACCTATAATTTTGATTAGAAACTGAGAAAACAACACAGATGGATCGATGCTATAAGTTCGCCTAGGGTTACTGGAGATAAGTTCGCTGGATTTTGAAAAACAATACTGAACTTTGACCAAAACCTTCTTTATATAGGGTCAGAGTTATACAGGCGAAGTTATGGATAACTTCGCCGATTGCAGGCGAAGTTAGGGATAACTTCGCCGATATTAAAATTTACAAAACAAACCCCTATAATTTGAATAATTTGCAATTAAGTTTTAAAACATCCTTTAAAGAGTTAAATGATACGATCAAGACCAAGTAACCAGGTATAAAATAATACAACTACATAAGTAGAAAAAAAATTTAAAAATAAAGTACACGGGATCAAATTTCAGTCTCGACAGGGACTACCATGTTTTAGAAAAGATCCGAACAGGAATCATACTAATTACGTGACTGTCACACAGATCCATGTTCAGCTGTATTATGACATAAAGAAACAGGTTGTAAGCAGGTAAATAACTTAAAATGGTTTTCATCGTTTCTATGATACGGGTTAGGTTCAATTAAGCTCAAAACTTAAATGGGCAACAACTCAGAGATTATGATGCCTCCTATCTATTCTCAAAGCATATTTGGCTTTCCCCAAGTCACCCCGAGTTGACCTCGACCCGTAGTGTCTGATTAAATAGTAAGTACTCTTTCGATCTGTAGACTCTTTTTCCCGTTCTCTTTCTTACATCTGGATTGAGAAGTATTAACATTATAAACTCTAGAATGTCTCAATAACATACACAAAATTATTATTATTATTATTATTTTTTAAGTATTTACACAACTTCAGAGTAGTAAACAACTGCAAGTCCCGAATCTGGATCACTGCAGTTTCTTGACACGCTATCTTCACGGGAATCAGAACACTCACGGGCTCGTGTATGACTGGGTAATCGCTTTTCTGCCTATCATTCGGAAAGATATATATGGAGACATGCACAACTCTTAAGGAGTTTCCACGTAAAATCGAGTAGATTTAGTTAGTATCACTTCTACTTTTACGCACCATAAAAAGCTACCATGACATACAATGACTGTTCTAAAGTCTTTTAGGCCTAATAACTTCACTAGAAGCACACATAATCAATATATCTATCACTTTCCAAGGTTGGATCAATTTTCTGTTAAACATGGTAAAAGAACTTCTTACGAAGTAGTAGACTTGGAAAATAATCTCATCTCCCGAAAAATTTTAACTTCAATTGCCCCGATCAAATTGAAGTTTTCACGTAAACGGCTTTCCTGAAGATCCAATGGATCAGCTGGACCAACCACATACAAGTATGTGTCCTTCTAACTAAGTATGATCGACTAATTTTCAGCGAAAGAATAAAAACACATCATAAACCGCCCCGGTCACTTTTAGTTATCTGGTTAATGGCTATACTCATATTCTACAAGTAGAAATGAGGACCAAACATATCCGAAAATATGTCCTTCAAACTGAGGCAACCGACATAATTCTAAGCGATAGTGACGTTTTTTTTTTTTTCAATAAACAAAAACGAAAAACACGGTTACTCGGGATTGATCATCCCATTCAGCTCAACAAGGTTTTGAAAACGAGTTTTGTCAAACGCTTTAGTAAACAAGTCAGCGAAATTATCTAACGTATCAACCTTTTCGA
This sequence comes from Bidens hawaiensis, assembly GCF_021521415.1. Classification (NCBI taxonomy): domain Eukaryota; kingdom Viridiplantae; phylum Streptophyta; class Magnoliopsida; order Asterales; family Asteraceae; genus Bidens; species Bidens hawaiensis. The sequence goes on along the minus strand of NW_027493022.1, from coordinate 416,129 downwards.
GCACAATCAGTTTCTTCTCAGCATAATCCCGTATAAAATGATGACGGATGTCAATATGTTTAGTTTTGCTATGCTTTACGGGATTGTTAGTTACTGAGATAGCAGCAGTGTTATCAATGCAAATAGGAGTATGAGTGAAATTCAGACCATAATCGCGCAATTGCTGTTGAATCCAAAGAACCTGGGAGCAGCAGTTCGATGCTGCCATGTATTCTGCTTCACAGGTTGAAATGGCGATTGAGGTTTGCTTCATGCACTGCCATGACACTAATCTGCCTCCAAGAAACTGACATCCACCTGTTGTTGACTTCCGACTCTGATTGCATCCTCCATAATCAGAATCCGTGTAGGCGACTAGCTCCAAGTCTCCTCCTCTCGTGTACCACAACCCTAGCTTAGGTTTGCCTTTGAGATACCGCAATATCCTCTTTGCACCCTTCAAGTGAGATTCCTTTGGGTTTGCCTGAAAGCGAGCACAAAGACAAACTGCAAACATAATATCAGGTCTAGAAGCAGTTAAGTACATTAAAGAACCTATGATTGCCCGATATTTGGTGGGGTCCACGTCTGCATCGCTGTCTGAATCAGCACCCAGTTTATGGTTGACGCACACTGGAGTATCAAATGGTGTGCTGTCCTCCATCTTGAAGCGTTTGAGAACGTCTTGGACATACTTAGTCTGATGAATGAACATCCCATCTTTCTTCTGATCAACCTGCAATCCTAAAAAGAAAGTTAGTTGTAGGTTCCCAGCCGGATCTACACGAGATATCTCATTCTACGTAGGTGCGGAATCCCTACGTAAGACGTTACGAGCGTAGAAGACGATACGAGTTAACACAATCGAACACACGTTACAATAAACAAATACTCGTTATATTGCAACCTTAAACACGTGATATCAATCACTGATTACAGGACTCTCTGACTCGTAAACTCGAATAATAAAACTTCTTAATGTTATTGATTATGCCGTAACCTAATCAATATATAACACGACAACTTCGCCTGGCATGTTCAGGCGAAGTTGTCCCTAACTTTGCTTGTCTAACAAGTTCGCCTATATCAGCGAACTTGTTAGCTAACTTCGCTTACATCAAATACAAAACATTACAAACTCGATTACAGATACTAGACACTGAACTACTGACATCATGCACCAACAGACTCCCCCTTGGCAGTAGCTTCATCTCTTTATCTTCAAGCACGTGTCTTGTAATCTTCAACAATCTTGAATCTTCATCTTTAAGCATTCACTCCTTCTCGTACACATACCGAAACAACTCTTTGATATTTCCTCGCTTCGTCTTTCCAAGCAGGAATATAAAAGATTTTCTTCTCATTCAGCACCTGCAGATCAGCTCGAGACAGGTTCACTAGATGCATCAGATCATAGACTCTCAGCAGCTCTTGTTCATCTTCGTCTTCCATCACTGCTTCAGCTGTCTCACAATCTACATACCACCACTTCAACTCTTTGAGGACATCCTTGGGCATTTGTTTCATCGGCAATTCTTTCAAACACCGGATCGGTTTATACTTCATAATCATCCAAGGCTTGCCATCTTCTCTCAACCCTCTATCTTTATCTTTGATAAGTTTACCCTTCTGTGGTTTCAGCAACTCGAACTTCTTTTCCTTTATACTCTCCTTCCATACTATCTTCCCGATAACTCTAGCCATATTATCATCACTTCGATTTATCAATCCCAATCTGGCTAAGTCTTTCACTTCACATTCTGGCAGTGTGTTCACGATCTCAACATTCTTTTGAAGTACTGAATACCATCATATCTCTTAATCACGAAGAGCCTCAACTGCTCATCGTATATCCAGCAAATAATCCCTTTTCTCGCTTCAGCATAGCCTCTAATGTTGTAAGTCTTCTTAAACATAGTAGGGACCGCTGGTTTCTTCGTTTTGACGAACCACTGAGCATAGCCTTCTTTCCATCTAGGCTGCTCTTCCCATTCAGTCTCATCATTTCCCATCTCTCTACTCATATCTGCGTTATCGACTTCTGGAATCTCATGCTCTACATTCTCTTCTACTATCTCTCCCTCTTCTATCTCATCATCAATCACAATCTGTTCACCAATCTTCTCTATCTCATCACTCGGTAATACATCATCATCACACATAAAGTCATCATCCATCTCCTCAACCTCCACTACCACCACACCAGCTGCAGTTGTCGACTCCCCCTGAGTTGTGGAAGTCCCAAGAGCTTGTACAGTTCTTGGCAACTCACCACCTGCACCTTTCGATGCATTGGGATCATCGTCTCGATCATTTATCCTCTTGGTCCTCAACTCATCGCCTTTACAGCTCGTCTCCCCCTGAGATGCCAAGAACTCCTTCAAAGCATCTATGATTTTTCCATGTTCTACCAGCAGGGACGACTGCATCTGATTCTCTGCAACTAGGCGTTGAATAGCCTATGTCTGGATAAGATTAATCCTTGACTGTTCTGCCACGACCCGTTCAAGTGCTGCTATTCGTTCTGAGTCTGATAAGGTTGCATCTAAATCAAACCTCATATGAGATATATCGTGAGTGTACTGAGGAGGGATTGCGATGTATCCGGGACGTCAGAAGTAGACGTAACCGCAGGTGGTATCGTCACCGATAACCCTGCAGTGGCCACAACCGTCGACTCAATAAAATGTGCCACGACCTCCGTTGGAGGTGGCAACGATACGATTTCCGGAGTCGAAAGTTGAAATGAAGTGAGTGGGAGGCCAAATAAGGATGAGGTAGCCACCACGGGAATGTCCGTGGCGCTTGGCCTTAGAACCTGTAATGATGAGGGAACCATTGTCATACCGGACAGTGCGGGTGGGGTGAAACGTACCACCCTCGAGCTCTCACCGGCTCCCGATCCTGCACCTATCCGTTCCCTTCTTGATCTGCGAATCAACTGTTGAACTTCTTCTTCATAGTCTGACTCGCTATCATCATCAGTTCTCTTCCTTTTCCCATGAGTCCGTTCATGTCTTACCGAAATCCGTCTTGCTTCGGCCACTTCATCATCAGAATCTGAGCCAGCCACCGTTGCAGCTGCCCTAGTAACATTCACACCCGAAACATGTGCAACAGAGACTTGCACAATCTCCTCTGGATCAACCCTCTCCATGTCAAAAAATCCTTGACCGCCAAACTCTGCGTCAAGGTCAACGTTCTCCTCCGGTGACACAACAGGAGCAGCAGGTATAGCTTGAGGTGCTCCTGCCTGTTGTGGTGCCGGGTCCCGAAACTCGTCCCCACGAGCAGGCACATACCCCGGGTTGATCAAGTACCCAAATAGTGGAGTATGCCGAGGACGGAGCTCAGGTTTGCTCCTCGCACTGGAGGATCTGCATTGGGCAAAGATCCTACGTATCGGATTGGTCGGCGCTGAGGTAGCGTTGGAGCAACATGATTCAAGATCATTTGGAGAAATCTTGGATACATGATAAATCTCTCACGCGCCACCGCTCTTCTTTGTCGATCGATCTCGTAGAAGACCATCTGACTAAAGCTGTAACGCTCATTATAAGTCAGAGCAGTCATTGCCGACTGCATGGTCGCGCCCATGCCATCAGTGCCCGCCTTTCTCCCTGACATGCAAACAATCATGACATGCATGAGAAAGCGCCACTGGTCAAGTAAAAATCCCTTCCTTCTCTGGGTATCTCCCAAGGGACCTGAGTATCCCATCCTCAAAAACGCTCCATCACGGAAAGGAGCCACAAAATCTGTCGGGTCATCCCTCGTCTCATCTCCAAATCGTAAAGCCGCCCGGATCTGTTCAGATGAGAACTGAACAATGTGATTGTTGACTGTTGCTCGCATCACCGGGGGCTCGACCCTACAATCATATTCCACGGTCTGCCAAAAATCCTCAATGTTTGGCAAGGATATTGGCAGTGTTGTCGTAATCGCGTGGAATATACGCGAGCGTAGTAGGAATGTGATGATTTCGCGGAAATCATCAACTCCGCTCACCTCCGGGTCTAATGTTATATACATGTTGTGACCCGGGAAGAACTGTCTCTGGTTATCACCACCGTCATCACCGCCTGCACCACCTATAGCAGCCATATCTGCACCAAACAGACTAAGTTAGATAAGCGACAAAGCAAATCACAAGTTCGCCTGTTACCATGAGCGAAGTTGTGATCTTTTTAGTATAGGTGAAGTTAAAGGTGGGGCGAAGTTGGGAAACAACTTCGCTTCAACTTTAACTTCGTCTGTTAACTGTTAAGTAAAAAAGTCAAGGCGAAGTTAATGGTAACTTCGCCTAACCACAACATCGACTCATAAACTGTTTCAAAAATAATTATCAGGCGAAGTTAAACCTCAGGCGAAGTTACGGACAACTTCGCCTAAACTGTAACTTCGCCGAATATGAAACGGCATCAGTTAGGTTTATCGAACGACGTGATTTGGTCAATTTTGAGCTTGCGGTTCTCGTAAAACTTGATTTAATAACGATTTAGACGATTAGATTGATTATGAACACGTAAAGATACGTTTGAAAATCGGTTGTTAAGGGTTCGAAAAACGAGAACGTGAATCGGGTCGAATCGACCGATGATAAACGTTAATGAACATGATTAATCGATTCGATTACCCTACACACCTTTAAACACGGATTAGAAACTGGAATAAGAACACAGATGAAGATCGATAAGTTCGCTGTGGGTTTAGAGGTTAAGTTCGCTGGATAAGTTCGCTGGGTTTTGAAAATAATGAACCAGTTTGACCTTTAATTTCCTTTATATAGGGTCAAAATTATACAGGCGAAGTTGTGGATAACTTCGCCTAATGCAGGCGAAGTTATGGACAACTTCGCCGGTATTAAAATTTTCAAAACAAACCCCTATAATTTGAACAATTTGCAATTAAGTTTTAAAAACAACCTTTAAAGTGTTAAATGATACGATCAAGACCAAGTAACCAGATATAAAATCATACAACTACATAAGTAGAAAAATTTTAAAATTTAAAGTACACGGGATCAAATTTCAGTATTGATAGGGACTACCATGTTTTAGAAAAGATCCGAACAGGAATCTACTAACTACGTGACTGTCACACAGATCCGTGTTCAGCTTTATTATGACATAAAGAAACAGGTTGTAAGCAGGTAAATGACTTAGAATGGTTTTCATCGTTTCTGTGATACGGGTTAGGTTCAATTAAGCTCAAAACTTAAGTGGGCAACAACTCAGAGATTATGATGCCTCCTATCTATTCTCAAGAGCGTATTTGGCTTTCCCCAAGTCACCCCGAGTTGACCTCGACCCGTAGTGTCTGACTAAATAGTAGGAACTCTTCGATCTTTGGACTCTTAATCCCGTTCTCTATCTTGCATCTTGATTGAGAAGTCTTATCATTATGAACTCTATAATGTCTCAATAACTAATTATTATTATTATTATTTTTTTAAAGTATTTACACAAACTTCAGATAAACTACTGCAAGTCCCGAATCTGGATCACTGCAGTTTCTTGACACGCCATCTTCACGGGAATCGGAACACTCACGGGCTCGTGTATGACTGGGTAATCGCTTTTCTGCCTATCATTCGGAAAGATATATATGGAGACATGCACAATTGTTAAGAAGTTTCCACGTAAAATCGAGTAGATTTAGTTAGTATCACTTCTACTTTTACGCACCATAAAAAGTTACCATGACATACAATGACTGTTCTAAAGTCTTTTAGGCCTAATAACTTCACTAGTTAAGCACATAGAATCAGTATATCTATCACTTTCCAAGGTTGGATCAATTTTCTGTTAAACATAGTAAAGGAACTTCTTACGAAGTAGTAGACTTGAAAAATAATTTCATCTCCCGGAAAAATTTTTAACTTCAATCGCCCCGATCAAATTGAAGTTTTCAGGTAAACGGCTATCCCGAAGATCCAATGGATCAGCTAGACCGACCACATACAAGTATGTGTCCTTCTAACTAAGTATGATCGACTAATTTTCAGCGAAAGAATAAAAACACATCATAAACCGCCCCGATCACTTTCAGTCATCTGGTTAATGGCTATCCTTATATTCAACAAGTAGAAATGAGGACCAAACATATCCGAAGATATGTCCTTCAAACTGAGGCAACCGACATAATTCTAAGCGATAGTGACCTTTTTTTTTTTTTTTAAAGATAAAAACACGGTTACTCGGGATTGATCATCCCATTCAGTTCATTAAGGTTTTGAAATCTAGTTTTGTCAAACGCTTTCGTAAACATGTCAGCGAAATTATCTAGCGTATCAACCTTTTCGAGCACAATCAGTTTCTTCTCAGCACAATCCCGTATAAAATGATGACGGATGTCAATATGTTTAGTTTTACTGTGTTTTACGGGATTGTTAGTTACTGAGATAGCAGCAGTATTATCAATGCAAATAGGAGTATGAGTGAAATTCAGACCGTAATCGCGCAACTGTTGTTGAATCCAAAGAATCTGGGAGCAGTAGTTAGATGCTGCCATGTATTCTGCTTCACAGGTTGAAATCGCGACTGAGGTCTGCTTCTTGCATTGCCATGACACTAATCTGCCACCAAGAAACTGACATCCACCTGTAGTTGACTTCCTACTCTGATTGCACCCTCCATAATCAGAATCTGTGTAGGCGACCAACTCCAAGTCTCCTCCTCTCGTGTACCACAACCCCAGCTTAGGCTTGCTTTTGAGATACCGTAGAATCCTCTTCGCACCCTTCAAGTGAGATTCCTTTGGGTTTGCCTGAAAGCGAGCACAAAGACAAACAGCAAACATTTTATCAGGCCTAGAAGCAGTTAAGTACATTAAAGAACCTATTATTGCCCGATATTGAGTTGGGTCCACGTCTGCATCGTTGTCTGAATCAGAACCCAATTTGTGGTTGACGCAGACTGGAGTATCGTATGGAGTGCTGTCCTCCATCTTGAAGCGTTTGAGAACATCATGGACATACTTGGTCTGATGAATGAACATCCCATCTTTCTTCTGATCAACCTGCAGTCCTAAAAAGAATGTTAGTTCACCCATAGCACTCATTTCAAATCTCTTCTTCATGACGGCCTCAAACTCCTGACACATGGCGACTTTTGATGCAGCAAAGATGATGTCGTCCACGTAGACTTGCACCAGTAGAAAGTCGCTCCCTTTTCTCTTAAAGAACAAAGTGCTATCAATCTTTCCTCTTTCAAACTCATTCTCAAGCAAGTAGTCGGATAGTGTGGAATACCAGGCACGAGGGGCCTGATGTAGCCCATACAGTGCTTTACTTAGCTTGTATACGTGATCGGGAAAGTCTGGGTCAGGAAAACCTGGAGGTTGCTCAACGTACACAACCTCATCGACTTTACCGTTAAGGAAAGTACTCTTCACATCCAACTGAAAAACCTTCATCTCCTTATGTGCAGCAAATGCCAAAAACAAACGAATGGCCTCCAATCTTGCCACAGGAGCAAACACCTCATTGTAATCAATCCCCTCTTGCTGATTAAAACCTTTTACAACCAGCCTCGCCTTATTCCTGATAATAATCCCTTTCTCATCTCTCTTGCATTTGAAGACCCATTTTGTGCCAATCGCATGCACATTCTTTGGTTTTGCAACCAACTTCCATACCTCCATCTTTTAAACTGGGCTAATTCTTCTTGCATGGCTTCGACCCACGAGTTGTCCTTGAGAGCCAATTGATAGTTCTTTGGTTCAATCTGGCTGATGAAGCAGGTGTACAAGCACTCGTTGATTATGCCTGAATCTTTAATGCTTGTATAAACACATGTGTGCTCATTCAAGCTTTGTCTTGTTTGTACACCGTCGGACAGTTCACCTATCACATTCTCCAATGGGTGATTTTTGTGAACTCTCGTAGTCGGAACCGCACTGACATCTAGATTGTCTTCCAGGTTCGAAGGTAGCTCATCAGTGGGTGATTGTTGTTGAGAGTGAAACGGATTGAAAAATTCTTCTTCAGTAGAGGCAGCAGGGGTATCGACAGCTTTTGATGAGGAAGGCTGACATTCATCATACTTCGGTCTGTGCACATAATTGTCTTCCTCATCAAAAATCATCTTCGAAGCAATTCTTTCATCTACTTCTGCACAATCCAAATAAGGTATATTAAAAGATTTGAAAAGTCTATCATAGTCGAAAACCCCAGCGGGTCCTGTGCTTAGTTTTGGTGATTTGTAACTTGTGATATCAGTGTTACAGACCACCTCAACCTTGCTGTTCGATGTATTAAAGACTCGTCTGTTGGGAGTCCCAACAACGTATCCGACTAAGATTCCTTCGTCGGCTACTTCACCAAATTTAGAATTTGCCTTTAATATCGAACACGGGGACCCGAATGGTTCAAGACCACTCAAGTTGGGCTTTCTCCCATGCATAAGTTCATAACATGTTTTATTTAATCTTTTAACAGTTAACACTCGATTAAGGATATAACAGGCTGTTGCAACAGCTTCAGCCCAGAACACCACAGGAAGTTTCGAATCAGCCAGCATGGTTCTGGCACCTTCAATTAACGTTCTGTTCTTCCTCTCAGCCACTCCATTTTGTTGCGGAGTATACGGAGCACTGAACTGATGTTCGATTCCTTTCTGTAAGCAGAAGAGCTCCATCTGATAGTTCTTGAACTCAGTCCCATTGTCACTCCTGATGAATTTAACTCTTTTTCCCATAATGTTCTCAACTTTGGTAATCAAATTTATTACCATCTGAACCGTTTCATCCTTTGACTTCAGGAAATGTACCCAAGAGTATCGAGAGAAATCATCAGTGATCACCAAGCAATACGATGTTCCCCCTAGACTTTTTACATTCACGGGACCAAAGAGATCCATGTGAAGTAGGTCTAGGGTACTGACTATTGAGTTAACCTTCTTGGTGCGATGGGATTTCTTGTGTTGCTTTCCCTTTTTGCACGATAAGCATTGATCTTCAAAGTTGAAATTCTTCAAGGGAACACCCATCACAAGCCCATTCTTGACAAGGTAGTTCATTTTTCGAAGATGAATATGCCCTATTCTCCTATGCCATAATTCGGACTCCGATTCAGTTGCTTTCGACAGAAGACACGATTCTTCTGTGGTCATCTCAGTCGAACTCATGTCCATTATATACGTATTCTTTTCTCTTGGAGCCTTCATAACAATCCAATCCTCTGGTATCTTGAAACCAGGATATAGCACGATCGCTTCATTCTTGGTGAAATGCACGGTGTAGTCTTTGTCACAAATCTGCGAAACACTCAGCAGATTGTGCTTCAGTTCTTCAACAAAATTTACTTTCTCTAACGTCATCTTTCCGTTAGTCACCGTCCCAATTCCTGTAATCCTTCCACCGCTCTCTCCAGCGAAACTCACTCTTCCTCCCTGAACAGGTTTCCAATCGTGTAACAATTTCTTGTTACCCGTCATGTGTCGGGAACAGCCGCTATCCACAACCCATTGATTGTTTGCAGCCCTGTTCAACTGTTCCTGCACGATTAAAGCAAATGATTAAAATCTGGGGACCCAAGACCTATTGGTCTTGGGTTGATACATCCCGTACCTTGGCTGTCCAAAGTTAGTATCAGAATAATTTCTGTAAGTCCTAAAAGGATACTTTCTTGGAGATTGACTATGAGGCCATCCAAACCTTCTAGAATTAAGTGAATTATTACTTATGGTTTGGTTGTTAGCAGTGAAAAACTGAGATCTTTTTCTTTGAAAACCTGAATTAGTCCAATTTCTGAACTTTGATGAGTTTTCAATTTTACCACTATTATAGTTACTATTAGATCTGTTTTCAGTTTTTGAAGGCCCCACACCTCTGAATCTCTGCTTCAGAGGGCAATCAGCAATTAGGTGTCCTAATTGATTACATCTGAAACAACTCCTGTGTTCAACTTTCTTTTCAACAGTTGTTTTAGATGATGAGGCTGTATTACTGCCCGTTTGTCTCACATATGGTGGAACATACGGGTTTAGTGGAGATTTCTTTCCAGTTGTTTTATTTTTCTCTCCACTTTTTGGTAATACTACCTTTTCTTTTGTCTCACTCGACTGTGATGACTTGTCCGAGTTTGATGAGACAGGACTAGGAGTAGAAATTTTAACACTTGAAACAGGCTTACTTGTTTCGCCTTTACTAACTTCTGGTTCTTTAATAGTAACCTTAACCGGAACTGTCTGACTATAATCAACATCAACAGATTTCTGATTACTAGGATCATAAGTGTAATTATGATTGTACGGTGGCGGAACTTCATAATATCCAATTCCTCCCCTTTTAACTGGGGAACCTTGATCACTAACGAGGTGATCAAGTATAGCGGTGGAATTTCTAAATTTCTCAAGTTTCCTGTTAAGTTCCACCACTTTCACCTGGTGATCAGCTATCTGTTTATCCCTTTCAGCTATTAGTTTGGTTTTTTCTTCTAACACTTCATAGCTCAGATCAATTACTTTAATTTTTTCAGCTAGATTTGCTTTAAGACTTCTAATATCTTTTTCACTAACTTTTATTTTTACTTTATAACTATTTTCTCTAGCTTTAGTGAAATGATGTTCTTCTTTTAAGGTTTTAAATTGAGCATCCAAACTAACATACTGATCAGTTATAGTTGTCAATTGTTCAGACAGATTTTCACACTTAGTGCAAGGGAGTTTAGTACTTACCTCGGTGAGCTGATCTTTCACATCTGCCATACAAGCTTCATTTTGAGCCTCTGCCATGTAAGCTTCACTTTCGCCAGTCACTTCGTCAGTATCTGCAGTTTCGATGTTCGCCATATTGGCCTGTTCGAACACTTCTTCAACATGCAGATTCCAGTTATATTCCCCATTCTGTCTGGAAATCATGGCTCTATTATCATTACCACCCCCATTCTGGTGTGTCGACCTGTTCTGACTACGTTCAACTCTCTCATTCGTGCACTCCTTCGCAAAGTGGCCATTCTGTTGACAGTTGTAACAACGCACCTTTGACTTGTCAAAACCCGGTCTCTCACCAACAAACTTCCTTCCTGTCTTCTTCATAAACCTCTTAACCCTTCTCACAATCATCGCCATCTGCCACTGCAGATCCATCTCTTCCAGATCATCAGCATCGATCTGATCATAGTCTTCCTCCAATATTGCTGGATCAACAATCTTACCCTGAATGTCATTTTCATACGAAGCAATAAAGGATGCATAGAGAGCAAACTGCTGTTCAGCAGATTTAACACTCATGGGCATCCTTGAGTAGTTGTTGTTCGAAACACTTCGGGTAAAACTACTCTTGGTTGCTTGAGGGTTAGAAGCATTTGATCCTCCAGCTACAAAGCATACATCACCATTCATGTTGAGAGATACATGACCTTCAGGTGTTAAGTTAGCGCTCGACTCTCCCTTTGAGTAGTAAGCAGACGAATCAGACTTCGAACTTGAACTTGTATTAACCTTTGCACCATACATTCCTGGATCTTGTTTTCTGAAATTTGTTGGCTTCCTCCAATACTGCAGCTGAGAGTTCTGCTCTGATGGAGGTACATATTCATATTATCCACTCGGGAAATGGGCAAGCAAATCAACTAAGGCTTTACTTTTCATTGCGTTGGGAGTTACACATTTCATGTCATAACCTGCTAGAGTGAGGAACCGAGCCGAGCCGCGCAAGGACGTGGGGATATAGCAAGTAAGCAGAAAGGTTCTCCCTTTAGGACCGACTACAACAAGTTCACGACTCTAATAGAAAGAAAGGGTAAGCTCTCTGCTCTATTTGCTTGCAATGCTATGCCTATCAAAGTTGGCGAACGCTTCTGTAACCTTAGACTCGTTACGCTGTTCGACTGAACTCAACCTGATCAGTAGGTGTCTGTTTTCGAACCATGTTTAGTTCAAAAGTTCGTAGCTTGTTAACTGCTGTTTCCAGGTCATAGTCAGCAAAGTCTTTTTCTTCTCTCATCAACACAGTGTACATCTCCCATTTCGGTGGGAGAGCATCAAGAAGCTTTTCAACAATTTCATCTTCTTTGTAAGCAATTGAATAATTGTTGAGTTCGGTCATCAGATGATAATATCTAGTGATGATATCATCAAGTGATTCATTCTTCAAGTACTTGAAGACCGAGAATTGGGTTTTAAGTAGTTTAATCTTTGAAGCACGAATTCCCACATTACCCTCAAAACGGTTTTCAAGAGCTTCCCAAAGCTCTCTAGCAGTCTTATACTTTCTGAAGGTGTGTAGAATCTCTTGTGGAAGAGCCATAGTAATCGCAGCATGAGCTTTGCTTTCAGCCTCATACATTTTCTTCTCTTCTTCTTCCATCTCTTTGTATTTCTTTATCTGATCACGACCCTCATACTCAGCAGTAGGTGGAATGTAACCATCTTGTATGCATACCCACATCTTAGCATCTTGGTACTTGACATATTGTTCAAAACGATCTTTCCACGCTACATAATCGGTTTTCTTAAGCATCTTCGGTGCCTTTGTAGCCGAACCCGCTTCCACTTCCATCTTAACTAGTTCCGTAATATTGATTGAAGACATCTTTCACGAAACACACAGAAACCCGAAAAATAAAAATTTTATTTTTAACAGTACTGTAGGCGAAGTTGTGGATAACTTCGCTTAAGTCTGAACTTCGCTGATTCTGAACTTCGCTTTCTTTTTAAATTCTCCTGATTTGGCGAAGTTGTAGATAACTTCGCTTAAGGTATGCGAACTTGTGAAGTAGGCGAAGTTGTGGGTAACTTCGCTGATACAGGCGAACTTGAGAAGGTAGGCGAAGTTGTGGATAACTTCGCTTAACCTTATATCTTCGCTGAAACCCTACGAACAGTGACGGCAACTTCGCCTAATGAACACGATGAATATGTTGGTTAGATTTCTGGATTTTACGAGGTTTGTGAAGGTGTTATGGGTTGTTTATGATTGTAGGAGGTGAGTATAACACAAAAACTCAGAAAACTCGTCCCGCGAATAGTCGAACAGAACGATTTCTACACCCGCGTGATAATCCCGAACCACACAATCGAGCAAAAGCTCTGATACCAATTGTAGGTTCCCAGCCGGATCTACACGAGATATCTCGTTCTACGTAGGTGCGGAATCCCTACGTAAGACGTTACGAGCGTAGAAGACGATACGAGTTAACACAATCGAACACATATTACAATAAACAAATACTCGTTATATTGCAACCTTAAACACGTGATATCAATCACTGATTACAGGACTCTCTGACTCGTAAACTCAAATAATAAAACTTCTTAATGTTATTGATTAAGCCGTAACCTAATCAATATATAACACGACAACTTCGCCTGGCATGTTCAGGCGAAGTTGTCCCTAACTTTGCTTGTCTAACAAGTTCGCCTATATCAGCGAACTTGTTAGCTAACTTCGCTTACATCAAATACAAAACATTACAAACTCGATTACAGACACTAGACACTGAACTACTGACATCATGCACCAACATTAGTTCACCCATAGCACTCATTTCAAACCGGTGTTTCATGATGGCTTCAAACTCCTGACACATGGCGACTTTTGATGCAGCGAAGATGATGTCGTCCACGTAGACTTGAACCAGAAGAAAGTCTCTTCCATTTCTCTTAACGAACAGTGTACTATCTATCCTTCCCCTTTCAAATTCATTCTCAAGCAAGTAATCGGATAAAGTTGAGTACCAGGCACGAGGGGCCTGATGTAGCCCATATAGCGCTTTACTTAGCTTGTACACGTGATCAGGAAAGTCAGGGTCAGTAAAACCCGGAGGTTGCTCAACGTACACTACCTCATCGACTTTACCGTTAAGAAACGCACTCTTCACGTCTAACTGGAACACCTTCATCTCCTTGTGTGCAGCAAATGCCAAAAACAATCTAATCGCTTCCAATCTCGCTACAGGAGCAAACACTTCATTGTAGTCGATACCCACTTGCTGATTAAAACCTTTTACAACCAGCCTCGCCTTGTTCCTGATAATTATCCCTTTTTCATCTCTCTTGCATTTGAAAACCCATTTTGTGCCAATCGCATGCACATTTTTTGGTTTTTCAACCAAATTCCAAACCTCCATCTTCTTGAACTGGGCTAACTCTTCTTGCATGGCTTCGACCCACGAGCTGTCCTTGAGAGCCATTTGATAGTTCTTTGGTTCAATCTGGCTGATGAAGCAGGTGTACAAGCATTCGTTAATTATGCCTGTATCTTTAATGCTTGTATAAACACAGGTGTGCTCATTCAAGCTTTGTCTTGTTTGTACATCGTCGGACAGATCACCTATCACGTTCTCCAAAGGGTGATTTTTGTGAACTCTCGTAGTCGGAACCGAACTGACTTGCAGATTGTCTTCCAAGTTCGAAGGTAGCTCATCAATGGGTGATTGTTGTTGTTGAGAGTGAAACGGATTGAAGAATTCCACTTCTGTAGAGGCAGCAGGGGTATCGACAGCATTTGACGAGGAAGGCTGACATTCATCGTACTGCGGTCGTTGCACAAAATTGTCTTCCTCATCGTAAAGCATCTTCGTAGCTATTCTCTCATCAACTTCTGCACAATCCAAGTAAGGTATGTTAAAAGATTTAAAAAGCCTATCATAGTCGAAAACCCCAGCGGGTCCCGTGCTTGGTTTTGGTGATTTGTAACTTGTGATATCAGTGTTACACACCACCTCAACCTTGCTGGTCGATGTATTAAAGACTCGTCTGTTAGGAGTCCCAACAACATATCCGACTAAAATACCTTCGTCGGCTATTTCACCAAATTTAGAATTTGTCTTTAATATCGAACACGGGGACCCGAATGGTTCGAGACCACTCAAGTTGGGCTTTCTCCCATGCATAAGTTCATAACATGTTTTATTCAATCTTTTAACAGTTAACACTCTATTAAGGATATAACAGGCTGTAGCAACAGCTTCAGCCCAGAACACCACAGGAAGTTTCGAATCAGCCAGGATGGTTCTGGCTCCTTCAATTAACGTTCTGTTCTTCCTCTCAGCCACTCCATTTTGTTGCGGAGTATACGGAGCACTGTACTGGTGTTCTATCCCTTTCTGTAAGCAGAAGATCTCCATCTGATAGTTTTTGAACTCAGTCCCATTATCACTCCTGATGTATTTAACCTTTTTCCCCAAAATATTCTCAACCTTGGTAATCAAATTTATTACCATCTGAACCGTTTCATCCTTTGACTTCAGGAAATATACCCAAGAGTATCGAGAGAAATCATCAGTTATCACCAAACAGTATGATGTTCCTCCTAGGCTTTTTACATTCACGGGACCGAAGAGATCCATGTGAAGTAGGTCTAGGGTACTGACTATTGAATTAACCTTCTTGGTGTGATGGGATTTCTTGTGTTGTTTTCCCTTTTTGCACGATAAGCATTGGTCTTCAAAGTTGAAATTCTTCAAGGGAACACCCAGCACCAGCCCATTCTTGACAATGTAGTTCATTTTCCGAAGATGAATATGCCCCATTCTTTGATGCCATAACTCGGACTCCGATTCAGTTGCTTTTGACAGAAGACACGATTCTTCTGTTGCCATCTCAGTCGACCTCATGTCCATAATATACGTATTCATTTCTCTTGGAGCCTTCATAACTATCCAATCCTCTGGTACCTTGAAACCAGGATACAGCACGATCACTTCATTCTTGGTAAAGAACACAGTGAAATCTTTGTCACAGATCTGCGATTCACTCAGCAGATTATGCTTCAGTTCTTCAACGAAATTCACTTTCTCTAAAGTCATTTTTCCATTAGTCACAGTCCCAATTCCAGTAATCCTTCCACCGCTCTCTCCAGCAAAACTCACTCTTCCTCCCTGAACAGGTTTCCATTCGTGTAACAAATTCTTGTTACCCGTCATGTGCCGGGAACAGCCGCTATCCACAACCCATAGATTGTTTGCAGCCCTGTTCAACTGTTCCTGCACGATTAAAGCAGAGGATTAAAATCTGGGGACCCAAGACCTATTGGTCTTGGGTCAATACATCCCGTACTTTGGCTGTCCAAAGTTAGTATCAGTATGATTTCTGAAAGTCCTAAAAGGATACCTTCTTGTAAATTGACTATGAGGCCATCCAAACCTTCATGAATTAAATGAATTATTACTCATGATTTGGTTGTTAACAGGGAAAAACTGAGATCGATTTCTTTGAAAACCTGGATTAGTCCAATTTCTGAACTTTGATGAGTTTTCATTCTTACCATTATTGTACTTACTGTTAGTTCTGTTCTCAGTTTTTGAAGGCCTCATACCTCTGAATCTCTTCTTCAGAGGGCAATCAGCAATTAGGTGTCCTAATTGATTGCATCTGAAACAACTCATGTGTTCAACTTTCTTTTCAATAGTTGTTTTAGATGTTGAGGCTGCATTACTGCCCGTTTGTCTCACATATGGTGGGACATACGGGTTTAGTGGAGAATTCTTTTCAGTTGTTTTATGTTTCTCTCCACTTTTTGGTAACACTGCCTCTTCTTTTGTCTCACTAGACTCGGATGTCTTGTCCGAATTTGACGAGAGAGGACTAGGAGCAGATATCTTAACATTAGAAACATGCTTACATGTTTCGCCTTTACTAACTTCTGGATCTTTAATTGTAACCTTAACCAGAACTGTCTGACCAAAATCAACATCAACAGATTTCTGATTACTAGGATCATAAGTATAGTTATGATTGTAAGGTGGTGGAACTTCATGATATCCAATTCCTCCTCTTTTAACTGGGGAACTTTGATCACTAACGAGGTGATCAAGTATAGCGGAGGAATTTCTAAATTGCTCAAGCTTTCTGTTAAGTTCCACCACTTTCACCTGGTGATCAGCTATCTGTTTATCCCTTTCAGCTATTAGTTTGGTTTTCTCTTCTAACACTTCATAGCTAAGATCAATTACTTGAATTTTTTCAGCTAGATTTGCTTTAAGACTTCTAATATCTTTCTCACTAGCTTTTATTTTTACCTTATAACTGTTTTCTCTAGCTTTAGTGAAATGATGATCTTCTTTTAATGTTTTAAATTGAGCATCCAAACTAACAAACTGATCAGTTATAGTTGTCAATTGTTCAGACAGATTTTCACATTTCGTACAAGGGAGTTTAGTACTTACCTCGGAGAGCTGGTCTGTCACTTCTGCCATGTAAGCTTCATTTTCGCCAGTCACTTTCTCACTTCCTGCAGTTTCGATGGTCACTAAATTGGCCTGTTCGAATACTTCCTCAACATGCAGATTCCAGTTGTACTCCCCGTCTTGTCTGGATATCATCGCCCTATTCTCACTACTTCCACCACTCTGTTGTGTAGACCTGTTCTGACTGCGTTCTATACGTTCATTTGTGCACTCGTTCGCAACGTGTCCATTTTGTTAACAGTTATAACATCGCACCTTTGACTTGTCAAAACCTGGTCTTTCACCAACAAACTTTCTACCTGTCTTCTTCATAAACCTCTTAACTCTTCTCACAATCATCGCCATCTGCCACTGCAGATCCATCTCTTCCAGATCATCAGCATCGACCTGATCATAGTCTTCGTCCAAAGTTGCAGGATCAACAATCTTACCTTTAATGTAATTTTCATACGAAGCAATGAAAGATGCATAGAGAGCAAACTGCTGTTCGGCAGATTTAAGACTCATGGGCATCTTAGAGTAGTTGTTGTTAGGAACACTTGAGGAAAAACTACCCTTGGTTGCTTGAGGTTTAGAAGTATTTGATCCACCAGCTACAAAACACACATCACCATTCATGTTGAGAGATACATGACCTTCATGTGTTGAGTTAGCGCCCGAGTCTCCTTTTGAGTAGTAAGCAGATGATTCAGACTTCGAACTTGAACTTGTATTAACTTTTGCACCATACCTTCCCGGATCTTGAACCTGATCAGTTGGTGTCTCTTTTCGAACCATGTTAAGTTCAAACGTTCGTAGTTTGTTGACTGCTGTTTCCAAGTCATAGTCGGCAAACTCTTTATCTTCTCTCATCAAGACAGTGTGCATCTCCCATTTTGGTGGGAGAGCATCAAGAAGCTTTTCCACGATCTCATCTTCTTTGTAAGCAATGGAATAATTGCTGAGTTCGGTCATCAGATGATAATATCTCGTGATGATATCATCAAGTTATTCATTCTTCAAGTACTTGAACACCGAGAATTGGGTTTTAAGTAGTTTAATATTTGATGCACGAATCCCCACATTACCCTCAAATCGGTTTTCAAGCGCTTCCTAAAGTTCTCTAGCAGTTTTATACTTCCTGAAGGTGTGAAGAATCTCTTGTGGAAGAGCCATTGTTATCGCTGCATGAGCTTTGCTTTCAGCCTCATACATTTTCTTTTCTTCCTCTTCCATCTTTTTGTATTTCTTAATCTGATCACTACCCTCATACTCAGCAGTTGGTGGAATGTATCCATCTTGAATGCACACCCACATCTTAGCATCTTGATATTTGACATATTGTTCAAACCGATCCTTCCACGCCACGAAATCGGTTCCCTTAAGCATCTTCGGTGCCTTAGTAGCTGAACCCGCTTCCACTTCCATCTTCACCAGTTCCGTAATGTTTATAGAAGTCATCTTTCACGAAACACAAAGAAACCCGAAAAATAAAAATTTTATTCTTAACAGTACTGTAGGCGAAGTTGAAGTTAACTTCGCTTAAGTTTGAACTTCGCTTGAATTCGTAACTTCGCTCTCTTTTCTAAATTCGCCTGATTTGGCGAAGTTGTGGATAACTTCGCTTAAGTTAAGCGAACTTGGGAGGTAGGCGAAGTTGTGGGTAACTTCGCTTGAGATAAGCGAACTTGTGAGGAAGGCGAAGTTGTGGATAACTTCGCTTAACGTTATATCTTCATCTAAACCCTACAAACAGTAGCGGCAACTTCGCCTGATGAACACGATGATTTTGCAGGTTTGATTTCTGGATTTTGCGAGGTATGCGAAGGTGTTATGGGTTGTTTTTGATGGTTGGTGGTGAGTAGGACACAAAAACTCGGTAAACTCGTCCCGCGAATAGTCGAACGGAACGATTTCTACATCCGCGTGATAATCCCGAACCACACAATCACGAGCAAAAGCTCTGATACCAATTGTAGGTTCCCAGCCGGATCTACACGGAATATCTCGTTCTACGTAGGTGCGGAATCCCTACGTAAGACGTTACGGGCATAGAAGACGATACGAGTTAACACGATCAAACACACGTTACAATAAACAAAGACACGTTGTATTGCAACCGAAAACACGTGATATCAATCACAAAACACTGGACAACTCGTTACAACTCGATCAATGAATTCCTTAACTTCTGCCGTAACCTAAACACTTATAAAGCACGACAACTTCGCCTAGCATGTTTAGGCGAAGTTGTTCCTAACTTCGCTTGTTCCACAAGTTCGCCTATATCAGCGAACTTGTGAGAACTTCGCTTACATCCAAAACACAAATCCAACTAACTCGATTACAGACACTAGACACTGAACTACTGACATCATGTACCAACACTATGCACTTTTCTCCCTCTCTTGTTTGGGAGATGAGACTATCGAACATCTTTAGTGTTGTTGTACCTATAATTTTGAATTTTGTGGCTCGGATAGCCAGATTTCATTTTTGAAACCCTAGGCGACGGTCTGACATTTCGTAGAGATAGAAAGAGTGAGAGCGATACAGAGTTGTTGCCCTCTCGTTGCTGACGGGGGACGTCGACCGTTCTCCTCACTAATATATTGTTCATTTTTTCTCTGCTTTATCTTTATCTGATTGTTCGGCAATTTTTGTTTAATAGGATTTGATCTCTACTGACTGCATTTTTATACTTAGGTTCATCTGATTTTTAGTCTTTGGATTTAGGGTAAATGTAGGTCCCGAAGGGTCGGATCTAACAACTTATCTTCGATAAACCAAACTTGGTGCTAGCGGAATATCACACCAAGCCACCTTTGGTCTTGGATCTTGTGAGATTTATGTTCAGTTAAAGTGAAAGAGTGAGAGAGAGAGAGAGAGAGAACAAGAGAATTAAGATTGGACTAAAAGCTTGTGTTCTCATAGCATGCTTCCTATTTATAGGAAGCACGCATGAAAATTCTTTCCATTATAACATGCCCAATGGGCTTCTTTACAAGGCCTTGGGCCCAAATATATACAAATACAAAATACAAGCCCAAACATAAACTAACAATATAAAAGACTCAATACTAAGCAAACCAAGGCCCAACAATCTCCCTCTAGTCTTTAGTATTGGAAGTCGTCCGTGTCGTACTCTAAAACGCCGTCTTTGGGTAGTGGAATCTCAACAAGTCTCTTGATAAACTTATTGAAAGCCTCAACTATCCTATCGGTGTTTTGACGGCCAATGTCTTCAACAGTGGGCAGGGGTGAGTTGTAGAGCTTCAAAATATCTTCCTTGCTAAGCTCCATCAACTCGTGCTCATCAAACACTCGTAGCTCATGCATTGACTTGCAGTGAATGACGGCTTCTCCCGTTTTGTTGTCTAACTCCCAACCGATGAAGTCTGGAAAAGGTTTGGAGTAAACGGTTCACCATGATAAATAAGTCGGCTGTCTTTGGGAGCCATATACCTCCACATTACTCTCCTTTTTCCAGTTGCTGGGTCGATCTCTCTTGGGTTCTTGAACTTCCGGCCTTTATTAACCTCAAATTTTGCATAACCCACCTTTGATTGATGTTTTAGATGACGCGCCACCCAGCCTTCCAGGTTCTCATCGTAGTCTCCACCTCCTACTGTCTTTCTGAAGTAGTTGATATCAAACTCGGGCAAGGAATGTAACTTCTTGTTGGTGAGATAGATGAGATCTCCGCTAACCCGACGAATAGCCCAACAACTATTCTCTCTATTGTATCTAGCGTATACAATCAGCGAGTCGTCATGGTACGGGTAGTTGAGGGAGAGAGAGATTGCACGACTCGTCACGTAATGAGTCTTTCTCTTATTCTTCATTGGTGCTTGTGACGAGTCTGCAGTGGGGGCAACCACGGTATCAACTTCAGGTGCTTATGCTGCTTGATCTTGTGCAGGGGGTGTGTCTAGATTAGGCGAGTAGTTGATGTAGTCATCATCTTCCGTCTCCTTCGCCTGAGTAGATATGACTGGTTCAAGTGTTTTCCCAGCCTCTATGAAGTCATCCATCACACCTGCAAACACACCTGCATCATCAAATAACTCGTTATATAAGCTCTGAGTCCCAACATCATCCTCTCGCACCTTCTTTGTTGCCTCATATGCGGCGGGGCATTGATATTGTTCCTGATTGTGTGGAGGTGATTGAGTGTTACCTCCAACTCCACCCGCCGCACTGGCTCCGCTGTTGCCACCATCTCCTCCATTCCCTCCGTCGTCATCATGGTCATCGTCATCGAAACTGTCATGGACATTATCATCCACATCATTATCGTCTTCATCATCACTATCTTCATCATCCTCTTCATCACCACCATCTTGGGCTTATGGTTGTTCAACGTGAGTAAGTCCCAAGCTAGTGCCCACAACACTCTCTGCTTGGCCGACCAGTGGTACAACCCGACCCGCTGTCGCCTCGCCTCACAAGCTCTTTATGTACAGCAACACTTGGACCAGTAGTGTGAGGCTGTTCCACATTGTGTTTCTTTGAAACCGACTTCCAGCTGCTGAACACCGAATCAAGTCTATCTTCCAAAGCATGAAAGTCATCGTCCCACATACCCATAGGATCAGATGCTTCTTGGTACTTGCTCACCAATTCTTTATTCGTCTTTAGCTGCAGCTCGTTCATATTGGGCAGCAATCTTGGCTTGGATGGCCTCAATCTCGGCTTTGATTTGTGCATTTTTAGCAATGAGTGTACTGAGAGAGGCGGAGGAAGCTAGCTGATCCTCTAGCCTAGACACTCTGGATTTGGTGGCTTCCATCTCAATGTCCCATTTTGTTGTCGCGCTATCAATCTTCTTGAACAGTTGCTCCTCAAGAATTGTAGCAGCTGGCAGACTCTTCTCAAGCGTTTCTACCCAATCAGCCACTTTGGAGTTCTCAGCCCATTGATAAGCACTTGCCAGTGCTTCTCTGTTGAGAAACTCTTGCTGATGATTTATACGTGTCTGGAGGTGATTGGTCCATGTTCTTTAACTGTCAATCAGGGCCTTGTGCATATCCCTAGATTCCTTCAGAATCACGATGCGGTTTACGAACGTCGCTTTCTTCTTTGCATCCTCAAGTGCCTTCTTCTTTTGAGACTTGATATACTCGAGTAGCACACGCTCTCTTTCAGCCCTATTAGAGTTTGATTCCTCCAGTGTGATGATCCTATCGAGGATAGGATCATTGTATACTGGAGGCGTCAAGGACTTTCCTTTGGCTATGGGTTTTGGTTAGAGGATTGCGGTTGGTGGAGTGTCGGATAGAATGGGTGGTGATGTAGATTGTAATGCTAGGGTAATGGATTGGGTAGGTAGTGGTGAGGTTGTGAAGGTTGGTGGTGTTGAGAATTGTGGTGGTGTGGTGGCTTCGGGTTGAGTGGTGGATGAGGTAGGTCGTGTGGGTGATGAAGTTGTGAAGGTTTGGGTCCATAGACTTTTTGATTTTATTGGTGAGGTGAAGATGGATGGGCTGAATGGTGAGGTAGGTAGCGGTTCGGTTGGTATTGGCTATTCGGGTGGTGTTGTGGTTTGAGGTTGTTGTTGAGGTGGTGAGGGTGGTGAGTTTCCTAAGAAGGTGGAAATGGGTTGGCCTTGTTGTGTGGCTGAGGGTTCAGGTGAGTCATTTGGTGAATCGTGTAGCATGGTCTTGGTTGGTTTGGATTTGGCCTTGATTCTGGTCTTTGGTTTCTTATAGACGGGAATCTGGATTTTGCTTACGTTAAGGTCTTCTAAGGTCTTGGCTAAGGTCATAGGTGATGCTATGTGTGGGTCAAGTGTAGAGGAAGGTTTGCCTTTACTGGAAAGCTTGACAACGAGCTTTGAAGACTTCATGGAGTCTCCAATTTTCTTCAAACGCTTAAGAGGCTGTCTTTCCTCTTCCTCCTCTTCTACTTTCTCTGCTTGACTAGAAGGACCACCCACAGAAGGCTTGTCGGCAGCCTTCCGTTTCAAATCGTGCTTAGCCTTTGTTTGATCCTCAGGCTCTTCTTCAGACGAGTCAACCTCCTCAACTTCTGGTTCAGAGGACACAATCTCCCCACTTTCTTCCCCGGGCTCATCCCCAGCAGTCTCTGTCTCCTCAAACAGACCGAACTTCATTCCTGGTATCTCCTCTTGATAAGCATACCCCTTTCCCTTAGTGCTCAACATAATCCCAAACACAGTCTGCCTGATCATATTTACATGATAAGTCTCGGGATGTGTCTTCTTCCCCTTCTTCTCTTTAGCTGGCTTGTGAGGTGGTCTTGGCACATTAGGGATCATATCATCCAACAATAACTGTACGAATCGTGGATAAATCAGCCATGTTGCCTCGGTAGTCACATTGGCCAACATGCACAAGAAAAACATTCGAGAATAATTGAACTGTTCCCGGAATGTTAACACATACATGATCCGCACCCAGTCTGCTCTCAAACTATCAAAGCCAGATCCTAGATTTGATAGGCTGTGAATAACGACATGAAACAGGAACCTCCAATAAGGCGGGAGGTGCTTCTTCTCCAAAGACTTCCACTCCGTGTCGTATCCCATATCCCTCACAAATCCACCGAGTTTGGCCTTATCTCCCTTCTCAAACAAATAGTTCGGTTCATTCTTTATCTTCAATGCACGTCTAATATCACCCTCCTTGATCTTCAATACCTTACCAGCCACCTTGGTGATAATAGATAGAGAATCATTGGCCGCCTTTGCATTCACCCAAAATTCTGTAACCGACTTCGTATAAATGTCAAGGTTAGTAGATATTGCAAACTCCAATGCTGATTGCTTCAACCCCTTGATCATGGATGTAAACACCTTGTCTTTCCTCTTCTCATGCAACTCAAGAGGACAAAATTGATTATGCAACTGAAATCAAGTACAAAGATCATGAGAATCATCATTGATAAATAAAAGAAATCAAAGATAAGTTATATATATTAACATTAAAGTATGTACATAATGTGTGTTAAATAAGTATATATACTTATACTTAGTTATATACAATTGAGTTTAGTAAGATAATAAGTTAATTTAGTTTTTTTTAAGTTCATAATATATTGTTTTCATATGTCCATATTGGTCCTTAGGTCAAACAACCCACATAGTCCAAAACAGTCCAGTAGCTAACAATTTCATTATTCTGAAAATTTCTCTAAGTGTTGAAAATTCGCAAGAAAAGAATTCGCATGGAACTCTATTCACTTCGCATGGTTATGCGAAGCGAACCTGATTTCCCATTCACTTCGCATGGGGTGCGAAGCGAATATGAGACTGGATCGCATCGCATGGAGGTGCGAAGTAAGTAGGAATTTCCATTCGCTTCGCATGATTCATGCGATGCGAATAAGATTTCCTATTCGCTTTGCATGGACCATGTAAAGCGAATACTGTCTTTTGCGAATTTCCTTCCTTTGTGAATAAAACCCAATTTGCCTATTTTTGTTCCTTTTGCCTTCAAACATAACGCCTAGACCCGAATTGAAGATCTGGAGAGTTTGAGACCATATCGCTTTCATTTACACCTTCAATCGGACTTTGTGATGTTTGAAAAACCCTAGATCTACGAGCTTTACAAACCTGTTACTAAAACTAAGATCTAATGATGATATTCATGTTCTAAAAGCCTACCAACAGATGTATGATTATATTATTCCATCAAACGTGAAGATCTTCCATCTAGATTTAGCCGACGGTTCATATGAACCGTCGCCTAGATTTGAAAGAACCTAGAAAGAAAAAGATGGAGATGGAGTGTTGATGATGTTATACCGAAGGTGTGGGTTCCATCTTTGTGATCAAAGTATGATTACAAGGCCTTATCTGTTGTGGATCTTTGAAAAAAAAATTAGAGTTTGAGAGAAAAAGTAGAGAGAGAAAGTGAGAGTGTTTTGGTAAAGTAAAAGGTGAATAGTGAAAGATATTTTGAGATTCCCTTATATATAGGGTCAGCCTATCTCGCGATAAGGTCAAAACATCGCGAGTATTCACCAAAAATACGCTCCCAGTCCTCGGTCTTTAAAAATGTATGCACATTCAAACCCGAAAAACATTTACCCACTGAATCTAAGAACTTAGTTGTTTTTCTAATTTTTCTTTTGTCGGTCCATTACTTTTAACTTTGCATAAACGATCTCTTTTAACAAAGTGAAATAAAGTTAAACAAAAAGTAAAATATTGCTAATAACTAAAGTTAAATAATGCTAATAAAGTTAAACAAATAGAAGTAATAGAGTTAAGAACTAAATAAAGAAAATAGTGCTAATAAAGTTAAACAAATAGAAGTAATAGAGTTAAGAACTAAATAAAGAAAAACAAAAGGAAAATTAATATTAAATTAATTTACATATTACTTTTAATTAATATTTCTTTATAATTTACAAAGAACGATCGCGGCATGAAATCATATTGATTTGCAAAGTCCTAGATCGCGTTTCCATTTTGATATTATTGTGACACAAGTTCATCATCGTTTGTAGATATTGTCCACTTGTTTAACTTGACAAGTGCTTTGATGTCAACATGATACATTTGAAGTTCAATTAGGCACGGTGCTTGTGTGGTCCCCACTTAATCAGACATGTTACCGATTCCATCATACCTCAGGCTAGTTTGTGTTAACATGCCACCTCAACTTGACTTAAATCTTTCTTATTTGATCACAGTACTCTTATTAACACACTTGACACTTTATTTTTGTACACTTGACTCAATCTAGAAAGATTAAAATAAAGCAGAAGTTCAGGGCCTTAACAATCAGGTCGGATAATACCATATTATCGCGCAAAGAAAGTCCAAGGCTTGAACAAAAGAAAGAAAATAAAACAAAGCAGAAGATTCAGGGCCTTAACGATCAGATCTTGTATGACTACAAATCTAGAAAGTCCAAGGCTTGAATGAATATAAATGAAGAATAAAGCAAAAGTTAAAATTCCTAGGATTGACTTTCCTTGACTCTTTTTCTTAATTTTCCTTTTTCTTTTCTAACTCCTTTTGTTTTTCTTTTCTTTTCTTGACTCAATAAAAATTAAAAACTGACGGTGATTTCATAAGGAAACTGTGATCAAGTAAAGAGATGCTTGGGTATAACATGTGTAATTGCGTTTCAGCATTCATGGCTATGACTTTAAAGGAATCATGTAACTGCTTCAAAACGTATAGCCACTAGCATCGACAAGGATTTATGTTTATATCACCCGACATTTACTTGTTTGTCAAGCCTATCTACACATCAATGAGTGATCTTGTAGACTTTTGATCTACTCTTTTCATGCGCTACAATCATTACAAACCAATGCACTATCATTTTCCAAAACGTCAGATCAAATTCTTGACTTAAAAATTTTAAATACCTGACTCCCTTTAAGCAGGAGCTCCCTCTAAGCAGGATAATTCTTTTTGGATTTTCTTAAATATTTTAAAGTTGAAACATAAAATAAAATAGGAGTAAAGATGAAATTAATATTATATATAAAAATATAACAATAAAATCTTTTTGATAAGTCAAGTGACTTGATTTTGTTTTTCTTAAAGTAAATTGAAAATTTTTTTGGTGAGTTAGAGTTAACTCATTTTCTCCTTCTAAAATTGTGACATATTTTAAAAATATTTACAATTTTAAAACAAAATATTGAAAATTTACTCAAAAGAAATCATGCCCAAGGATTCAACAAGATATAAAAATCGGGCACGACTGAAAGCTTTTGTAAAGAGATCTGCAAAGTTAAAATCAGAATGGACTCTTTTGATGTTGATAAGCTTACGATCAAAACAATCACGAATGAAGTGCATTCGGATGTCGATGTGTTTTGTCTTTGAGTGCTGGACCGGGTTTTT
Source organism: Bidens hawaiensis (assembly GCF_021521415.1). Classification (NCBI taxonomy): domain Eukaryota; kingdom Viridiplantae; phylum Streptophyta; class Magnoliopsida; order Asterales; family Asteraceae; genus Bidens; species Bidens hawaiensis. The sequence continues at coordinate 389,202 of NW_027493022.1, read as the reverse complement.
AACAATTGCAACATCAGCCTCATTATCACATTTGATCGTGGTATCAAAGAAATTCAAACCGTAATCCAGGAGCTGATGCTGGATCCAAATGACTTGAGAACAACAACTGGATGTGGCGATGTACTCGGCTTCCGTAGTTGAGGTGGACACAGTGACTTGCTTCTTGCACTGCCATGAGATCAACCTATCTCCCAGAAATTGACATCCACTAGATGTTGACTTTCAGTCAAGATTGCATCCCCCATAATCACTATCAGTGTAGGTATGAAATTCCAAGGGAGACTCTTTTGGATACCAGAGTCCCTATCGAGATCTTCCCTTGAGGTATCTGAAAATACGTTTGACAGCAGTCATGTGAGATTCTCTCAGATCGGATTGATATCTGGTTCACTGACAAACAGGGAACATAATGTCTGGTCTGCTTGCAGTGAGATACATCAGTGAGCCAATCATTGACCTGTACAGGTGTTGATCGACTGGCTTTCCCGATGGATTAGGAACGAGAATCGGTCGTGTAGCGATTGGTGTCATGAATGCAGATGAATCCTTGAACCCAAACTTTTGAACAATGTCGTGGACGTACTTCTCCTGATGAATCAAAGTCCCATCCGTCTTTTGTTCAACTTGTAAACCAAGGAAGAAAGTCATTTCTCTCAAAGAACCATCTCAAACCGCTTTTTCATGACCTTAGAAAACTCCTTGCACAGATTATCGTTCGTAGACCCGAAGATGATGTCGTCAACATATACTTGGACAAGGATTAACAATACCTCTTTTAACAATACCCCGAACCTTCTTGACAAAAAGTGTTTGATCAACAATACCTCTTTTATACCCATTTTTCACTAGATGATCAGCCAGTGTGGCATACCAGGCACGGGGTGCTTGATGAAGACCATAAAGTGCTTTGTCAAGACGGTAAACATGGTCAGGATGATTCGGATCCTCAAAACCTGGAGGTTGCTTGACATAGATTTCTTCTTTTATTTTTTCATACAGGAAGGCTGTCTTCACGTCCACTTGATAAACTTTGAAATTCATGTATGAAGTGTAGGCCAAAAAGATACGTATTGCCTCTAGTCTGGCTATGGGTGCATAAACTTCATCGTAATCAAGACCCTCACGTTGCGAAAAACCTTGTACAACAAGTCAGTCTTTGTTTCTTATGATACCCCCTTGTCATCCTTCTTATTACGGAACACCCACTTTGTTCCGATCGGTCTCTTATTTTCTGGTTTCTTGACCAGTTTCCAAACATTTAGCTTCTTGAACTACAACAGCTCTTCTTGCATGCCATCTACCCAAGAATTTTCTTTTAGTGCAACTCTGTAGTCTTTGGGTTCAACCTGTGAAATAAAACATATAAAAAGACACCTATTAATGTTACCAAATGTGCTACGTGTTTGGATACCGGCCGATGGATCTCCAATAATGTTCTCAGTCGGATGTCTTCTATGAATCAGTAATTGAGGAATCGGTTGAACATGCTCGACTGGAGTTGCCTCAAGTTCAACGAATAAGCTCTCTATGGGATGGAAAACAGTTGGCAGATTGACAGGAATAGACGTTTAAGGTACATTGACTTCTTGTTGATCAACCAGATTTTCTTGATTAATGGGACCATCTCATAGGTTCTCATGAAAAGGTACAATGATGGCTGGAACTGATGTAGAGTCAGTGTTGAGAAGCTTAATTTTGAGCAATTTCATTCTGACCAGCCTCTGCATTTGTCTCCTCAGCAGAACTTGATTTTCTTCTTCAGAGGGAAGTGTGGGAACAGACTCAACCACACTTGGTTCGGCTGGAGGATTCGCTGCATGATCAGTCTGGTCATTCTCCACATTGTCAGCCGACATGTACGAATCAGTATCTGAATCGACAGTGCCTTCGACTGTGTGCATATCAGTTGTGTCTGCAGTTGATGGCACTTCGTTGACCGCAGCTGGTTGATTAACCATGGGCTGAATATTTAGCACAGGAGCAGGTGAGCCATATGAACATCTTCCAGACCTTTTAACACAGCATGCATTAAGATTGACAGATCATCATCAGAATGGACAGGTGCAGAGACAGTACGAGGATCCGGGGAAACAACAGGTTTGACATACATTCCCCGAAACTTCTTGAACAAGCCTTCATAATCAAACATCCAGTCAGGACCCATGTGTGCATCTGTGGGATTCAACTCTTGTCAGTCAATGTTGTATGACTCAACGATCACTCTTGCTCGCTTGTTATATACACGATAAGCATTCTTGTCAGTTGCTCGCCTTTTCAGCAAATTTTGACGTTGAAGCGGCATTGTTTTGGAGCAGAGTGCACGGATATCCAAATTTTTTGAAAAAGTTGACTCTAGGCTTTGTCCTATAGTAGACTTCATAAGGAGTCTTGTTTCTTTTCTTTTTCGGCAACACACGGTTCTGAGTGAAGCAAACAGCGTTTATGGCTTCACCCCAGAAGATCAAAGGAATCTTGGAATATGATAACATGGTTCTTGCAGCCTCAACGAGTGTTCTGTTTCATCTCTCAGCCACCCCATTTTGTTCAGGAGTGTAGGGGGCCACTGAACTGACGAAGGATCCCCTTGTTGTGACAGAAATTATTAACTGCCCTGTTGCAAAATTCGGTGCCATTATTGCTTTTGATACATTTGAACCCTCTTATTTGTCTGATTTTCCACCAACACAATGAATCTGATTAGAAATTGAGCTGTCTCATCCTTGTGCCATGGAAGAAAAGTCCAACTGAAACGCGAAAAATCGTCAGTAATAACCAGACAATAGGATTCTCGTCCTATTGCCAATGGTTGAATTGGACAAAAAAGATCCATATGTTGAAGAATGGAATCTATGGTATTGACGGTTTTGGGTCTGTAAGGGAGTTTGTGTTGTTTGCATTTTGAGAAGGATAAACATTTTTCAGCACAATGAAAATATTTGACAGGCAAACCCCCCACATGGTCACCTTTAACCAACTTATTCAAGTTCTTAAAGTTGACGTGACCCAACCGACGATGCCATAACTATGAATCGTTCTCCGAGGCCTTGGACAACAAACATGAAGCAGTACGCATTGAATAATTGCTTCTCATGTCCAGAATATATGCATCATTATGCCTAGGAGTACGCATCAATATCTCATTCATCCTGGACTTTAAAACCTAGTTTTAGAATAAGACACTGATTTTCATTGAAAATGGTAGAATAGTGCTAATCACATATTTGAGACACACTGAGGAGATTGTGATTAAGTTGCTCCACTAGATTGACATCTTCAAAGGTCAGGGTTTCATTTGTGACCTTTCCCTGCTTTGTTATTTCTCCTCCCACATCACCAGCAAAGGAGACATGTCCGCCATTGAATGGATTAACATCAAACAGCAATGACTCATCTTCAGTCATGTGCCGGGTGCAGCCACGGTCCAAGTACCAGATACTATTAACAGGCCTTCCTGACTGACCCTACACACATGAGTAGCTAGTTAGCAGTGGGGTCACGAGACTTAGTTGTCTCGGGAAAATTAAATAGAAAATCACCAAGTTTAATTTTATAATTTTTAAAAATATAATCCTTTGTGAGTCAGAATCTGAAGTGCAATCCCTCGAGGAACATGAATTGTGATTTCCTCGGTTTTGAAAAGGTTTTCTGGATTGCCTTCGTTTTGGTTTGGGCTAACCACAAAATCCTCTGAATTTCCTTTTGTGAAGACCTTTGGCGGGTTCTTAGGCTTTTCAGCTTCTAAACCCTTTGCCAATCTTTTTCTTTCCTTTTGAGTCAACCAAAAAGGTTTCTTTGCTTTCTTATCCCCTTTTAACTTTGAATCCGTCTCACTGGTGGAGGAGTGAGTTTGGTTAGTCATTTTCTTAGGCTTAGGAGCAACCTTAGGAAATGACTGATCAAACTAACTATACAAATCTTTTTGTTGTCGGTGCCAGTTCTTGCAATGCGTTACAAGATGAGAAGAATTTCCACATATGAAACAACATTTTCTTTGGTTGCTTTTATTGACATTTTCTGCGCTGGAATATCAGTGATAAGACTGAGAAGTTGATGAAGGTGAGTTAACATGTCTGTAATTACTGTTTGACCTACAATCATAACTTGCATGAAATTTTTTAGAATATCTAGGTTGACTACGAGAGTAATAGTAGTCACTATCAAACTGATTATATACTTGAGGATTCTTATGACAGTTAGTGTTTTGTGAAAATGATGATTTCATTGGTGGCACATACTTATTGGAAGTACTTGGTTTCTCATTTTCAAAACATGAATTCTGATTATTGCAATCCTCATTTATATTACTAGTTGATGAGCAACTAGGCAAACTCTGTTCCTCAACCTTGTTTTCAATTGTTTCATCAAAAATTGTTTCAAAATCTGAATCTGAAGATGAACAATCACTTTCATTAGTATCGACATTACAACTTACACTAGTCTGATTTTCACAAAATACATGATTTGATTCAGACTCCAAATTTTCTAACATTGATTCACAAACTTTATTGGAAACTGGGTTGCTAATTGATTTGACTAGTTCCACACAGGACTCAAAACATGGTTCTGAATCTGCATTTGGCAAACAGCCCATGTTAACTCTCCAACATCCACTTTTGTTTATATCACCTGCTTCACAAGATATATTGACATTAGATTCATCAGATGTTACAACTGGAGCGCGAGTTTATGAAGCTGGAGAAACAAATTTCACAGGTTTTGGTATTCTACCAACTCCATATGACATTTCTTCCTCTAGAGAAGTATTGTAACTAAAGTGGGGCAGGGTGGTATAATTATCACTAAAAGGAGGAGGTACAACTGTATAATCATGCTACAGCCCATCCTTTAGTTTAGTACTTCTCTGAGCTCCAATAATATCATCCAACTGATCTGATCTGATGTTACTCCAAATCTCTCGACTGTCTTTTCATGTTTCTCAAAGGCTAATTTATTTACAGAAACTTCATTTTTCAAGTTTTCATATCCGTCTTTCAATTTTGAAACTATGTTTTTATAGTAAATAACATCTTGTTCAGTTTGAAAGATTTTCAGTCTGAGATTTGCAACATCATCACGATGAGTTTTAATCTTGTCAACATAAATTTTATCAGCTTTTACATATTCAATGTTTAATTGCTTTACTTTTGAAATTTTTTTCAAAACCTCATCATGATTATGTCTATAAAAAGTAGCCTTGTAAATGCAAGCTTGCGTGCAAAGATTTTGGTTTACCTCATCACATGGTGATGAGTCTGTTACTGTAGCTGAGGATGAAGATTCTTCATTGTTTGAGGTTAAAGCCATGCCAACCATATATAATGGATTCTTCAACTCCTGAAATTGTTCATCCCAATCCATACCAACTTGGACCTCTGTTTGAGAGACAAGGGCTCTTGAGTTTGAACTTGAATTACCCTTGTGTGGATGACTTCCGATTCTTGGAACTGAAGAACTTGGTTTTTAACCAACATGCCTTTTCCCAACTGACTTGCTTCCCTCTTCATCAGAAACTTCGGTTACTTGAATGTCGTTTGCGGGTTTGGGAGGATTTGTGCGTTGCCTTGAGAAGTGACCCCATTCGTTGCAGTTGTAACACCTGAGCTTTTCTTTTATCAGAACCAATTCTTTTCTTGTCAGAGTCCTTGAAGCTGTCTTTTCCTTACTTCTTCATGAAATTTGTTGCCCTGTGCACTGCCATTGCCATTTGATATTTGATGTCCATCTTTTAGAGATCCCTTTTGTTGATATCATTTAGATCTCCTTGCTCAAATTATCGGAGGCAAAAGCTTTCCTTGAAGTAGTTCTTCATGACTTGACAGAAAAGCATGTACCAATGCAATGTTTGAGTCAATCAACAGTGGAAGTGCATCACAATAGCTAGAACTTTGACTTGGCTGATTTTTTGGAGATGTATTTATCCCATGAGCTTTTAAAGCTTGTTCTACTGCATTATCAACAACCCTCTGTAATGAGCTAGAACTAGATGACACTGACGAATTTCCAGTGGACAAGTATGCTATTTTCTGAGGTGGCATTGGTGAGGAGTACTTCAGAGTAGTCACCAGGTACATGTTCTGCTGGGATTTGCTTATGAAAGCAGCAGACATTTTTGAACCTATGTTCATTCCAGCTTGATTAAGAGAATTCAAATGATTGTTCATTCTCATTTGTTCATCCATCTCAAAGGACTTGATTGTAGATGGCATTCAAGTTTGTGGTTCTCTTTACGGTGACTGTATTGGTACTCCAGGAGTATGGCAGAAAGTTCATCAGCTTGTGGTTGACTTCTGAGCTCATGATACTTACTTCAGCAGCTTTAACTCTTGCTAGCAACTTTTCAAACCCTTTGATTAAGTCACTCATACTCTCTCCTTGACGATAATTAAACATATTAAATTCTTCTTTCAACAATGCTCTCTTATTATCTCTAATTTCAGCATTTCCTTCAATTTTCTCAACTAGACCATCCCATAGCCCCTTTGCAGTAGTATGATCATGAAGAGTTTCATTGATTTCATTGGAGAGGCAAACTGTCAAAGTGAGAAATGCTCTCTTGTCCAGTTTCACCAAAGTACTATCATCATCATTATAACTTTCAATTGGCTTTGGTTGTGGTCCATTAGGAGTGACTATTGTAAGAACATGAGGACCCACTTCATAACATCTCATTAAATCAGAATCAGTCAAAGCAATGAAATTCATAAACCTCCATTTGAAGTCAACAAAATTATCTTCTAAAGTCATAAACATAGGAGGTTTAGTGGTGGTTCTTGCTTGATTCTCAAGCAGCATGTAGCTCTTCAACAACTACTCAGAGTCTGTGGAAGTCATGATTCAACACAAGTTCTAAACACCAAATGGCTTTAACAGTTGAGAATTCCCAAGGGCAGAACAAACAATTCGCAAAGGACGCGAATAGAAAACAATTTCAAACTATTCGCAAAGGATGCGAAGCGAATTGTCTGAATGCGATGCGAATTGTTTTCTATGCTAATCAAGTTTTGTGCGATGTGAATTCTTTGTTATGCGAATTGTCTTGCGAATGCGAATTCTCAAGCAAATGCGAATTCTCAAGCGAAAGCGAATTCTCAAGCTAACGCGAATTCTCAAGCGAAAGCGAATTCTCAAGTTCTTCTAGAAACAATCTTTTTGGGGATCTGTTCTTGTACTTCACCAAATATATCAGATCTTGTCTAAGGTTAGTACACCAACTTTAAAGTATATGCAAATGCGAATTTCGAAACACCATTTTGATCAACTTTTAAACCTGATTTCTTGAGTCTTAAACACTTTTGTTGTTTATGATTTTCACAAAAAACACCTCTAAACCATTTTATAGATCTTCACACCCGAATTTTTGTCTTTTTGTAGTTTTTTCTTGACAAGAACCCGTAAGAACAAGTTCAAACAACACTTTCCTTTTATGCACTTTCACAAGACAAAACCCAAAGTTGTGATCTAAAACCTCAACTAGTTGAGACGAAGCTCTGATACCAATTATAGGTCCCGAAGGGTCGGATCTAACAACTTATCTTGGATCAACCAAACTCGGTGCTAGAGGAATATCACACCAAGCCACCTTTGGTCTCGGATCTTGTATGATTTATGTTTGGTTAGAGAGAGAGAGAACAAGAGAATTAAGATTGGACAAAAAGCTTGTGTTCAGCATGCATGAGAATTCTTTCCATTATAACATGCTCAATGGGCTTCTTTACAAGGCCTTGGGCCCAAATACATACAAATACAAAATACAAGCCCAAACATAAACTAACAATACAAAAGACTCAATACTAAGCAAACCGAGGCCTAACAGTAAAAATTGACTTTTAATGACTGCATGCGCGCATATGAGTAATGCTTTTGTTTGCTTTTGATTTATTGTGTGCATAATAAAAATATGGTAAACGAATTTTTTAGATAGAAACTAGGAACCTTACAGTAGATTATCCTTTATGTAAGACATGCAATTTTGTTATCTAAAATGGTTATGTAATTCAATAATTGAGAAATGATTTTGGAAATTAGAGTAATTCGATTTTTCGGGTGATGTTGGCAATGATCTCAAACCTTAGAACCATGCTGTTAAAATAATTGTATTTTCTAATAGCGCAAATGTATGAATTAAATTATCCTTTGTATAAATTACATAATTATTTAGCTTAAAATGATTTTTAGATTACACTGGCTATCTGATTTTTCTTAATTTGTCTTTGTTTTAGGTGATTGATATTAGCATTGTACAGCGGAGTTGTGTCGTCATCTTATATCGGGTCTGCTTTCGTAAAAGTAATATGCTACTTTTAAGGGTTTTGTTGTTGTTTATAGTACCTTGATTGTGTTTACTTGCTATATGATTATGCCGAATTCAGTACACTCCAATCTTGCCAGTACTCTCCAATCTTGCCACTTAATACCAGTTTTACACGGTAAACGAATCTAAACTTTTTTTTTGTTTTTCCTTTTTAAGCCTAAACATTTGTATTGCTATTGATTGATGAATATACGAGATAATATCGCTTTGTGTTGTCGCAGAATCTAAGTGGTATAAAGAGCTGTGAGAGATGAAATTGCCCAAGTTATAGTACTCAAGAATGAAGTGGAGCAAATGATGGCGTGCTTGGACTACAAGGGAATTCAAGAATGAAGTTGGAGCAAATGAAGGTGTGTTTGGATTAGAAGGGAATTCGAGCTACTAGTTGACAACAAATAATAGGAGCTATGGATACAGGAACAAAAGTGATGAATAGATTTGTTTGTGTAAAGGTTTTTCCATGTTATTTTCACTAATAAATTATACTCTTTGTAAATGAGTGACATATATGTAATGAAAACTAGGTTTTGACCAAAAGAGAATGGGTAAAAAGTTGGCCTGCTAAGAGTATTGTGGTATTGACATGCGGCAACGTGCTTGGCTGCTGCTAAGAGTATTGGGGTATTGACATGTCGCAACGTGATCGACTAGAACTACTAAGACCCTCTAGGGTCTACATAGTTTCCTCAACTCTATTGTATATACAAACCCTCGCAATGCGTGGGTTATAAAACCTAGTTATATTTTGAAATCATCCAAATAATGGTTCTCATTCACTGTGTACAAGCAGGTATTTATAAGCAACCAAACATATGCACTAATCTACTAAACATATACGCTAAGCTAGACAAGTGACATACACGCTATCACTTGGTATGTAGCGTATATGTACATATACGCTATCAACTAACATATACGCTACATACCAACATATACGCTACATATCAACCCCACCCCCCCCCCCCCCCTAAAGTTGGAGGGGCATCAACTCAAACTTGAAAATGCCGTCGTCCGCCGGAAAAAAAATGCCACCGGAGAACCTTGCCGGAAAAATGTGAAATGGCCGGAAGCTTCGAATTCCATCTTGGTTTTGCTTCACCGCTGAAGAAGTTGCAGAGTTTAAACCAATCTGACGTATCGTAGACATTAATCGACAACCAGATATGGACCAAACAGTACGTCCTCCTAATTTCCACCCAACTGCAAAAGCAAAGGTATCGGGTATCCATGCAATACAACTAACTGCACCAGTATCCTCCATTGAATATCCCCAGTCATGTAATGATACGGACCGAATAAGCGTTACGGGTTCATTAATTTCGTACAACTCTACGATTGTTGGTCTAGTGAAACTGAAGCGCATACTGCATCATCAGATCCTAACCAATATTCAGGTTTTATAGAATCCGGTTGCTTTAAACCTCTTTTACTTACAGAACATAACACCAATCGTCCATCAGAGAATAGAACAAATAACATAAGTGGCAAACAAAAGTCCAAATAAGTGACAGCTGGCTTCCTAGACAAAGAATTACTGGATATTACACCTTGAGTCCCTCCAGAAGCTACACCATTGGACAATTTTGTTTTTGTATGGCCATTTTCATTATTTAACTTGAAGTCCAGATCCAAGGATCCATAAAACTCACCCTTCCATGACATGCTATACAAAGTTCCATTAGCAAGTCCAATCAGCAAGTTTTTGTTGTCACATATGATATTGCTCACTGCTAAATCCTTGCCTGGAAAAGGAACCTCCTCACTCATAAGTAGAGAAATAGTTGCAAGAGACAAATCTGATACCATGAATTCATTCAAATCATGGTTCTCATTCCATCAACAACACCTTAAGCTTCAAGTCACGTTGAGAACGAGCAACAGTGTTAGAAACGATACAGAGACGACGCCCATGACCATGATCATCAGATAACAGTCCTAACTAATTAACTGCAAGGGTAGAGAAGTAAATGTTCATAACTGAAAGTCAAAACGAGAAGGTCAACAGCTCTCTTGGTGGCTGTATGTTAGTCTGATTGACTGATTGTAAAATAATTTGCCACTGAATTTTATTCAATTGTTGCAACGGAATTTCATTGAAAAATCAGTCGCATTATATACTGATTTTTTTATAAGACAAGTTCCAAATTTTTACAATTTTAGTTGTAAAAGTATTCAAATTTGTAGAAATATAAATCAAACCATAAAGTCCTAAAAACAAGCAAATTATACAAATTAAACAACAATTTTACATAAATCCTTAAGAACTGTTCAAATCATTCCAAATATAATACAATAAGTATCCAAATATAATGTTGTAATATATTTTTTAACCAGTGCTGTTAATAAAATTATCGCTTAACTTGGTTGAGTTGTGGGCCTGAGCTGTTCCATGTCCTCGTTAGCCCTTTCCTTACTAGTGTGCCTTGCTTGCTTGCCTTGCTTGCCAGCTACAAGATTGTTTGTACCATCAATACGTTATTAACTCTTTAATACAGTTTGATGTAAATAAACATGTATATAATAAATAGCCCAATATAAGTCATTTAAAAAAAATCACCATCGAGCGTATAAACATTATTAGCCATGTCAAAATACAACTTATCGCACCAGAATATGACCAATGAGCACAAGTGGTTTTTTTATTCTTTCTATATAACATAGTTTAACTTACCAAACCGCAAACGTATCTCATCCGCATTAAATATGCTTTTTCTTCTTTTGCCAAAGATGCCTATGTATGTCGAGCTGAAAAGATCCACCATGAGGGGGAATTGTAGACCAACAAAAAAAGAAATCGGAATGAAAGCTAATCCACATATCGGAGCAAGCACCCATTGTTTTTCATTAGAAAAGACAAGGGACAAGGTTGCGCTATAAGCTACCATCATCGCTGTTGTAGAAAGTAATAATGAGAAAAGTCCAATGAACAGTCTCCTTGGCAAACTGAGTAGAAAGTCTTTCTCTGCAAACCGTGCTGTTAGGATAGACAAGAACACTAGTAGTGCTGTACTTGATGTAAATAGTGAGAATGCATCTGATATCGCAAATATAAGGAATGCAGTTCTCTTTTTAAACAAGGGGGTCCCATTTTCTTGATGATTTCCACCTGGTACAGTGATTGCAGCTGCAAATACGATTGTGACAATAAGTGCAGCAGTGATGCTACATGACTCGGCTGCGGTTTTTATCCACTGTTCTCCTTCCTTCACTAAATCCTTGTGCTCCCTTGTGAAAAGCATATCTGGTGTTTCCTTATAAATGTTCTGTTGTGTAATATATGTAGGAAACACAATTTCTTAACTTCCTACAAAATCAGTTTAACAAGTTATTCTAGTAGAAAATAACAACTTAGCAATTCAGTTATAACTATTTAATAGTTTGTTTATTATATACCTCACGCCATTGAAGCTCTCTTTGTAGTTGTAATGCTGCACCTGTTCTTTTATTGAGTACACTTGGAGGCGCCAATTTTCCAGCCAAATGCAAGATATTGTTTTTAGAAGAGTCTGTATATGTTCTGTAATCATTCTTACGCTCCCCAATGTTGTAGATTAGGTTGTAGATTTTCTCTGAACGGTTTATTATTGCTAAATGAATAATGTCATAACCATTTTTATCTGTACTCTCAATAACTTCAGGTGATCTTGACAGAATCTCTTCAACAACTTCATAAGCATTTTGACATGCTGCCTCAAAAATTGGTCGGGTATAACGAGTACCAGGGGAAGGCAATTTGTCTATTTCATTGCATACCTTTGTTAGAACTTTTTTGCCTTTTTGCCATTCCTTCATTTTGTTGTCGATTAGCTTGATGGGTGGAGATGCAAGTCAGGAAGTTATCAGTTAATTAAGATATTTTCCAACTTTTAAAAGACAAATTTGGCAAGGAGTGAATATGCTCCATACTCTTACCTAGTATCTTTGTGCAATTCCACCAGACGAAATAAAGTAGAACGATTGGGAAACACACGATCAGTATGATAAGGTATACAAATGCAAAGGGCCATAGTAGAAGGGAGAATAGTACTGTACAAACACAAACAGAAAACATCATTAAAAATATACCATTCACCTCTACTTCAATCATATACAATTAATTCTATACAACAAAAATACCTAAAGGGCCATCACCCCAGCATGGGAAAAATATAATTCCTACAAAAAAAATTGTCGTAAAGGCAGCTTGTTCTTTAATTGCTTCCCAAATACCACGGAGAGCTATTGAAACAGAAAACCACAATAAATTAATCACCCTTAAAATAGTAAATGAAACCATTCATGAATAATATATAATACAAAAGAAACATACAAGGAGGATATACAAGTGTTTCCCAATAGTCTGGACCAGTCGGAAAGGTTTTAGCTATAGCCATAAGTACATCATCTGTTTTCGAAGCAGAGCTAGGAAACTTTTGCACAAATTCTAATGCTAAACCTACAAGCATAAACAATAAAATGTCACTTTTTGAAGCAATGTGCAAGAATTTTATGTTATATAAAGCGTACTTACTGTATTGTTTTGCAGAAATAGCATTAACAAGAAGTTGGACTTTTAGTTTATCACCAGGGTCTCCTATGCCACTGTCTGCTTTCAACAAATATCCAATGGTATCAAGATGCATCTTTTCATAAGCTTTATGCAATGGTTCTTTACCCTCATTGTCTTTACTTCGTAACAAATTGTTGTTCTTTTTAACCAGGAGTTCTGCTCCATCTTTGTTGCCAACAATGGCAGCAATGTGAAGCGCTGTGCTTCCATCACAGTCTCTCGGTTGAAGTACTTGGTCATCATTTATATATGAAAACAAACTTTTCACGAAATCATTACGACCTATTCTAACCGCAATGTGAAGTATCGTGCTACCATCACTACTGATTTCCTGTGTCGCTAGGCCTTCATCCTCTTTTAGTATAGATTCTACTTCTGACCAGTTCCCCTTTATAGCAGCTGCACGTAACCATTTCTTTTTATCAATGTTTTTATCCTCACCCACTTCAATATCTATTGAATTTGTGCCTTCTTGAATTGTGATTGCTTCTGCAGGCACATCATCTCTGCCTTGTTAGAGCCAAAATGTAAAATCTTCACAATCATCAATTTCAAAAATCACATTTCCCTTATCAGAATTTTTCAAGGGCACAGGCAAATACATCGATTGTTACGGGTTCCTAAATGAAAATTAAAACATGTATGAACGAATCCAGGATTTTAAAAGAAAATTAAATCTAAAGTTTTAATTTTTATTAAAAATCATTGACTAAAACTAATCGAATCAAGAAAATCTAGTACCGGAAGTACAAGAAGGGGAAATAGACACATCAGGGTACCATAAGGGAAAAATTCCACATATTTAAAATTTGCATCGAAGAACTGATAGTAACCAACTATAGAGATTAAAGAATAGATAGCAATCGATCCCAGGGCCTAGTCGTATAACCAACAGTTGGTATATTGTAAAACATCATAATTAAGCTGAAGTCTTTAAAATATTCTTTTATAAAACATGGGGAATAATCTTTGTTTAAATAATCTTTTACATTTTTACTATCATTAACAATTATACAAAACAAAAAAAATGTATCCACAAAGTTTCAACATTGCCTAAGGAGTTAGCATTCTTTCAGCAGTCTATCCTTGCTAATTCTCGTATCATACCCAAAAAAGTACATTTGAAAACGTACGTTAGCTAATGCTGATGAATACGTTATTTGACACCAAAAATATATTTTTACAAATATGTATTTTTGATAGGACTAACTTATCCTTTTATATATTTTTTAATAGGATTTCATTATCACAAATTATTTTCAGTTATTCAATTTTGTTTATCAAATTTGGATCTTTGCTAATCAAATCTTGTATTATCAACTCGTTACGGATCTATTATTTTGTTTATCATTTTCAATTCAGCATATCTTTTAGTAGACGATACAACGATCATAACTACAATTCATTTATGTTTACATTTTTTTCTGTTTGCCTTTTCTTTTATTTGGATCCTGTGAGAAATCTTTATATCACATTTATGCCACTGGACCGTCGTCTAGTTTTATGATGCGTACTAGGTCACCAGGATACTATTATTCGTAGTCACAAACGCAAGTTCTTTGCTAGCACACAACTAGGTCACCAAGATATTGTTTTACATTTTGTGACTACAACTTGGTTCTTTGCTAGCTATATTTATATGTATAACTAGGTCTCCTAGGCAGGTCTTACATCAAATACACCAAATATATAAATGACTCACCATATCATTTTCATAAATAACCAATTTCACCGGTAATACATCTCTGGTCATACATCTAGTACGGCTCGTTGTGTGTTTTTTCTATTTGTGCTTGTGTAACTAGCTACAACCATAGACCGTAGGAACCATGACTATTCCCTGAGATCATGTCCTGGGACGAGGGGTGTAGGTAGGGGTAAAGATAGGGGGCGTACTTTGCGTTTGACTTCTTGGAATGTAGGAACCCTAAATAGTAAGTTGTTAGAGTTGGTAAGTATACTTAAAAGGCGTAGGGTTCAGATAGCATGCCTCCAGGAAACTAGATGGAAAGGACATAAAGGAGCCGAGTGCAATAGATATAAGTTGTGGTATTCGGGATCTGATGGGGCCAAGAATGGGGTGGGCTTTCTAGTTGCTAAGGAACTATACACTAGTGTCGTAGAGGTGATAAGGCATAATATAGAATTATGGTGTTGAGGCTAGTACTAGGGGAAGACGTAGTGGCAGTGGTTTGCGCTTACGCGCCACATGCCGGACTAGGGGACCAGGGAAAAAAAGAATTTTGGGAATGCTTAGATGCGATTGTGGGAGTCATACCGAGGGACGAGAGGATACGCATAGGAGGCGATTTTAATGGACACATTGGTAAGGATAACGATGGCTTTCAAGGCGTTCATGGGGGTTTTGGTTTTGGTAATAAGGATGAGACCGGCACGGATCTTCTAGACTTTGCCCTAGCCCATGACCTTGGTATTATAAACTCGTTCTTTAAGAAGAGAGATTCACATTTGTTCACTTTTAGGAGTGGGGGACTCAATACGCATATCGACTATCTATTAATGAGGCAAGGAGATAGATGTTGGTGGAAAGGCTGCAAGGTTATACCTAGGGAGACAGTCGTGGTGCAACATCAATTGCTGGTGGCAGATATAGGCTTTAGAAATACATTGATAGAGCTGGAGAGGAAATTTAGACCTAGGATTCGATGGGGAAATCTGAAGGACGAAAAGCTTTCGCTTTCAGAGAAAAGCTCGAATCATCGAACTTGGTCCAACTAGATGGGGACTCAAGTCAGATGTGAGAGGATTTGGTGACAAAAATTACTCAAGTGGCGAAGGAGACTCTAGGGGTTACAACAGAAAAAGCTAGTGGGCATAAGGATTCCTGGTGGTGGAATGAGATAGTGCAAGACAAGATAAGGGATAAACAATGGAGCTTTAGGGAGCATATGAGATGCACAAACGAGGAGAAGCGAGTCGGATTGAGGGAGACATACAAAAAGGCCAAGAGAGAGGCGAAAAAGGCTGTGTCAGAAGAAAAAAATGGCCCATAAATGGATTTATGAACGTTTAGAAACAAAGGAGGGGGAAAACGACATGTTTAAGATTGCCAAAGCCAGTGAGCGTAGAAGGAAAGATCTAGGGGTGGTGAATTTTATAAAGGGGGAGGATGGGCGCCTATTGGCAAAGGAGCAGGACATCAAGTTGAGATGGCAAACATACTTCCATAATCTTTACAACAGCGGGAGCGTCACCAACAGCAAAATGAGAACATAACTATACAACAACGGAATAATTGCTACTGTCGACGTATCACATAGGAAGAGGTGAGGAACGCACTTAGGAAGATGGGAAGGGCTACGGCAGTTGGCCTAGACAACATACCGATCGAGGTATGGAAGTGTTTGGGAGAGGAAGGAGTTATGTGGTTAACCACTTTGTTTAATCCTATTTTAAAAACCAAAAAGATGCCAAATCAATGGAGAAGCAGTGTAGTAGTCCCTATTTATAAGAACAAAGGAGACGCCCAATGTTGCGCTAATTACAGAGGAATCAAGCTTCTAAGCCACACGATGAAGCTATGGGAAAGAGTTATTGATGTTAGACTTAGACGAGAAACTCAAGTCAAGATGAACCAATTTGGTTTCATGCTGGGTCGGTCAACTATAGAGGCAATACACATCCTAAGAATGGAAAAATATAGAGATAAAAAGCGTAGCATGCATATGGTGTTTATTGACCTAGAAAAGGCGTACGACAGTGTGCCACGTCGACTCCTTTGGGATTGCTTGGAGAGTAGAGGTGTTCGTGGAAAATATATAAAGATAATTAGGGATATGTATGCCAAGTCTGGAACAAGTGTACGTGCTCCTACAGGGGATACTGAATTCTTTCTAGTAGAGGTAGGCCTTCACCAGGGATCAGCATTGAGCCCGTTCCTTTTTGCAGTAGTCCTAGATGATTTGTCAAAGTTGATTCAGGATACTGTTCCTTGGTGCATGCTTTTCACTGACGATATTGTGTTGATCGCCGAGAGTAAACAAGATCTGAATATGAGATTAGAGGAGTGGCGTTCTGCTCTAGAGAGTAAAGGTTTAAAGATTAGTCGGTCAAAGACGAAGTATCTTTACTGTGACTTTGGTAGGGTAAATGATGAAGACGTCCAAATCAAAATTGAAGGCTAGGAGGTTCCACAGTCAACCAAGTTCAAATACTTGGGATCGTTTGTGCAAAGTGACGGGGCCATAGATAGTGATGTAGCCCATCATGTCCAAGCAGGATGGTGTAAATGGAGAGCTGCCACAAGGGTACTGTGCAACAAGAGATTCCCAATTAAATTAAAGGGAAAGTTCTATAGGGTCGCGATTAGACCTGCGATGCTATACGGAACAGATTGTTGGGCCATCAAGAAGACACGCATGCGTAAGTTGGAGGTAGCGGAGATGAGGATGCTAAGGTGGATGTGTGGACGCACAATGTTAGACCGAATAAGAAACGAGGTTTTTCGGGAAAGGCTAGGGGTGGCTAGTATATCAGATAAGATATGGGAGGGCAGATTGAGATGGTTTGGACATGTAAAAAGGAGACAGACAACGGCCCCCGTTAGATTAGTGGAAAGCATTATTATAGAGGGGATGAGGGGTAGAGGTAGACCCAAATTGACTTGGGATGAGAGGATTAGACATGATTTGCTAGACTTGCACCTCTTTGAGGACATGGTTGAGGATAAGAGTTCCTGGAGACATAGAATTAAGGTTAAAGACCTTTAGAATGAGAGGCTACTACTGCTGCTGCTGCTATTATTATTATTGTGGTTGTTGTTAGTATTATTATCTTTATTACTATTGGAATTATTATTTTCTACTTATTATTATTTACTAAATTCTACCGTTGTGTTTTTAGTTTACCTATAATGAAATGTTGAATTAAACTGACTAATAGTGTTGTAGTTGATTATATATATATATATACACACACACGTGTGTGTGCGTGTATCTATTTACTTTTGAGTTATATATATATATACACACGTGTGTGTGCATGTATCTATTTACTTTTGAGTTGGGGTTTCGCCGAAAACAACCTCTCTATCTTTAAGGATAAAGGTAAGGTGTGCTTACATCCCATCCCTAGACCCTACTTATGATAGCTTAGGCTATTTGTGGGAACTGGGTATTATTGATTGATTGATACATGTCATTTCTTAGTTATAAAGATTTCCAATATTTTCATAATAATAATAATAATAATAATAACAATAATAATAATAATAATAATAATAAAAATAACTGGTTGCAACCATTTGATTCTTCTAAAGATTCTAAGTTCTAACTTTCAATTATTGTAACCATATACATATTATATATATAGGTTTGGTAATTTAGACATGTGTACGGTTACATAACCCAGACTCAGCGAGCTTTTCTACTTAAAGTCCATTCAAGGCAAGCAAATTTTTTTGAAAAACGTTATAAATCGTGGTCCATAATACTACAAATATGTTTTACACTAGATAGATTGTTTGTTTGTTTTTTTTTATAGAGCAGATAGTTTAAAGTGCTCATTCTATCGATAGTGGGAAAAATCATAAAGCAAAAAATATGTTTACACACAAAACACAACCTTAACAGGTATCATGTATGGCTTAACAAGTTTTGTGTACTAAACATGTAAACACGAATCAACCTGTAATTTTCGTGTCTAAAAAATAAAATACCCGTTAATCTGTTAAGTACCCGTTAGTAGCTGTTAGAATTTTTATAACTAAAAATATAATAATATAATATGTTTGTACCCTAACTGCAGAAATATAGGAAACAATCAAGTAGCTCAATATACACAAACCACTAAATCATGGGAAACAATCAAGGTAAGGAACATGGCGCCAAAAGAGTAAGAAAGGCATGACTCTCAACTCAATGGCTTATTTTTGAGCCATTAAAGATGAATGATTGAGAAACCGTCTATGATTTCTTTATGTGATACAAGGCACAAGAATTAAACAAGCTGGCATGTTCAAGAAACTACTTGACTCTATGCCATACCGCTTTGTTTAATTACAATAATTGAACAATGCTATAATGTTGACATCAGGGAGTTATAAGAAGTTTTAGGGAGACTTAAAGCATATGAAGAACACATTAAAGGAAAAGAAGACTCGAGCATGAAGGAAACCATTGTTTACTCACTCCAAAGGAGAGGAAAAAATAGTAAGCCAGTCATCGTCCTAAGCAAGGACAAAATCGTAATAGTTGCAATGGCCGTGAACAGAGTTGTGGGTATTGAAGCCATTCAGAAAAAACCATGGTGGTCAAGGATCAACTAGAATGCTCGAAAGGACCAGTCGAAGCATAAAGACAAAAGTCAAGTAAAGTGTTACAAGTGTAATGAACTTTGTCATTACATATGAATATCAAAAGTCCAAGAATAAGAAAGAAGCCAACATTCTTAAGGTGCAACAAGTGATAGAACTCTTGGTACCAACCTATAGCTCTAAATAAGAAGAAGCAATTTTCCTCAACAAAGAAAAGATAAAGCCAAGAAAATGCGAACTCAAACATGGTAATAAAGATGTATGGTACTTGAATAATGGAGAAACGACCATATGGCAGGCGTCAAATCTCATTTCTTTGGATTAAATGCAGACACTAATGGAGAAGTAAACTTCAAAGCCGTTCACATGGGAAAATAAGAGATGGCTCAATACATGTGAATTTGCAATGATGGTGATGAAAAACGATCACCAACGTATATTACACACTCGGTCTTAAAAATAATATTTTATGTTTAGGATAAACTACTGAATATGGTGTGATATACGAATGAAGAACGTGTCTTATGGATATATGATGGCTCTCGTGATCTCTTGATGATTGTGGGAATATCACAAAATCGCCTCTATAAAGTAAAGCTTGATATGGTAATAAATATGCATTCTCATAAAAACAAGTGAGATTCCAATGTTATAACATGCTAGACTTGGATACATTTGATTCAAGTCTATTATGTCTGAAGAAAGAAGCGAATGACGAAGTAACCTAAGATAAAGTACGTCTAGTCGCAAAAGAATATTTACAAAGACATGGTGTTTAATATGAAGATGCATTTGCACCAGTATCAAGACTCGAAACCCTTCGATTACTACTCGCACTAGAAATACAAGAAGGATGAACTGTTCATCACCTCGACGTCAAGATAACATTTTTATATGGTGAATTAAACAAAGAAGTCTATTTAAAACCGCATACAGTCTGCAACATTCAATCTCCAACGGTAAGCATACAATATGTAATTCCTATCATACATAACTTGCGATCGAATTTCTACAACTGAATATCAGACTCCGTTTTAGACAAGATTGTCCAAACTCCGTGTCATTGCCTACAAAGTGTTAGACCATCTCAATGGCACACTTGAAATAAAATTTAGATTGCCTACCTTAATAACAAAGATTCAAGGGATGCTTCCTTTAAACATGATTTCTACAGCCATAGTGTCACATCATGCACGTCTATTGTTGATACAATGCTTTATCTGTTTCTCTTGTACTTTGTATTTTTATGGTCAAATTTGAATAGTTAAAGGACTAGAAGTGTAATTTATGTAAAGATATAGACTCATACTTAGAGTCTAAGCGTATGAGGCTATACACTTCATTTTGAGATGCCATTCGCCAATGTAGTTGGCTAATGAACATCAATCGTTAAGTTGAGAGCTCATACTTTAGTGTGCCAGCGTATGAGGTGATTTAAGTAGGCGTTTGAAGACTCATTCGCTGGAGATGTCAGCGAATGGGTTCATACCCTATATATGTAATTCGTTAAGTGAATGATAAGTTTATCGAGTTATTTTATGATCCAAGTGTCGTTACTCTATCGATTCTCTACGTATACACACACTACACACATTAAACTTTAATTAATCAATCCTAAGTCTAAGCCTAATAAACAGACTAGATCTAGATGAGTTTTGAAGTGGTATAAGAGCTTTCGGATGTAACACCCGGAAACTTTCGAATAGTTTTTGCCAACTTTCAAAAGTGGAAGGACCAAAATGTTCCCAAAATAGTTAGGAACCAACTCCCCAAATAAGTACAACGACAACCGGCACGAAAAACAAGAAAATCAAAATCTGGTTGTCCATAGCGCCTCGTGATGGACAAAGACTAGGACCATCACGATGCTCAAAGGACAATAAAATATCTGATATTTTGGGTGGTGTTGCGCTACGCAATGACCTCATCCAGTTGATCATCACGATATTAATGACCATGTTAAGTAATTAGGGGACACGTGTTGAACCACAAGTTGACACGTGGCGAGCCATTAAGCCATGTGGAGTCACGCAACAATACCCAGAATTATAAAAGCGTCATGCTATGCGACGACCAGTTCTTCAGCCCATCACAATACGCGACGAATCCAAAACTCAGCCTATAAAAGGGGGACCTCGGCACTTCATCCTGCATCCCGAAAAATTTCCAAATAAATACATACACTAAGTCTCGTAATTCATGCCAAACGAGTCCCAAGCCCCGGAGTTCCAACGGTTTGATCCCCGACTCACGACTTGAAGTAGAAGTGTTGACCAATCGATCTTTAGCCTATGCTCTAAGTACTTGTGTTATGGTAGGGGTTCCCCAAAGTTTGATGTGAATGATGCTTAGTACACCAAGGTGTTTCTATGTCCTTTAAACAAGTATCTAATGCATTTCTTAATACATCGTCTTGGTGGTAGACTTGCTGGTTTTGACAAGTGCCGTGATTTACTTCAAGCAATAATGGTGGCATTAAGGTAGCGTTTGGTATGCATAAATGATAAGGGGAATTGAATGATTCATTATGTAGGAATGAAAAAAGTGGTGTTTGGTTGCTCAATGGAATGGAATCATCCATTACACATGGAATCCCATTCCATCAAAACCATTCATTCCTACCCCCTTCTTTTTTTTTTCATTCCATTCCTCCTTCACCCTACTTTCTCAACAACACCATCACCACCTAACAACAACAACTACTACTACCATCGCCATCACCGACACCTTACCCCCACCATTGCCACCACCGCCTCCGCCACCACACCACCACCAGCGCAACCACCGCCACCGACGTCGCCACCATCGTCGCTGTAACCACCGAAAACATTGTCGCCGCCGCTGCCTGACCATCACCGCCACCCTATCATCACCATCACTACCAATGCTACCACTGGTTGACCACCCCAACCCCATTTCCACTGTCGCCACTGCCACCACCACTTTCGTCGCCGGAGCTAACACCACCACCATCACCATTGGGATTTTTTTTTTTTTGTAAAAAAAATTATTTTGAGATATGAGTGTTTTTATTATTTTTATTTCAATCATACATTTTTTTAGGATACCAAACAACATAAAGTAATAATTTATTTCATTCCCATAGATGAACCAAACAAGACAAAGGAATGGAATGATCAATTTCATTCCCTTGTCCATTCCATTCCTTCTTCCATTCCATTCCCCCTTCATTCCATTACCTCCAACCAAACATACCCTAATTCTAAACAAGCCATTCAATTTTTTAGATATGATATTTTATTATATGCAAGAGAATTGTACAACAAAGAAAGTCATGTTCTTGATGTATCCTCGATTCTTGCATATCACCATTAACATATTGCTACCAGATTTGCCTAAATATATAAACAATCAAGTTGGTATTCTCAAGCTTAATGTGATGAATGTTGATACAATAAAGAGAATGCTATCTTATCGAGGCAAGACCGAATAACATAAACCAAGAATGAAGAGGCTAAACGGTCATCTTAAAAGTGTATATTATCATGAACCTCCAAATGATCGTTAGAGAAATGATCATTATGATGATGAAGAAGATGATGATGGTGGTCATAGTGGTGGTGGTGGTGGAGATAGTGATAGTGGAGAAGGTGGTTCTGTGTAACCACAACATGTTGTACAGAGGTACCGCAGGAAGGAAAAAAGGAAAGAAGAAAGTCATAGAGAGCCTTAAGAGCTCCAGATCAAGGAATAAGAGGTTTATTATTATGGATAATCTCGATCCCTTAATGCCAACAGTTCTTATGGTTTAGGGATGGCTATGGGTCAGGTTTGGGTCCGTTTAGATATTCCCAAACCCATACCAGATTATTAAAGCATGTCCCAAACCCGTTGGGTATTTATCGGGTAATTACCCGTCGGGTTTCGGGGATACCCATTGGGTTTCGGATTTCTTATTGGGTATAAAATATTAATTAACACAAGCGATAACCATTGATATAAAGTAAAAACAAATTGTCCAATTTTATTAGAATATGGATCCAAAACTTATGAAAACTTTCTTCTACTATTTTTGTTATCTTTTTCAAATAACTTAACCAACAGGTAGCAGTTGTTTTGTGGACGATGAACAGATTCCAAAATAATTTTGGAGAATTGGAATTGATAAATAGAGGAAACATAAATAATTAGACATTGGAAATTAATGATAAAAACAGGGAAGTAAATAAATAAAATTGATATATTTATATATGTTTAACATATATATAAAGTTTTGTCGGGTATATCGGGTTTATAATCGGCTAAATGGGTCAATGCTATCGGGTAATCGGGTATATTACAAATCCCAAACCCGTCCCAAACTTGCGAAAAATTTCAAGCATAATCCCAAACCCATCCCAAACCCTAATGGGTCGGGTATTACCCGTCCCAATTATGTCGGGTTTCGTGTTTTCCCATCGGGTTCGGGTTTCACTGTCATCCCTATTGTGGTTGTTCCCCAACTTACAAGAAAAAGAGAAAGGCTAGCAGCAACTCAAACAGCAAGTCAAGGCAGTCCCGCGCTAAAAAGAGTGCTTCTTTCAATCCTCTGTTTCCAAACATTTCTCAAATATAACTCCAACCGAATGCTACAACAACAACTGCTCCAACTACAACAGCCGGTTCTCCCATTCTTACTAAGGCAACAATAGTGACCGGAACACATAGCACACCACTGACTTACTATGGTGCTAGTGTTTCTACTTCAAGCCCATTTTTCATAGTTACTACATCTCCTTCAACAACCATCATTATGGATAGTGTACGATTTGAAAGATTTCATGGACCATTACTGTAGAGAGAAAGTTTTAGAACAGCTAGTGCTCATTTTGAAACTTGGTTACTATTATATGAAATTACCACTTTGTAATTTGAGTAATTTATGTCATTTTTGTAGTTTGGGTAAGGTATGAGTTTTATGATTTATTTTTATTAGAATTTGCGAGAACTGATAATGATGTGTATTGTGTGTGTGTGTTTATATATATATATAATTAAACGGTTGAGTGTAAAATAAGTGTATTTCTTTTTAAAACCTAGATAACCTGCTATCTAGGTCAAATATCTAGGATTAAACACTAAATAAAGGTTAAATGACCTAAATAGAACCTAAATTAGGTTAAGTGACCTAATTTTTTTCTTAACATAAATTTTTTAACTTTGAAATATATAAATTTAATTGAACTATGTAAGTGAACATAAAAATATTTAAAATTTAAATTTTATTACTACTCTATTATAAAGTAAACAAAGTTAAATTTAAATGATATACAAAATTAAACATATATATTAAATGTTAAAAATATAACTTATTAAAATAAAGAAAGATAATATTTAGTGATGTATAGTAAGAAAATGTTCAATTTTAGAAAACAAATTATGAAAATTAAATTCCGCTAAAATTACTCAAGTTGCAACAAAGATTCTAAATGATGACTTAATAGAATAGTAACGAAATTTTAATATTGTTCCAATTAGGTCACTCAAACTTTCTTTTGTCCCAATTAGGTTATTCCAATTTCATTTAATGTTCTAATCATAGATTTTTTACCTGTTTAACAGGTTACGATCCTACACGGCTTTTTTTTTTCTTTTCGAAAAATGTATTAATGGTGAAGTTGAATATTTTACTTGAACCTAAATTTCTTTATTTTATTTCTTAATTAAGAAATGAACAAACTAAAACCAAGTCTTCACATCCTCTCTTTGTCTCCGACAAGCAATTTTTTAGCGACCCAATTTTCTGGCGACACTGATTTTTTTTCCATCTAATACATTAATTCCATCATCCATTATTATTTTTCAACAGCCTCCTAAAACCCCCCACTAATATCGTTAATCGATTTCTCCATATCATTATACTTTATTTTCAAGATTTTCGTGTACAAATCACGAATCCATTTGCTTGAATCTCATCTCTTCAAGATAGATTATGTAAAAAAGTTCAGATTTGCTTTTTTTCAAACTCAGTCGCACCACCAACGCCGACGAACCCCTTCGTCTTTCCGATCACAACCTTATAACCCATTCGTTTTTTCGATTCGTGCTTTACACTGCCTCATTTTTAGCGCCTGAATTGGTTGCCGATGGTGATGTTGGCTATGGTCTTGTTGGAGGCGAGGCGCCAACAGCGATGATTGTTGGTCGGAAATTCGATTTGCAGCTATGTTTGGCGGTTGAGGAATGTGGTAGATTAGGTTGTGGTTGAAGAGGTATGCACCCGCCTTAACATCGAGCGGGGCGGGTCAACCCACAAGATATAGACAAGAGGCTTGAAATCAGGATGTCATGAAGACGCAAAGCCAAAACCTATGCGCGTGGCGCATATCACATATGCTCACGCATATCACATATGCTCACGCATATCGCATATGCTCACGCATCATATACGCTCACGCATATCACATCTGCGCGTGGCGCATCTCACATATGCTCACGCATATTACATATGCTTGCGCATATCACATGCTCACGCATATCACATTTGCGCATGAAACATCTGCGCGTGAGAATAAAGAGAAGACCTCGCGCATCCCCAGGATAGGCGCATATCACACATGCACACAATCAACCACGTCCTTATCCAAATCAGGATAAGGACAACCATGATTGTGCTCATCAGACAACCTTCCAGAAGGTATCCTATAAGGAATAAAGAATATGCTGATGTTGACAGCTGCCAATGAAGGGTGGACAACTCAGCAAAGCCCATGTGCTACCACGTGATTACACATGGGTCAGGTGAAATACCTTGGTTTGGTCAGAGAATAATCAATGAGAAAGCACCAGGTGTCCTAAGGACACGTGGCGCGAAGCAGTAGGAGGAGGCCAAAAAGGCCCTAATTGGGCCTGAGCCCAATCATTGGAAACCCTAATACTATAAATACCACACCACCTCCACAGTGGGAGGTAAGCAAGAAAATATATTCTAAGTCCTTACTCACTTTCACATTCTGATCATTTTCTCCTACAATATCTTATTCTCACACCGGAGGGTTACCCCAAAGAGGACCCCTCTGTCCCTTTCTGAGGGGTAAGTTCACGGTGCTGCTCGTTTTGTAGGTGGAAGAATTCATATTCCGGAAAACCATCGGTGATATAGCATACTCATACCCGAGGAAAGTTGATCGTATACTAGTAAGTCGATCCACGTTTCTTCATTGGCGCCATCACCTGTTACAACGGCAACAAAACCACTATCTCATCAGTTCTCTCTGAAAATCTTCACCATGGTTTCCGGTGTTCGAAACAGCGATCAAGTTCTGGAGGATAATGAGCTTGAGGATGTTAATGAGGGACATCAGTTTCTGATGGCGCCACGTGATACTGCGCGCACCACCAGTAACCATCCCTTCATCACAACACCTCATAGCCAGACTGAAACTCCTCCAGACGATCTCACGTTCCAAAATCTGACTGGTGCAAAACAAAAAGGACCAATGGGTCCGGAAGTTGAAACCAACGACCCTAAAGATTGGCTCATAAACGAACAACGACGTTTAATGGACAAATACAATGAGCTGGTCAAACACAAAAAGTTAGCCGACTTAACACAAAGGCTCGCATTTGATAAACAAACCATGCAGGAAACAACAAAAAGGGCGCGCGCGCCGGAAGATGGTCACTCTGTTCACACCGAACACGCTGATGTTAGTGATGAGGAAGAGGTGCACAGCATGAGGAAGACGCGAGATACTCATGCAGGAGGTTCACAGCTTCGCGCGCACATCAACATAGCGCCTGGAGCCAAAGTTGATATGGATCTATACACACCATACAACCCACAAGCGAAAGGGCAAGTGGACGTAACCACACCATATAGGCCAGCCATCTTGGTGAAGCATTCAAAATTCACTGAGCGCATTGCGAAGGCTCCCATTCAACACAAAACCAAGATACCAAGTGGTCTAGGCAAGTACGATGGTACAACAGATCCAGATGATTTCTTACAAGGTTTTTACAACACTGGAAACCTAGAAAGCTGGACGATGCCAACATGGTGTCACATGTTTGCTCGCTGCCTCACGGGCGCAGCGCGTGTCTGGTTCGAAAGCTTGCCGACAGGACAAATCGATGGGTTCGAAGAGCTATTGGAGAAGTTCCAGGCTCACTTTGTACAGCAGCGCAGACACACGCGCGACCCCGATGACATCATGCACTGCGTGCGCAGGAATGATGAAACCATTGAAGACTACATAACTCGTTTCAATCAGGAATCTCTTGCAATTGGAGGTATCACTGAACAACTCTTGCGCGTGGCCTTTATACAAGGTGCGCGCAGTGATCAACTCCGCAGAGCTCTCGTGAGCAGAGATGGCATGCCAACCACTTGGGCTAAGCTTATGGAAGCATCGCGAGTCTTCTCGCGAAATGAAAAACAAATTGCCCAAGACAGAGCAAGAGATAGAGGGCATCAAACAGAAGCACCACGCAACAATGAAAGGAGGGGCAAACAAAACTCCGTATGGTATAGGTTGCAACAAACCAGTTATTCTCCCGCAGAAAAGCAAGCGCAACAAAGTTCACCCCAGCCCCAAAAAGACATTCGTAATCGCGGAGAAGGTGACAAGAGGGAAGGCGGCAGAGAGCCTTACAGACCTCTACCAAGAATATGGACTCCCCTCACCAAAACGCCTTCGCAAGTGTTAAGCACAGAGAATGTCCAGTTTAAAAGCCCCAAGCCATTACTCCATAAGGGACCACCAAACAGTAGCAAGTATTGTGAGTTTCACAAGTCCACAGGGCACAACACCGATGCATGCCACCATTTGAAGGATTCGATTGAAAGAGATGTGAAATCAGGCAAGTTGGCTCACCTGGTGAAAAACCCAAGACCAGAGAATGAACAACCAGACGGAGCCTCAGCCAGTAAAAAATTCAAAAGAATCTGTGTAGCTGAAGGAGGAAGGCAAGGGCAAAGATCAAGGAAGAGAAGCGCGCAAGTCCAAGGGGATTGGCGCGAGCAACAAGTAATCTTTCCAAGAATCAGAGGAGGCCCGTCTATCAGCAGTCCTCTAGTCATCACTGCACACATCGCTCATTATGAGGTGTCAAAAGTCCTGGTGGACACCGGCAGTGAATCAGACATCATGTATGAGCAATGTTTCAGGAAGTTGAATCCAGCAGACCAAGGAAGGCTCGAAATTGTGAATGCACCAATCTCGGGTGTCTCAAACGAAATTATTCACCCCCTAGGTCAGATACAATTCGAACTAACTATGGGGGATGAGAAACACAAGCGAGCTGAAATTGTCAACTTCTTGGTCTTGCCCACCACTTCATGCCATAATATGATCTTGGGTAGAGGAACGATTGCCCAATTCAACGCCATACCGTCACCAGCGCACGGCGCGTTGGGGTTCCCAACACCAACAGGAGTAACATTTGTATACCGAGATCATTTGTGCGCAGTAACAAGTATACCGCGAGAAGGGAGAATGAAGCTTCCAATGGCAAACAACGCGCCAGAGGAATGGATTCTCAACCCAAAATTCCCAGAACAAACAATCACAATTGGAGCTACGATATCAGATGACACAAGGGTGAGAATGAAAAGATTGTTCACAACGTATATATCGGTCTTTGCGTGGCAACATTCTGATATGACTGGGGTTCCGCGAGACCTGGCGCATCATTCTCTCAACACATTCAAGTCTGTAGAGCCAATTGCTCAAAAGAAAAGAGTCATGGGGGATGAGAAGGCAAAGGCCATGAATGAGCAAGTAGAAGATCTACTGCACGCAAATATCATCCGCCCAATACGATACCAAACATGGGTAGCCAATCCTGTGATGGTAAAGAAGAGCAATGGGTCATGGAGAATGTGCATTGATTTCAAGGACCTCAACAAAGCGTGTCCAAAAGATTGTTACCCCCTCCCAAACATTGACGCGAAGGTGGACTCTGTGGCGCCATTTAAGCTCTAATGTTTCCTGGATGCCTATAAGGGCTATCACCAAATTCAAATGGCACCACAAGATGAGGACAAGACTGCCTTCAGAACTGAAAAGGGTGTTTTCTGTTACACAAAAATGCCCTTTGGTTTGAAGAATGCAGGAGCCACTTACCAAAGACTCATGGATGCGGTTTTCAACGAGCAAATTGGAAGAAACTTAGAAGTCTACGTGGATGATTTGGTGATTAAAAGCAGGGAGGAAAAACAAATGCTCAAAGACATCGAAGAAACCCTTTGGCGCCTAAAGGAAGTAAACATGAAGCTCAACCCGAGCAAATGCACATTCAGCGTAGAAGAAGGGAAATTTCTCGGTGTAATGGTCACCAAGGATGGTTTCAAGGTGAACCCAGAGAAGGTGGAGGCTATCCTTGACATGCCCTCACCATCCACAATGAAGGAAGTTCAAAAGTTGAATGGCAGATTGGTATCAATTAACAGGTTCCTAGCAAACCATGCAAGCAAATCTACCCCATTCGTTAACACATTGAGAAATTGCTTAAAGAAAAGCCAATTCAAGTGGACGCCTGAGGCCGAGCAAGCTTTCAATGAGATAAAAGAATGTTTGATAAATCTGCCTGCGCTCACAGCTCCACATCCTGGTGAAACTTTAACGTTGTACCTGTCAGCAGGAGAGCGCGCCATTGGCGCAGTATTACTGGTGGATCGCAAAGGAATCCAAACACCAATTTATTATGTAAGTCGGGTGCTGACAGATCCTGAGACGCGCTACACCATCATAGAAAAGTTAGTTTTATCACTAACGCATGCGTCGCGCAAGCTTCACAGATATTTCAATGGTCATCCTATTGAAGTCCTGACTGGTTACAACATCCAGCAAGTCTTGCGGCGTCCCGCGCTCTCAGGAAGGCTGACAAAATGGGCGCTGGAATTAGGAGAGCACACGATCGCCTATAAGCCTCGTCCAGCAATCAAGGGACAAGTCTTAGCTGATTTTATCGCAGAAATCCCTGAAGGAAAAGTTGAAGAGGCTCAGCGCGAATTAGACCCTCTGCAAGCCAATAATGAAGAAAACGTTTGGAGATTATTCACTGACGGAGCTTCAAACAACGAAGGGTCCGGCGCAGGCCTCAAGCTGGTGGATCCAGAAAATCATGAGTATACTTACACAATCAGGTTGGATTTCAAGAGCACCAACAATGAAGCTGAGTATGAAGCCCTGCTGGCTGGTTTGCGCATCGCGCACAAGTTCGGAGTCAAAAAGCTAGAGGCTTATGTAGATTCATACCTGGTAGCAGCGCAAGTCAATGGCCTTTATGATGCCAAGGAGAACACCATGCCTCTGTATCTAGAGCAGGCAAAAAAACTCATCGAACAATTTGAATCTTTCAGAATCATACACATTCCGCGCAGTGAAAATAAGTCTGCCGACGCGCTGAGCAAGATGGCATCAACCAGCTTCGATCACTTTGGCAAAGATGTCAGGGTGGAAGTAATGAGCAACCCGTCGGTGGGAGCGAAGTCTGTCCTTGTAATTCATACAACACCTTCATCATGGATAACTCCAATAATGGAATTCTTGAAGGAGGGAAAGGTACCGGACGATCGCGCACAGGCGAGGAAGATAAGACACAAGTCGCAGAACTACGAACTGCTTGATGGTACGTTATATCGACGCTCTTATCTTGGACCGCTCATGAAATGCCTGGATGCTGAGGAAACAAGCTATGTGATTAGAGAGATACACGAAGGAATCTGTGGAATACATGTTGGCCCGCGCATGGTGGTTGCCAAGGAAATGAACGCAGGTTACTATTGGCCAGGCATGTACTTGGACGCGTTAAAAGAGATCCAAAAATGCAAAGCGTGTCAGAGCTATGCGCCAAACACCATGCAGCCAAAGAACAACTTGATTCCGGTGACCTCTGCATGGCCTTTCCACAAGTGGGCAATCGATATTGTGGGTCCCTTACCACAAGCGCTGGGGCGAGTAAAGTTTTTGGTAGTGGCAGTAGACTATTTCACAAAATGGGTTGAAGCCAAGCCACTAGCAAAAATCACAGCCGAGGCAATGAAGCAATTTATTTGGAGCCACATCATATGCCGTTTTGGCCTGCCAATGGAAATTGTGAGCGACAATGGCAAACAATTCACTGACAGGAAGATATCCAGTTGGCTCAAGGAATTGCGTATCAACCAAGTCTTCACTTCAGTATACCACCCTCAAGGGAATGGCCAAGTGGAGCGCGCGAACCAAAGTTTGCTGAATGGGCTGAAGAAAAGGTTGGAGGGAGAATCCCATGCATGGGTCGAGGAGTTACCTAATGTCCTGTGGGCGCACAGGACATTAAGCAAAACCAGCAATGGCGAGTCCCCGTTCAGCCTAACCTATGGAACGGAGGCTATGATTCCAGCAGAGATTGGATGCCCATCCTATAGAGTGCTCATGATGAGTAAGACGGATAACGAGCGCGAAAGGAGGTTGGATCTCAACTTACTTGAAGGGCGCAGAGAGGCGGCTATCATCAGTGAAGCCAAATACAAGAAAAAACTAGAAAAATATTACAATCAGCGCGTGAAAGAATGCCACTTCAAGAAGAATGATTTTGTCCTTCAGAACAATGAAGCTAGTCGCGCGATATACCTTTGGAAAGATGTCCCCCAACTGGGAGGGACCTTATCAAGTCTCGGAAGAATTGGGAAAAGGCGCATACGCTTTAAAAGATTTGAATGGAAAGAAGATCCCGCGCACATGGAACGCAGCACAGCTTAGAAAATGTTTCATGTAAAAGTTGTCAAGTTTGTAATCAAGGCCCTTTAAGCCATTATGAATAATGATGCGCGCTATTTTCTCTTAATATGTGTTCTATTACCTTTTGCATACATGTTTCACACTTCCCTTTATTAATTTTGAGCAATATGACAACATTGTATTGACATCAAACTAAAAATAAAACGAAGTAAAACATACATGCGCGAGCTTCAAGCTCAAACGCGTTAATGAGTTTTAACTCTAAAACGTCGGGGCCTTAGCCCAATAATATGAGCCTTAGCTCAAATCACTCACAACATCCATCCTACATGCTGCGCAGCTAGACCAAAAAAGTACCTAAGCACAACTAAGGCAAAGCACATGCCAAAACATAGTTGTTAAGGTCTCAGGTCGAGGTCGCGCATGGGATTATAATGGATATCAGAGTAACACATACTGACACGTAAAGGCTAAAAAACTCATTCATAATTTCCTATAATAAATGCGCGATAACGTCGCGCAAAGGAGGAATAATGAAGTGCCAAGGCACGTGTCAGCATATTCAGAATATTGCAAAATAACTTGAAATGTGACAACTGTTAAGGATTAAAAAAATAATTTCCTTACAGCCTTGTCCAAGTTTCAATGTGTAAGCATACCTTATATTCAACGAGCACAAACATGCAATATAAAGAGATGAATTGGGAATGCGCAAGATGCGAATAAGGGAAAAACAAAATTTCATTCCAAAACATAGAAGTTTACAAATTTACAAAATGATGAGATAAAAACTACAAACAAAAAAAAAAAAAAAAAAAAAAAAAAAAAAAAAAAACATGAAGGGCTTTTCAAGTCTCTATATCAACATCAGCCTCTTCATCGTCCTCATCATTACCTCCTCCCTCAGCATCTGGCGCAGCCCGCTCCTCGTCATCTCCAAACTTACCATAATCAAGTTGTTCGTCTTGAATGGAGTCGTCTTCTATCACGATAGTGTCAGGAGTAGGTCCTTTGGCCACGCCAGAGCCGCTAGCAGAGGCAGCATTGCCCGCGCCATCATCGCTGCCACCAGTCCCTTCACATTCGTCAAGTAATTTCTTTAGCGCGCCAAGATCGGGCTGGTCAGCAAGCGCGGCTATCTGCAAGTCACTAGGAAAAGTATGAGTACAAAAGATTAGGAAAATAAGTCAAGGTAAACTCATTAAGGTTAAAATACCTGCTCAAGGATGGGAATTGGAGTATTCAAGTACTTCTCCCCCACCTCGGCCATCTCAGCGCAGACAACGTCGAGCTGATAAGGGTAGTCGGATGGATTCTTCTTCAGCATGCCATATTCATAGCCATCCTTAAACCCTTCAGCTCGACCCACCAAGCGCGACGCAGCATTGCAATCCATCACAAGGGTCTGAAACTCGTCTGAATATTTCATCGCATAAGCGCAACGAGTCACACCCTGTGAAACTAGCCATTGACGATCATGCGCGAGGGAAGAAACAGACGTCTCAAGAGCAGGAATCTGAGAGTTTAACAACTCAACAGTTTCCTTGGTTTGTTTTAGCTCTTCTCTGTCAGACGCTGCTGCCGCCAAGGCTTCATTCTTTTCTGCTCGCGCAGCATTGAGCTCTTCTCTGTCAGACGCTGCCGCCGCCAAGGCTTCATTCTTTTCTGCTCGCGCAGCATCGAGCTCTTTCTTCAGGCGCGCAACCTCACTCCCTAATAAAGATTTGTCAGTGTTAGCCTGCGCAAGAGTTTGATCACGCGCCTCTGCCTCCAACTCCAAGTCACGCGCTCGACGCGCGTACCTGACCGCATCCGCTTCTGCCGATTGCAGCTTCTCCCGCGCAGCCTGCAGCTCATGCCCGCGCTTCACAAAGGCAGCGTTGGCACTTGCTCGGTTCTCGCTAAGTTCTGCTTGGAGTTTCTCAGTTCTCTCTCGAGCGTCAGAAAGATTCCAAGCAGAAATCTTAGCCTCTTGCTTGGCCTCCACAAGGGCATCACGCACTTTTATATAATCATTGCGAAGCTCTTGAGAGGCAGCAAAGAACGCAGACCCAGCAAAAAGGTGGTCGTTGAGCAAGTCCACGCGAGCGCGGTCCTCCTGAAACCTCCTTTCAGCCGGAGGAACAGAGTGAGCCCAGAAGTCTTCACACACGCCCATGGATTGAAATGAGCTATCTTCAGTAATATTCCAGCTCGGGCGGTATATGTGATCGGCTTCCTGCAAACACAAAGCAACGCAAAAGCAACGTTTTAGTCATCTAAACACTAATCTGGAAGTCCGCACAGCGGAGCAAAACAAACTTATACCTGCGGAGAGTCGGCAGAAAAGTCAGCGCCAGCCCCACGAGAAGAAGTCTGCGCCACGAAATCTCGTGGCGCTACAGGGCTTGCGCGGCCACCATCAGAGCCTTCAAAATTGACCTCCTTATTATCCTCTGTAACAGGACTCTTCTCCTGCGACTTGGAAAAATCAAAAACAGTCTCACGAGGGCTGCGCGCAGGAAGAGGTGAGGGAGGTCTTGACGTCGTTAGATCAGCACGTAAAATAGTCTCCTGCTCCTTAGTAATCCCAATGAGAGGAGATTCAATGCTTGTTGGAGCAGGAGCAGAACTAACGGCGCCGGCGCCGGCGCCAGCAGTGCCACCAGCAGCTTGTGTGCCAGCTATAATTTCTATGAAAAAACCAACAAGGAGAAATGATTCATGACTTGATCTAAAGGAAAAAATCAGAAAATCAAAGCGCAATAAATACCTTGGCGCACCGCCGTCCGCGAATTGAGCATTGCCATGAAGTTCATTTTCCCCCTTTTCGAGGGTAAAACAGGGGACTTCAAAGCAACCTTCGGTGCAGCCTCGGTACCTTGCTGCACCACAGGTTGAGCCACCAAAGTCGCCGGCTCTACAAACATTTGAGTGAGCAAAGCTTCATTAATAACTCTATCGGAATCACGCTCATAAAACCACAAAATATAAACAAAGTATACCTGTTGGAGAAGATGAAACAGCAGGCAGCGCCGCTTCCCTTGTCCGCCGCGTGAAGAGATGAGGTGGCAGTACCATACCTCGTGTGGACGGGAGGATTGCCCACACCTCGAGGCAAAGAAGACGAGGAAAACTTGGAGGTAAATCCCTTGGTTTTCTCAAGTCCCTTCGCTTGGGTAGGAGGAAGATTCTGGGCAACAGGGGCATCATTTTTCTTCTGTTTTTTACTGCCCCTGCGCCAGTTGTGCCTTTAGCTTTGCGCTTGAGTTGTGGCGCCTCAGCTGCTTCCTCCTCCACCTCCTCTTCCGCAAGCTCCAACTCATAGTTCTCGAGCGCATCTACAATACGTGCAACAGAAATGTTAACCAAATTTGGTATTCTAAAGGCATAAGCATAAGTACAAAGGCTTACCAGGCGCATTGCTGTCAAAGCAAAATTCTAAATCGACAGGGATGAACATATCATCGAAGCGATCAGGGAAAGCAACTTCCCCAGCGCTCAGCGCGACAGAGCCGCCCTCCATATGCTCGTCATAGGCGGCGTGGACGTATTCCTTGCTTACTGCATAAAACAAGACAAATGATATCAGCAAAACGAATTATATTCGCGCAGAAATAATGCAGTGAGCTAATAACTCACCTAAGCCATCAACATGGACGACGGGCTCAGTCGCGCTGTCGGTCCACCTCTTGCTCATACCAACCCCCACCAGCGCCTCCTCGCAAATATTCTTGGCGGGGGATGGTTCAGCAAATAACTTGTTAACCCATGCGCCCGTTGGGTTCTTAAGAACATTCTCATCCGCGGGCGCAGAAGTGAAATAGCGCATGGTCATGCGGATAGGAATCGCACCAGCCTTAATATAAAAAAAATTTTCAGCCCAGTCATGAAGGCTTTTGAAGGAAACAGTGTAGCACTTAACCTCCTGACTGCGCGGTATGAATGAGAACCAAGAATCTTGGATTTTTGGCTTGTAAAAATATTGAAAGCGCCGAGGGGTGGGCTCCTCGCGCTGAGCTTTGCACATGAAATCAAAATGAGTCATACGCACTAGTCCACAAGGATGGACTTGGGATATGTGAATCCCATAAAACTGAAGGAGCGCACCCATAAACCTTGTCATCGGAAGACGAAGGTTACAGTGAGTGAAAAAGTGAGAGTATAAAAAGATATAGCCGGTGGGCGGATCTGCCGCCGTTTGCCCGGTCGCCGGGAGCAGAAAACTATACTCAGAGAGAAAACCCTGAGAGGCGACGAGATTGTCGAAGTCAGACTGTTTCAATTTGCAGGGAATCTCATCCCATCTCTTCACTGTTTTGTTCTTCCCCACCTCCTCCGACGAGGCCTTGGCAGCCCGTTTACCCTTGCCGGTCTTCTTCAAAGTGGAAATTGTGGTGTCTGGGTTATCAGACATACAATTGTGAATCAAACCGTATGGTTACTTTAAGCACGGAAATCTGGAAGCAAAGGATAAAGGCTCTTAATCGGAATGAAAATTGAAAAAGAAAGAACTCTGAAAATAACAATGAAGATGAAGAAAAAACCACTCAGAAGGCTTGCTTTTATAGGCCCAGGAGAGAGAAAGAAACAGATAACGATCAGAGTTACGCTCACGCGCCCCCCACTCGCAGGTGCAGGCTAACATGAGCGCGACACGTGTTCCTGAAAGGCCACTAAGTCTAATATCTATCTTACCTCGCTCGCGCGAGACAAGACACACATTAGACTGGGGGGCTTGAAGAGGTATGCACCCGCCTTAACATCGAGCGGGGCGGGTCAACCCACAAGATATAGACAAGAGGCTTGAAATCAGGATGTCATGAAGACGCAAAGCCAAAACCTATGCGCGTGGCGCATATCACATATGCTCACGCATCACATATGCTCACGCATATCATATATGCTCACGCATCACATATGCTCACGCTTATCGCATATGCTCACGCATCACATATGCTCACGCATCGCATATGCCCACGCATCATATACGCTCACGCATCATATACGCTCACGCGTGGCGCATCTGCGCGTGGCGCATCTCACATATGCTCACGCATATTACATATGCTTGCGCATATCACATGCTCACGTATATCACATATGCGCATGAAACATCTGCGCGTGAGAATAAAGAGAAGACCTCGCGCATCCTAGGATAGGCGCATATCACACATGCACACAATCAACCACGTCC
The DNA here is from genome assembly GCF_021521415.1 of Bidens hawaiensis. Classification (NCBI taxonomy): domain Eukaryota; kingdom Viridiplantae; phylum Streptophyta; class Magnoliopsida; order Asterales; family Asteraceae; genus Bidens; species Bidens hawaiensis. Next base: position 352,227 of record NW_027493022.1, on the reverse strand, counting down.
TTATCCAAATCAGGATAAGGACAACCATGATTGTGCTCATCAGACAACCTTCCAGAAGGTATCCTATAAGGAATAAAGAATATGCTGATGTTGACAGCTGCCAATGAAGGGTGGACAACTCAGCAAAGCCCATGTGCTACCACGTGATTACACATGGGTCAGGTGAAATACCTTGGTTTGGTCAGAGAATAATCAATGAGAAAGCACCAGGTGTCCTAAGGACACGTGGCGCGAAGCAGTAGGAGGAGGCCAAAAAGGCCCTAATTGGGTCTGAGCCCAATCATTGGAAACCCTAATACTATAAATACCACACCATCTCCACAGTGGGAGGTAAGCAAGAAAATATATTCTAAGTCCTTACTCACTTTCACATTCTGATCATTTTCTCCTACAATATCTTATTCTCACACCGGAGGGTTACCCCAAAGAGGACCCCTCTGTCCCTTTCTGAGGGGTAAGTTCACGGTGCTGCTCGTTTTGTAGGTGGAAGAATTCATATTCTGGAAAACCATCGGTGATATAGCATACTCATACCCGAGGAAAGTTGATCGTATACTAGTTGTTGATTTTGGCCGGTGGTGGTGGATGGCTGAAGGTTGTGGCTAGTGGCTAAGTTGTCTAAAAGTGGTAGTGGGTTGGTGATAAGGGAAACAAGAAACAAGAAGTTGAAGGGCATTTTATTGTGATCTTATTTCTTTTATTAATTTTAATAAAATCAAATAACCTGCTATTAATTACTTTGAAGAAGCCTAAATAGCCTGTCATTTAGGTAAAATATCTAAAATTAAAATAATTTTTAAAGTTAAGTGACCTAATTAAAACAAATTATTTTACCAGTGATGTGATTGAAACAATTATTAAACTTGATAACTATTTAATAAAGTAATCCCATATTCTAATGCCATTAAATACTCAAATGTAGGTTTGGAAAGTAAACAAAATAAAATAAAAAGTAAGCTACAAAAACTAATGTCATCAACTTTTCTTGAAAATAACCACCCTCCTAGCCACCTCTCCATATCTAAGTATCTTGAAAATAATCCATCGGTTCACCATCTATGTTCTATGTATGTTAGCATTATTTTTTTATATAGGAGGCTAGGGTTCCGACAAGGATGAGGTAATGATGGGTTCGACGGCGGAGGATATGAAGATTGACAGAGAAGGCGAAGGAGACAGATATATTTAATGTTGTTGGAGTGTCTATGCTTATGGTGCTGGTGGATTTTCAGATGAGAGAAAGAAAGAAAGAAAGAATGAAAGAGAAAGAAAGAAATGGTTCGCGTTCATTGTTTTCTCCTCTAAAAAAATATTTTATATGATAGTGTGATAGAGATGAGAGGAGAGAGAGATGTCAGATTGGGAGAGACTAAAATGTTCATGCTAAAACTACCCTTACGTTTGTCATTTGCATGTTATTATATTACTTCATTCATCATCTCTTTAAATCTGATCCTTTGATTAAATAGATCAATTGTTAGAGTGAAGAGGGTAAGCATTCTATGTATGTGTATACACACATACAGTGGCGGACCCACATAGTGTGGATCGGGGTCCCGGGACACCAATGTTTTTTAAAAATTTGTTAGAAGCGGTATATTAAATTTTTTGAGGACCCCGTAAGATTTAATACTTGGAACCCATACTATTAATGTTGATGTGGTCTGGTGGAAAGTCCCTTGTTTTATCTTTGAAAGGTCATGGGTTCAAGTCTTACAAGGCTCAGTTTTTGGTTTTTTGTGTTAATTTTTAGTGTTAATTAATCATTTGATTGCTAATGTTGCAATGATAACTTTGGAAACATTCAAACACCTCTAAAATACATATCATTGTTTTCAACTTTATGCATGGTTTTCTTTAGAAACATTCAAACACTTTAAAATATCAGTTTTATTTTTCACTAGTTTAAGTTAATAGTTTTCAACACATGCTTATGAAAGGGTGGATCTAGGTTCTATCTCAAAAATGTTTAAGAAAGGGAAAACAAAGTGTTTATGTGTCAACCCGACCCATTTTGACCCGTTCAGGTAGTGATGATTGAAAAGAAAGTTTTATTATGATATTGTTTTTTATTATGTTCTTCGCCTCGACCCGACCTGAACAACGACCGACCCGAAAAATTTGAACACCGAAAATATGGGACCCCATTGGCAAAAAATCCTGGGTCCGCCACTGCACACATATATATGGGGTGAAGGACAAAGGAATGCTAGAATAAAAAAATAAACTTGTGAAAAGTGTTAAGAAAAGATATGGACCTTTAGTTTGATTATAACACATAAGGTAGGATCGTCTACTTTTCTAAATTATTTTGACAGAATTACAAATTTTGTCCTTTAAAAAAAGCCAAATTACGGTTCGTGTCCTTTTTTTAGTTTCTTTGCAGGCAATATCCTTTAAACATTTTTTTCCTACACGTTATGTCCTTTACGCTAACTGAGTTAGAAAAACTCAGTTAAATACCCTCACGTGAGACGCATGTGAGGGCATTTTTGTCTTTTCGTCAGTACCTGCAAATTTATAACACTTTCCCCTCATTTCTCTCTTCTTTCTCTCTCTAAGCCACCACCATCACCACACCATCACCTGCAAATTACCACCATAAATCTCAGCAACGGTTTCCATTAACACATCCTCCGCATCCTCCGCAACGGTTTCCATTAACCACTCCGGCCAACATACCCTTTTCCGCCGGAGCCACCATCACCACACCTTCACCCTGTCGGAGCCACCATGGTTCTCCGCCGTCTCTTCCGATTCCGGCCACCTTCACTTTTCAATTGCGGCTAACTTAAAAATCTTACACCTTGTTGGAATCAAAAAGTCTTCAACCTCTAGATAATAATGTCCACGGCGACACAACAGTCACCACCACCACCATCGGAGTCAACAGAGTCAACGGCGGCAAACACACTCACCAAACGATACGAAGGACTCGTAATAGTCCGTGCAAAGGCAATCAAAGGCAAAGGAGCTTGGTTATTATCCGACTGGGTATACGAATCTGAAATCCCCAAAAAGCCCCCGAGTCAAATACTATCCAAGTCCCAAATCGAGTCATCACTCGGTTATTATCCGACTGGGTATACGAATCATGTGGGTCCGTCACATTAACAAGTTTGACGCCATGTTCTTCAAGCTTTCATCCGACGGGTGGAAGTCAAAATTGGTCAACTTATCGGTCAATTTACCCACCGGAACCAGTGTTTTACGGCGGGCAGTGGTTAATAACGGGTATGTGTTTAATGGAAACCGTTGCTGAGGAGGATGTGTTAATGGAAACCGTTGCTGAGATTTGTGGTGGTGGTAATCCGGGCAGATCTCGAACCACCATTGATTTTCCGTTGAGCTCCGGGTAGATCTCGAACCACCACGAAATTTAACGATTGAGGTTGTGCCTTCAATCTAAGTAGACAACGACGGGAAAGGGGGTTGGTTTGGTGGTGGTCACGGCTGAGATAAGGGGGTTGGTAGTGGTGGTGGTGGTGTAGAGAGAGAAGAAGACGAGAAAAGAAAGAAGATGAGAAGAGAGAGAGCGTGTGTGTATATTTGAACTACTTCGTTGTAATGACCAAAAGCCCTCACATGCCATGCACATGTTGTCATTTAACTGAGTTTTTCTAACCCAGTTAGCGTAAAGGATATAACGTGTAGGAAAAAAATGTTTAAAGGACACCGCCTGCAAGGAAACTCAAAAAAGGACACGAACCGTAATTTGGCTTTTTTCAAAGGACAAAATTTGTAATTCTGTCAACTATTTTTAGAATATTAATTTTGGAATAGATCAAAGCAGTTACTACTTTCTATTTTTTAAGTAATATAATATATTTTCATCGGTTATATTTACTTGCTTTCTTTCTCGTTTCATACTCCACGATTAAGATCATGAATAATATGGCACACATTAGATATTGTTTCATGTTCCAAGAAAGAGATGTGGGACGCCTTTTATCCTGTTGCGACGGACGACTGTTGGTCGGTTGCGATTAAGCACATATGAGATTGAAGCAACCAGGTGTGGTAAGTAAGCGTCTCTTCCACCTACGGTGTCATTTTGCAGATCATGCAGCGGCCATCAGGGAGGTTGCTATCATACGCCATGGAAGACCAAGTGAAGGTGAACAGGTGTAAATATATTGATTAAATAGTAATGACTGATTAATATTCATTATGTTGATGAGGATGATGAGTGTGGTGGAGAATTATATTATATTAAAATCGTAATATGCAATAGGTGGTTGTTGAATTTGTAATTAGTAAATGCTTGAATAGTAGTGCTGTATCGTATAGAATACAATACGATTGCACAAACTTCATACACACTATTGCATATATATAATGTAAAACTAATGTACACATAGAATACACAATAGTGCGTATGTGTAATACAACACTAAATCACATATGCACTACATCGACTTTTATTTTATTTTATTATATTTCTTGCATATAATACAACACTACTACATATATACAATACACACTATTGAATATATGTAATTAAACACTATTGAACATATAAAACGCACATTATTGCACATGTGTAATAAAACAGTATTGCACATTACTCACTACATATTTGCACTACATCAACTTTTATTTATTTATTTCTAATGAGGAGTAACAAAATATATGGACGGAAGAAACAAAAATTTGTAATTATTTTTTATTTTTAATTAAAATTAATTTTGTTAGGAGTTTTCAAATTTTCTCTCGGGAGAATTTTCTCTTGATCCTTTCTATATATATATATATATATAGAAAAGAGTTCAAATAAGAATAAAGAGTTTCCTAGGAATTGTAAGAACCAATATATTTTTGATATTTGGCATTAAAACCTATGGTAAAAGAATAATTCTAGGAAACTATGTCGGTTTTTGGTAATTTTAAATCTCAACCCTTGGATCCTCTAATCTAATGGCCCATAATTATTCTAACCATTCCTAAGAAATATTTTTTTTTTTACAATAACCTATCCCTATACATATATATAGGCAATGTGAATGAAAACACATTTGAGTTGAGAAAACCCGTTTAATACAAAACATCATAAAATAAAAAGAATTGTTTTGCTGCTTTTTTATATTTTTTACTAACTTTTACATATATTTTCAGGAAAGAGAAAAAACTATTTTTACCTTTACATTTTTATTAACTTTAATTGTGCACCACAAGATTTAAACGTTAAATAAAAATACGTGGTTAAGAATGAGTTTTAGAGTTTTCTCAACTCAAGAGAGTTTTTATTTTATCCTAACCCTATATATATATATATAAAATGGTTCAAATAAGAATAAAAAGTTTCCTAGAAATGGTAAGAATTAATAAATTTTGACATGTGGCATTATAACATATGGTGAAAAAATAATTCTAGGAAACTATGTCGGTTTTTGGTAATTTTAAATCTCAACAATTGATTAACATGATCCAATGGCTATGATTTATTCCTAGTCTTCTTAGAAACCTACTTCTTTTAAGTATATATATATATATATATATATATGGGAGATTTCAAATGAGAACCACTTTGAGTTTTAAGAATGTGAAAGAATTCAGTGTAACAAATTTTTTTTTAGAATTTTTTTTACACATGTAAGACCCCAGCTACCGGCGCACCATAATATTGTCCGCTTTGGCTAGGACATACCACCATCGCCTCACGGATTTGCTTTTGGTTGCCCAGGTGGAGACTTCCTAGGAGGTCACCCATCCTGATATTACTCTCACTTGAGCACGCTTTACTGTAGAGTTCTCCTTTCATCCACTGCCATCAATCGCCCAAAACGCGTTGGTGATTTAAGAGGCGGGACATTTGCCTAGGGGGTTACAAACACCCCCCCTTTTGGACTCATCGTCTTCGATGAGGTTTGCCCCACCATCCTGAATGACACAGGAGTGGCTCTGATACCATTTGTAAGAGCCCAGCTACTGCCGCACCATAATACTGTCCGCTTTGGTCGGGACGTACCACCATCGCCTCACAGATTTTCTTTTGGTTGCTCAGGTGGAGACTTCCCAGGAGGTCACCCATCTTGATACTACTCCCACCTGAGCACGCTTAATTGTGGAGTTCTCCTCTCATCCACTATCATTAAGCGCCCAAAACGCGTTTGTGATTTAAGAGGCGAGACATTTACTTACGAACCAAGGATCTCTCCTGTCCACGGCCGATGTGGGATTTGCCTAGGGTGTTACAACACATGCGTAGTATATGTAGGTTACATACACGTAAAAAAATTACAGAATTTTTTACGCACCGAGTCGACTTTTTGCATATGTGTAATGGACGTAAAAATTAGTGTAACCACTTACATCTTTATTCTTTCCCCTACTTTGAATTTTTAGTCAGATTTAATCTCAACCACATATTCCAATACATTTAATTAAATGTGCGGCCTAGAATGGAGTTCTTAAGTTCTTAAAACTCAACATGGTTCTCAAAAGATCCCTCCCTATATATATGAGGAATAATTTGAGAACCTTGTTGAGATTTAAGAACTTTAAAAACCTTATTCTTAACCACACATTTAATTAAATAGGAGATAGAATAAAGATGTACAATATTACACTAATTTAAACGTCCATTACACCTATGTAAAATACAAATTTTGTGCGTAAATATGTTGTAATTTTTCTACGTATATGTGACTTACGTATATTACATATATGTAAAAAAAATTGTTTTGTTGAGTTCTTTCGAGTTCTTAAAACTCAAAGTGGTTCTCAAAAAAAAAATCAGCATATATATATATATGGGAGAAGTATATTTTGAAAACCCTATTGAGTTGAGAAAACCGGTGAAAACCCTATGTAACATCTTTTTTTTTGTTACATGTAATATATGCTGTTACATTTAATACAAAACATCGAAAACATAAAAAGAAAATGTTTTGCTATTTTTTTTACATTTTTTAGTAATTTTTATATATGTTTTCAGGAGACAGAAAATGTAAATAAACTTTAACATTTTTTATTAACTTCAATTGTGAACCACAAGATTTAATTTTTAATTAAAAACATGTGGTTGAGAATGAGTTTCTAGAGTTTTCATAATTCAAGTGGGTTTTTATTCTAACCTAACCCTATATATATATATATATATATATATATATATATATATATATATATATATAAATCCTGTATTGATGGGCTCCGGGGTTCGGACACCATGGGTCTGTATGCAGTTATTCATCTGGTTTTCATATTTTCTAAGTGGATTTATGGATATTTCAAAAAGCCTAAAAAGAGCAAACGGGCAGTTTAATTGCCAAATTATAAGTCATTAAAAATGATCACAAAGTGCTTTAAAAGTACAAATTCACTACTGACTTGATCATACACGTTGTTAGTCATATGGGGTCCACGTGCTCGCGTCTCATTACCATTAAGAAACGGACCACATGGGACACGTCATATGTAAGCCAACAGATGAATTCGTGCATACTCACCTATGGAGATGGACTTTTGGGGTGTTGCTTGATAACGAGGGTATGTCATGTAGTGGGGAACACTAGCTACTTGGTTGAATAATTGAACCGTAATCGTATCTAATGGCTGCTTGGTAGACTTTGATGTTTAAATTTAGATGGATAAACAATATCCTTGATCGTCTTAGCTATTCATGATAATGTGCAACAATGTTTTAATCTGCTATCTATGAGGTTTAAGTCAAGTTGGGGTGGTTTGATCCGGTAAAATCTAAAATAAAATGGGTCTTGACTGTGGTTTCCACTAGATTATATATAAAATAATAATAATAATAATAATAATAATAATAATAATAATAATAATAATAATAATAATTGGATCTTACTTGTCCTGGTAAAGACAAATGCATGGGTTTAAGTGGACAACAATATCGGTGATCGCAGTTTTTGCATTGTTCTAAAATTTTAAGATAACCTATATGTTTTTAAGACAGTATTTCTCCGATTCAGATCCCATTGTAATGAGACTTTTTCATGGACGAAAAAAGAATAAGTGTGGGGATATTTGATATAACGTTTAATATACATTAATCCCGTGTACATTTTATTTATTATTTTATTAGTTTTATTCGGTTTCTTGTAAGATTTGTATACTACTAACATGGTTTTATATTTTATGTTCCGGGTTTTAATTATGGTGAAAAGAGGACGACAAATGAGCAAAAACAAGCCGAACCGGAGAACCGAGCCATCAGTAAATGAACCGGACCAGACCAGGAAGAGAACCGGACCGGCTAGGCCGGCCCCCTCCATTTGCCGGAGCGCCATGCGGTGGGGAGGCCTAGGCCCGCCGCGCGGCGCTATGGGCTCACTTCCAGAACTTTCCAACCGTCTTTGGTGTTTTAAGCCTCCTGTTTCCTATATAAAGACCCCTAAACTCACCCTTAAGCATACCCTGAAGTTCCAGCCGAAGAATTTGGTGAGTTCCAAGGCATCCGAGATGAGTTTTTGGCAGCTTTGGAGTCGAAGAATCAGCTGGTGTTGCGCGTATTATTTGGAGACGAAGAACACGGGTTTTATCTTTTGTTTCTTTCGTTTTCGTTATTTTACCTCCATGAATTCTTATTGGCTTGTTTTGTTTAAACCTAAGATGCTAGGCTAAATTACATGAACTACTTAGGCATATGATGAACCTACTTTGATGTTTTGATTTAACTTTGGGATTGTTTATCGTTATGGTTTAGTAAAAGATTTATTTATAATTAATTGATGCATATGGATGCTTAGTATTGTTTGACGAGTTTTATTCCATAGCTTTTCTTGATTATTGTTTGTCATATGATAGGTTGCTATTAGATCAATTACTTTGTGTTCTTGATTATTTTATGGTTGATTTCATGATAAGATCATAGGAATAATATTGTCAAATAAACCTAAGTGTGCTGCTAACCTAAAATCTGTAAAGTGCTAGGTTATTGATAGATCTTTATTATTTAATCTTGCTAGATTTAGTTCTTCGTAAGGAGTCCGTATTATTTACTATTGTCTATTGAATCGATTAAATATAGTAAATTGCCTTTGATTTCCGTGCTGTAAGGTAGGATTTCGTTATAAAGGAACTAAATCATAATTAATTAGGTGACCGTAAGGGAACTTGATTTTCAAAACTGGTGTGCGTTAAAAGTTGTTAGAAATCCATAGGTGTCTCTTGAGAAGGGTCAGGGGTCCTGTTCGGGTTTTCTTTTAAGTATCTATTTTATGATCTCAGTCCATAACTAAACATTTTCCCGGGTTAATTCATTACTGAAATTTAGGGGATTCTAGCCTAGGTAGTTTTCTCATCATCATCTTATTTTCACAACAGACTTTGTTTTCATTTAAATTACTTGTTTTCTTAATTAGTTTTTAATAATAGTATTAAATTAGTATTTTAAATAACCCCCCCCCCCTCCCAAAACAAACATAATTAATAAGTCATGTTTTGTAGTCGAGTCTAATTAGCTAATAAACGTAATTTAGAGAGTCTTGTGGGTTTGATATCCGAACTTACTTAGCTTTACTAGAGTTGATCGGTTCACTTGCCGGTTAGTACTTTAGTCGAGTTTTAGAGAGTTTAGAGTATTACTTGGTGTTTATTTTTAGTTAGTTTAGTTAATAATTATTAAACTACTTTTAGCACATCAGACACATTTACCCGAGTTCATGTGATCATACATGTTTTCTAAACGCGTAAATGATCAACTTGGCCAAGTAGGTGAAACGGTGAACCTGAGTCAAGTTCGATTTTTAACATTAAACATTGAACAACGTCACAATCTAAGCCTATTAACATGTTCAGGGCGTAACAGCCATACCCAGACTAAATATACAACCCAGTTTAGTATGGAGATTTTAATAATATTAAAATATTAATATTATTAAAATATTGATTATAGGGTTTAAGTGATAGCACGTGAAACAAACCACGAGCTGAGATCGCACTGAGTACCTACTAAAACTGTGAGTTTCATGACCGCTCTTTCTAAAACTGTTTTACGAACTTTTGGGTGAAAAACATGTATATATATATACATTTATCTATCTAGAAACGTATTATCATAGAAATTGCCTATAGTAATTGATTATGAGATGATGGAATGTGAATAGTACTATCGATTATATACATACTCTATATATGAAGAATTCAATGGAGTATGGCACGAATGCCAAGGTTCTGCTACAATTGAACAAATTAAATTGAGTATGGCTTGAATGCCAAGTTGTTGGAATACCGTATGCCCGAGACACATAATTAGGTTAATGTGGCTAGTTGTGTTTGATCCAAGTCGGGTCATACCCAATAACGAGTTAGACACACACCAATAATGTATTTGTTAAGATAAGATCTATGAGACAAATACAGAACACGATACATTCAGAAAATCGGGTTTCTGAATACCTACTTGAAAGTGTTAAATAAATTAATTGGTTAATTTATTTATTCAAATAATTATTATTGGAATGATTATTTAACTATGTGTTCTTTTATAAAATGGTTTATAAAAGATGGGGTGTTTATATATTTTATAATGTATAAAATAAATAAATAAAAATAAAAAAAAAAAATATATATTTTGGGGCCGGTTTTGGGTGGGCCCCACACCCCAAGGTTTTGGTCAAGTTTTGTCATGGATTTGGTGAAAGGTTGAGTGTTTGTTACTTGACTAAAAACCTAACACAATATATGATATTGATTGGAAGATTTTATAATCATCAAAACTTTCAAGTAACAAATAACACACACAACTCTTTCCTTTTCTTTGTTCTTGTTTTTCGGCCAAGATCAAAAGAAGAGGCTCGGGTCTCGGTTTTTCGTGTTCAAGCTCCCTAACATAGCTCGGTGTGTGTTGGAGGCTCGGGGTATATTCCGTTTGAGGATTTTCCCTTTGAAAGTCTAGCATCAACATCATCATCTTCTTCAACATCAACTACACTCTTAAAAGGTTAAGAATGTAAGTGTTTATAGCTTTGATAGTTTAGTTTTTCCGTATCATTTGATCCTTGCTTCGGGTTTCTAATAAATAGATTATTGGTAATCTTATGACATGAATAAACTAGGTTGTTCATGAACATATCTTATATAAACTTGTAATATATACATATATAAACACATGGATACATATGTTTAGTTTGTAAATATCACGCTTCCGCCTTAATTGTGACTAGTTAAATGGTTAACTAAGTATAAATTATCCATAGAAACCCAACAAATGGCATCAAGAGCCGGGATACGGGAAACTAAGCTTCGGGTTTTCGGTTTTATATTTTTCCCTTGAAAGATTTTATACAAAAATTAACATGCATGATTTTTGTATTTAATCTTGTTATATTTTTTTTTGGCTTTGTTCAAAAAAAAAAAAAAAAAAAAAAAGTATATAAAACCGAGTAAATGGGCCGAACCCCAATTCGGGTGAAATTGGGCCGAAGCCCACTTGTTTTGGTTAATGGGCTAACCGAAAAAAAAGGGGAGAAAGTGAAATGGGCCGAAGCCCATTTTGGTTAAATGGGCCGAAGCCCATGAGACTTTCTATTGGGCCGAAGCCCATGTGTTTTGCACATGTGGGCCGAAGCCCATAATCTAGTTATTGGGTCAAGCCCAAATGGGTTGGGCTAGGCCCGATAAGGTCGAGGGTTTTTTGGAACGGGTTCCTAAGACATAACGGGTTATGTTTGTTAAAACTAGACCGAGCCGTAGACCAAATGGATGTTTGTTGTGATTGTTATTAATTATTCAAAGTTTCGGTTTGTAATAATTAATTAGGGGCAGTTTTGTAATTATTTATTCATATGGGTATGTAATAAATAGTTTATTTGTAATATCTTTATTTTATAGAAAAAATGTATTAGGACATTTGTTTTGTAAATTTAAAGAAGATTGCAAAATTGGAAGTTTGGGCCTTATTGGGCCGGGTATGGTGATAATGGGTCTCACAAGCCCATTAAAGGGATTCAAGCCCAAATGGACCTAAGCCCACCCATTGAGCCCAAATGGAAGCTTATGGAAGCTAAGGCCCAAGTTCAAGCCCAATGGATCACAACGGGGTTGAAGAAGATGCTCGAAGCATTTGGATGCGGGATCGAGTGGGAGCTACAACATCCATGTGTCATGTGTCCCTTAGGATCGGACCTAAGACACACACTTGTTTCGGCTAACAAGTGTGGTCTAACTTAGTGGCTCGTGTCTAGTATAATTATTTATGCTTGTTAATTGATTGTTTGATTATGTGGTTGCTAGATATTAGGATATCAACTTCGTCACATAGAATTAATTAACAAAGCATAGAATGGGTTCTAATAATTATCGGTAATTACGTGACACATAGTTTAATAAAATGGATTTATTAACTAGCCGTCTCACGCCCATAATAAAATGGTTTTATTATAAATTAGAATTTTGAAAATGGTTTCAAAATAATCATGTTACTAAATGCATGTTAGAACATGATTTAAAGTTTTACAACTAGAATTGTTAAAACTAAAAATCCCTTTTAAAATTAAGGATAACAAGTTAAACACCATCCTTTTGTATAACGCTTAACATATTAGTAAGCTCTTAGTGGGAAAAAGGTCACCTAACCGCGTAGAGTAAATTAATATGTTGAGGTAATATTGGCATATAAATGGGAAAAAGGTCACCTAACCATTTATATGTTGATATTACAAGTTGATACAAGTAGGACGACTTAAATTAGAACCATGTGAAGAGGGTCACCCAAGCATGGGGTCTAATAGGTGTTGATGGGATAAACATGCCGACACGAAATATGATTTCGAACCGGTCCCATAAAATCTAGAGGTTGCAAAAGGGTTTGCAATTGTTATGAATAACTACCTTGATAAACCGACAATGGGAAAAAGGTCACCTAACCGGAGTCGGGTTTATCGTTGGATTCTAGATTTTAATTATTAATTATATTTGGTATATATATTAAAGGGTATTAATAATTAAAATAAGTAAAACACTAAAATGAACTTAATTAAAATTCCGCAGATGGCCGCACACGTCGACGACAACATAATCCCTAACGTCCAAAATGTATCTCTCCGATCTATTCTCGCTAAAGACCGTCTTAACCACAATAACTTTTCGGATTGGTTCCGAAATTTAAGGATTGTTCTAAAACAAGAAAAATTATATCATGTTTTGGAAACACCTATCCCCAATGAACCGGAAGAGGGAAGTGAGGTCGAATATATGAATTGGGTCCAACACACGGAAGATTCCATTCAAGTGTCATGCCTCATGTTGGCGACTATGGTTCCCGAAATCCAAAAGGATTTCGAAAACCATAATGCGTACGACATGATTACTCAACTTAAGGAAATGTTCCTTAAGCAATCAAGAGTTGAAAGGTTCGAAACGGTTCGAGCCTTGCATGCATGTAGAATGGATGATAATCAACCAGTTTCAACTTATGTACTTAAGATGAAAAGTTACATTGATCGCCTCGCCAAGCTCAACTGTCCCATCTCAAAAGAGTTAGCAACGGATTTGATCCTTAACTCTCTGTCGAAAAGGTTCGACACTTTCGTGTTAAATTATAACATGAATGGGTGGGACAAAAACATTGGAGAACTTCACTCAATGCTTAAAACAGCCGAGGCGAGCATGGGTAAAAGGGTTTTACCCGTGTTTGCGATCAATGAAGGTAAATCCAAGAATCGATCTCAACCCAATTCTAAGGCTAAGGTAGCAAAAAGAAAGGGTCCTCCTATGCATCTTAAGGGTAAGGGCAAATCACCGGTTATGGCAAAGAAACAAAAGGTTGTGGAACCGAGGGGTCATAAGGATGATCCTTGTTTTGGTTGTGGGGAGACCGGACATTGGAAACGCAATTGCCCGGTCTACCTAAAGGAGCTAAGAGACAAGAGGAATGCGGGGCATGCCTCGGGTAATGTCTTTATGATTAATATTGAGCTAAATCTTATTTCTTCTAACACATGGGTATTGGATACCGGATGTGGAACTCATATTTGCAATTGGTTGCAGGGGTTCAAAAGGAATGAAGACTTAAAGAAGGGCGAAGTGAGTCTTTTCATGGGCAACGGTGCAAGGGTGCACGTGGTCGCTAGAGGAGACTTCACTTTATCGCTTCCAAGTGGTTTGGAAGTTGTTTTGAGAAATGTTTTGTATGCTCCTAGTTTGACTAGGAACATTATTTCTGTGCACCTTCTTAGACAATGTAACTTTGACTTTAAATTTGTAAAATCAGAAATGCATGTATCATCTAATGGTATCTTTTATTTTAAAGCTGTACCAAACAACGGTATTTATGAATTGGTTCATGACAATACCTCAAATAGCTCATTATATCAAACTTCCACTAAAAGACTCAAAAAGGATTTGAGTGATTCCTACATTTGGCATTTTCGTCTTGGACACATAAACAAGAATCGTGTAAATACTCTCCAAAAGAATGGTCTTTTGAAAACAAATGAGTTAGGTTCGTTTGATGAGTGTGAATCTTGTATTCAAGGCAAGATGACCAAAGAACCTTTTAAAGGTACAAATGAAAGGGCTAAGGACTTGTTAGGTATCATACATACGGATGTATGCGGACCTCTCAAGCCCACTAGTAGGAATAGTGAAAGGTACTTCATTACCTTTACCGACGATTTTAGTCGATATGGGTATGTGTATCTAATGAAACACAAACATGAAGCCTTTGAAATGTTCAAGGAATTTCAAAATGAAGTACAAAATCAGCTCGACCGAACAATCAAGGTACTCCGCTCCGATAGAGGAGGCGAATACCTAAGTGATGCTTTTCAAAGTCATCTTAGAGATTGTGGAATTATTTCACAGCTCACTCCTCCTGGTACTCCTCAACATAACGGAGTATCCGAGAGGAGGAATCGAACACTGTTGGACATGGTTCGATCAATGATGGCACGAAGCTCACTACCACCATCATTTTGGGGATATGCGCTACTTACAGCGGCTCGTATTTTGAATATGGCCCCGACCAAAAAGGTGGATCGAATACCCTATGAAGTGTGGCATGGAAAGGTTCCATCCTTTTCATATTTAAGGGTATGGGGATGCATAGTTTATGTTAAACATGACACCCCAAATAAGCTTGAGGCTCGATCCATCAGGTGTATCTTCATAGGATACCCAAAGGATGATATAGGATATATATTCTATGATCCTAGTGAACAAAAGGTGTTTGTTTCACGCAAAGGATACTTCTTAGAAACTAAGTTCCTTATGGAAGGACCTAGTGAAAAGAGAGTGGAACTTGAAGAGGTTCAAGAATCACTGGATGATACACAGTTGGTCAATACTAGTTTTCAACACGAGGATGTTGAAGGTGATCAAATGGTTGATCATACACACGTTGCTCGCAGATCTAGTAGGATTAGTCAACCTCCCGAGAGATATGGATTTCTCGTGGATGATTGCTACTTGGTCGATTCGGATGAACCGATCTCCTACAAAGATGCTATGTCACAACCTGATTGTGACAAGTGGCTTGAAGCCATGAGCGCCGAGATGCAATCCATGCACGATAACCAAGTTTAGGAATTGGTTGATCGTCCACTTAACTCCAAACTGGTTGGATGTAAGTGGGTCTTCAAGAAGAAGACCGATATGCATGGAAATTTAGATACTTACAAAGCACGACTTGTAGCAAAAGGTTTCACGCAAACTCAAGGGATTGATTATGATGAAACCTTCTCGCCGGTCGCGATGCTTAAGTCGATCAGGATATTATTTGCCATTGCAGCTCATTTTGATTATGAGATATGGCAGATGGATGTCAAGACCGCTTTTCTTAATGGATATCTTGAGGAAGATGTCCATATGGTTCAGCCTGAAGGTTTTGTCGATCCATCTAATCCTGACAAAGTATGTAAGTTAAGGAAATCAATCTACGGGTTGAAACAAGCATCACGGATGTGGAATCATCGTTTTAATGAAGAAATCAAAGCGTTTGGTTTCGTCCAAAACGGTGATGAGGCGTGTGTGTATAAATGGGCTAGTGGGAGTATAGTCATGTTCCTTATTTTGTATGTCGATGATATACTTTTATTTGGAAATGATATACCAAGTATGGAAAGCGTTAAAACGTGGTTAAGTAGTCGTTTCTCAATTAAGGATCTTGGAGAAGCGACATATATCTTGGGAATAAAGGTCTATAGGGATAGACAAAGGAAATTGATCGGACTCAATCAAAGTGCATACATTGATAAAATCCTGAAAAGGTTCAGGATGGAAAACTCTAAGAAAGGTTTGGTACCTATTCCTAGAGGAACCGTGTTAAGCTCATCCCAAAGTCCTAGCTCTAAGGAAGAGCAGGATAGGATGAAGCATGTTCCTTATGCTTCGGCAATAGGATCTATTATGTATGCAATGATGTGCACTAGACCGGACGTCTCGTATGCTTTAAGCATAACGAGTAGATACCAGCACAACCCAGGTGACAGTCATTGGATGGCTGTCAAGAATATATTAAAATACATTAGAAGGACTAAGGATATGTTTTTAATATATGGGTCTGGTGAGGAGGAACTCGTCGTAAAGGGTTACGTGGATGCGAGTTTCCAAACTGACCGAGATGATTCTCGGTCACAGTTGGGATATGTCTTCATTTTGAATGGAGGCGCTGTTTCTTGGAAGAGTTCGAAGCAGGATGTTGTCGCGTTATCCACTACAGAATCTGAGTACATCGCCGCTTCAATGGCAGCCCAAGAGGCTGCATGGATGAAAAAGTTCATCATGGATCTAGGGATTATCTCTACCATTCAGGAGCCCCTAGAGATATTCTGTGACAATGAGGGTGCTATTGCACAGATCAAGGAGCCTCGTGCTCATCAGAAAACGAGGCACATTGAGCGCAGATTCAACTACATAAGGGATGAAGTTGAAAAGAGAAAGATATGTATTCATAAAGTTCATACCGATCAAAATATTGCGGACCCACTCACGAAGCTCCTCGATAGGCCAAAGCATGAGGGTCATGTTTGTGCATTAGGACTTCGGTATTCTAGTGAGTGGATTTAATCTGTATTTAGTGTTTGTATAAGAATGAATGTAATGGGTATCTCATGAAAATTAATTATGTTTTAATTATTCAATGAGTTATGTTCTATATTTGCATGTTTAATCCATGAATAACTTATGTTGTTCTAAACGTCCGTAGTCGATCATACTTGTGGGAACAATTATGAAGGTAAGACTATTATGAACCCGGATTGGTTGATATTCATGTGATGAATATAGGGCATAGGTTTGCCACCAAGGTTCATAGATATTTGTGGGATACAAATGTTGGACATGATCCGCTCTCAAGGATCACTGCATGGAGTTAGTGCAACTGATCATAAGTAATCCTTGAGTAAAGGCGAGTATCATTGTGTCCTTTGACCTGAGATGCATATTGGATCTGGTTTTTCATCAAGTCTGATATCTTGACTCTCTTCTTTGTTATTTCGGTAACACGATGACGTGTAAGAAAGAGCTCAGATATCATATGAGATGTCAACGAGGATGTATGCAGTCAAGATGGAATTTGTTCCTCTTATGTGTTGAGAGTTTAGATGTCTAAGGCCTGTTAAGTTAAATCATTGAGAGAATGATCACTCTATGTCTCTTCGATTTGACAGGACATCTGGTAACAAAGGGATATAATGATAAGACTTACCTATATCATATCAAGTATGGACTTGAAGGGGATGATGTTATTGAATGGCACTTAGTCAAACACACTAGGGGTGGTGACCTGTTGTTAGGCGGTATTCACCATTAGCATTAACTTCTTATGAGTCACGTGCAAGTGGGAGATTGTTGGAATACCGTATGCCCGAGACACATAATTAGGTTAATGTGGCTAGTTGTGTTTGATCCAAGTCGGGTCATACCCAATAACGAGTTAGACACACACCAATAATGTATTTGTTAAGATAAGATCTATGAGACAAATACAGAACACGATACATTCAGAAAATCGGGTTTCTGAATACCTACTTGAAAGTGTTAAATAAATTAATTGGTTAATTTATTTATTCAAATAATTATTATTGGAATGATTATTTAACTATGTGTTCTTTTATAAAATGGTTTATAAAAGATGGGGTGTTTATATATTTTATAATGTATAAAATAAATAAATAAAAATAAAAAAAAATATATATTTTGGGGCCGGTTTTGGGTGGGCCCCACACCCCAAGGTTTTGGTCAAGTTTTGTCATGGATTTGGTGAAAGGTTGAGTGTTTGTTACTTGACTAAAAACCTAACACAATATATGATATTGATTGGAAGATTTTATAATCATCAAAACTTTCAAGTAACAAATAACACACACAACTCTTTCCTTTTCTTTGTTCTTGTTTTTCGGCCAAGATCAAAAGAAGAGGCTCGGGTCTCGGTTTTTCGTGTTCAAGCTCCCTAACATAGCTCGGTGTGTGTTGGAGGCTCGGGGTATATTCCGTTTGAGGATTTTCCCTTTGAAAGTCTAGCATCAACATCATCATCTTCTTCAACATCAACTACACTCTTAAAAGGTTAAGAATGTAAGTGTTTATAGCTTTGATAGTTTAGTTTTTCCATATCATTTGATCCTTGCTTCGGGTTTCTAATAAATAGATTATTGGTAATCTTATGACATGAATAAACTAGGTTGTTCATGAACATATCTTATATAAACTTGTAATATATACATATATAAACACATGGATACATATGTTTAGTTTGTAAATATCACACTTCCGCCTTAATTGTGACTAGTTAAATGGTTAACTAAGTATAAATTATCCATAGAAACCCAACACAAGTTTCTATTGTAATTTAACAAACTAAATTGATCACGACACGTATGCCAAGTTTCTATTGCAACTGAACAAACTAAGTTGAGCATGACACGTATGCCAAGTTCTACTGCAACTAAACAAACTAAGTTACTGCCTTTTTCGAAAAGTCATTTGAAAAAGTTAGGATTTGTAAATGCATGAATAGATCCAGGTTGAACTACTGTCTCCATAGATCCAACCTCTGTCTATCTCTCTGTCATTACGTAAACAGATAAATACGTATATATGTAACCGGAGGAGTGGAACAACAACCACCCTCAGTAACCTTTGTTCCTCTGTCAGCCTCATTCTCCGAGTCATAAACTAATCCCCAATTTTGACCACCTCCTTTTACTTTGTTATCAAGTCAACAAAAACAAACTTCGAAGGCTCTGAGATCGCCTCATCTCGTCGGTGGCAATGAGTTTGGTTTCAAGAAATAAGTGAATTGGGTAAGGGGTTTAGTTGATCCGATGTTTTCTTAAAACATTTTTAAAAAGTTGATTAATATGTCTCAATCGAAAAGCACCTTAGGTGACTTTCAATGTGTGCGGGAAAATTGTCAGCAAGTAAATAGGTTCTTGTAATAGCGATGATACAACCGAGTATGTCATGAGGACTTGAGCAATTTGTGCGAGAAAATTGCCTGCATTAGCTATTTGCATCTTGTTCACCCAACCTACTTTAGGCATGCTTAGCATTATTCAACTGATAGTGATACATCCTGATCTATCTCTATACAAAAGAGATTTAGGTAGCACGGCGACCACATTGTAAAGTAGATAACACGTGAGGATGCTTAACACTAAAGACCGTGGTTGGAGGTGAAAAGTGCTGGGGTTGTGTATGTGTTAGGCCATTATATATCTTATCTCTACGAGGTTTAAAATGCGTTCTTAGGGACGATGAAGTTGGGGTTGCGTATGCGTGACGTTATACAGTGATGTTATTAATATATGTTGTATGCTATTTCTTATGTTAATAATACAGACACTACTAGATTATGTATAAACGATTAGAACAGAAATACATACACTACTTTTTTAGAACAGTAAGCACACCCACAAAACCTATTCATATTCTCGTTTTTTGTTTAAAACAAAATGTTACACAACAGCTTTATTTATGGTGGAAAATTACAAGACGAACTTTGAGGTAGCTCAAAATATAGCACAAGGTTGATTGACACCATAGCAATTTACACAATTAAGTTACTACGTCAAATTTTATTTATCTCAAAAACGAAAGGAATAATCTCTTATATCATAAAACCTTTCGCATACCAGCAGATACATGAGTAATGTTCCACACAATAATACAAAATCTTCTGAATTTGAAAATTGATTTGTCAACTAGTCATGAAAAGTAAGTCATTAAGCAAAAATTCATAATGTTGTTTAATGCAAATGAATACATGGTTTGAACAAATAGACTGATCTATGTACTAAGAAAGCTTTTCCTTTGTTTCCCCAAACTGCGTAAATATGTGGACCTGAAAAGATCTGCCATGAGGGGGAACTGTAAACCAACAAAAGAAGCAATTGGAATTAAAGCTAATATATATATTGGTACCAGCATCCATAAGTTCTTGTGACAAAAGACAAGGAACAAGGTTGCGCTATAGGATACCATCATAGCTGCTGTAGAGAGTAACAAGAAGAAAAGTCCAATAAACAGTCTCCTTGGCAAATTGTCTAGAAAATCATTCTCAGAAAAACGTGCAGTTAAAATAGACAAGAACACTAATAATGCCGTAGTGGATGTGAATAGTGAAATTGCATCAGATATAGCAAATATAATGAATGCAGTTTCTGTTTTAAACAAGGGGGTTCCCTCTTCTTGATTGCTCCCCCCTGGTCTGTAATCGCAGCTGCAAATACAATTGTTGTAATAAGTGCAGCAGTTATGCTACATGACTCGGCTGTGGTTTTCATCCACCGTTCTCCTTTCTTCACCAAGTCCGTGTGTTCCCTTGTGAAAACCATATCTGGTGTCTCCTTAAAATTGTTTTCTTGACTAATATATGCCGGAAAGATAAGTTTCTTCACTTCCTAGAAAATGTTTAACTTGGTTATAATTCTAGAAAATAACTTAAAAAATTCACTTATGACTAGTAGGTTGGTTACTATGTACCTCACGCCATTGAAGCTCTCGTTGCAGTTGTAATGCTGCACCTGTTCTCTGATTGAGTATATTTGAAGGTGCCAATTTTCCGGCCAAATGCAAAATATTGTTTCCAGATGAATCTACAAAGGTTCTGTAAAGATTTTTACGCTCCCCAATGTTGTATATAAGGCTGTAGGTTTTTTCAGAACGATGTAATATTGCCAATTGAATAATATCATACCCACTATCATCTATACTTTGAATTGCTTCAGGTGATCTAAATACAATCTCCTCGACAACTTTATCAGTGTTCTGGCATGCGGCCTCAAGAATCGGTCGGGTAAAATAGGGGTGATGAGTACCACAATAGTCCAACTTGTCTATTTCATCACATACCAATTGTAGAACCTTTTTTCCATTATTGAATTCCTTCCTTTTTGCTTCATTCCGAAAATAAATTATTAGTTAATAAGATCTGTCGTTCAAGAACAAAAATAGAAAAGATTTCGAAGTAGTTAATTTACTCCATACTCTTACCTAGCACATTTATTAACTTCCGCCACATAATGCAAATTAGAAATAATTCGAAGCAAGCTTTCAAGAAGATGTGTGGCACTACTCCAAGTGATATTACTCCTGAACAAGCACAAAAATCGTTATTAGAAAATTGCAATTCATTTTTATCAAACACACAGTTAATTCTTCAGTTATGTATGTGTTTAACTAAAGTATGGGCTCATGGGAACCCACTAAGTTTTAATTTTCTAGTGGAGAATATATATAAAAATTTTTAGCCAACCAATAAAGAAATTTGGAGTGTACCCATATAACAAAGTGAAGATTGGTGTAGTGGTGAAACCTTTGTGTTGTATCTCAATGGGTGTTGCACCATTCCATAATTTAGTTAAAGTTCAAGCTAAATTTACCTGTGTGTTTCTATGTTTTTGTTTTTATTATCTTCCCCTGACCGACCACACATGGTTGCGAGATATCTTATCAACAAAAAAAGTAGAACCCATAGGTAAATTCATGGTTCCGAACTTGTTTACCTGTAAAGAAAATAAACGACACAAGAACGATATATGGATTATCCCCACTCGGAAATGTTTTTGCTATAGCCATGAGCACGTTGTCACTCTTTGAAGCCAACTCAGGAAACTTTTGCAACAACTCTGATGCTAAAGCTACATGCATAAACAACAAAATGTCACTATTCAAAGCAATGCCTTGCTGTGCCATAGTATGTGTTGCAGATCGTCCACTTACTATATTCTTTTGCAGAAATGGCACTAACAAGAAAGTCAACCACAAATTTGGAATATTGCAACATGATGTCATTATCATCATTGACGGCTTTCAATAGATATCCAATGGTATCAAGATGCATATATTCGTAAGCTTTATGCAATGGTTGTTCACCTTTATCGTCTTCTATTCGCAACAACATTTTGTTCTTCTTAACCAGGAGATTAGCTGCTTGCTTGTTCCCAACAATCGCAGCAATGTCAAGAGCCGTGCTTCCATCGAAGTCTCTCTTTTTAAGTACCTGTTCATCATTTATATACGACAACAACTTTTTCACTAAAAAGTTATGGCCTCTTCCAACCGCAATGTGAAGTATCGTGCTACCATCACTATTGACTGCCTCTGTCGCTAGGCCTACGTCCCTTTTTAGTACGGATTTTACTTTTGACCAATCTCCCTTTATGGTAAATTCACGTAACTTCTTTTTGTCTTTCATCTCGATTGCTCTGCTTTGTGTATCTTCGTTTTTTGTTTTGGTTTCTGTTGAATCTCTGTCTTTTCCGAGTATTATTTCTATTGGAATTGCCTCTTGGTCAAGTGTGTTTGTTATTGTTGAAACAACTTCTATGTCTTGTTCAGTTTTTGCATGTAATTCTTTCAGAGATGTATCTATATACCATTGGAAATTTTAATTAAATGATCATGTATGAATATATTTCAGGGAGATTTACATATAATCCCTTTTTAACTTCATTAATTAAGTATATACCAGAGCCAATAATTTAAATTGCATATATCTCCTTCTTGTTTTCCATTTTCTTTTGGCTATATTTAGGGAACTTTGAATCCTATATTTTTCCACAAATTCTAGGGATGAGGTATGAAGATGGGTATGTGAGAAAAAGAAAAAAGAAGACTTTTGGAATGGTATGAGAATGGGTTGGAATGAGTATATAGAACCAAATGGGAATGGTTCTATATACCCATTCCACAAATTCACGGATTTTACCATTCCCATTTAGTATGAATTTTACTTTGGACCACAAATTTTCCCAAATTTTGAGAGATGGGATGAGAATGGGTATACTTTTGACCACAAATTTTCCCATTCCCAAATGGGAATGGTCTAAGCCCAACCGAGAAGACTTTTGGTTGCTACACCCGTTTAGTTTTATTTTAGTTTGTTTATATTTAAAGACTTCGTATTTCGATCATTTGTAATTATTTGGGCTGTAGGAACTTCAAATATGAGGCCCATACTTGTATTATTGTAAACGGAATATTACGGTACAATATGGAAACTCGGAAACAACTATTAAACAGTTATTCTCAAACCGGTATAAATACAACAGTCGCGCGTTTCTTTCGTGCTTGTTCATCCCTATATATAATGATTTACAAATCATTTGTAATCATCTAGTTCATTAATGAAAATACGATTATGTTATTATTTTTTTCTTTTCTACTCAATTTCTTTCATTCTCAAATATTACTTGGAAGTATTTATTTGTTGTTAAAACAAAGAATGAAGCCGCAATTAAAATTTAAACAGAAGATGATGATCCATGGGATGTCACTATCCAACAGTGGTATTAGAAAGAAGGTCAGAGGCGATTTACAAGGCAATTATAACGTCACCGGAAAAGTTTAAAATTCTACCCTAAGCCTTGAACAGCAATGGTGTGAGTGTGATTCAAAACTTGGTATTGGGAATAAGATAATCACGAGGGGCTTGGAAAATATGCGTATTGAATCATGTCCAAGAGAAAGCACATGGAGAAAACAAGCCCATAATCTTGGAACTATGAAATCCTTGGTAACTAGGAAATCAATCTAAAAGGTAAAAGGTTTTGAAAAGGTTGCGTACAAGGGTGAATCCAATTTTTAACAGAAGACAAATCAGGTTAAATGTTATAGGTTCCGCACTCGCGGTCATGTGGCAGCCAATTGCACGAGTCTCTTCTCAATTATTTTCATTTGAAAACAAAAGTCCCAAAGATTAACCAAGATTACTTGGTTAAGGGAACCAAGAACGACAATTAGGACAAAATATGAGTGGTTGATCCTTTGTTTATATTTAAAGACTTTATATTTGGATAATTTGTAATTCTTTGGGCGAATAGGAAATTTAACTAATCAGGCCCATTGTAAAAGACACAATCAATATTATTGGAAATTTAACTAATCAGGCCCATTCGTTAATGGATCATTTGTAAAAGTATGAAGCCACAATCAATATTCAAATAGAAGATGACGATTTATTTGATGCCAGTGCCCAACACGTGAGAATCATAAATAAAAGATAACGTTAAGGACCATCACTAACCCTAGTTTAGATATATTTTGTCATGAATATAAACACATATAAAACTCATATACCTTCGCAAAAAGAGCATGCCATATCCTAGTTACTTCGTAGCTTCACACTAGGAAAATCGATTTTGCCGGTTATGAGGCAGGGTTGGGTGGTTGACTGACCCAGCCCGACACCCTGATAGTCCCTAGTTTTATTTATTTTATAATTATATATATGTTTTGAAAAAAATATGCATTTTAATATTTAAACCCAACTACTCAACTCATTTAAAGCTCAAAACATTTTTTTTCCTTGGGCCCAAAATTATTAACGATACTCTAAGACAGCTCTGTTCACAAGAATCGATCTATACGTGTGTGTGTGTTATATAAGCAATCAATTAAATTTCGCAAAATTTATAGAAGAGGCTCACGCTTCATGCAATTATTTAAAATCGAGAAAAGATCAGTTATGGTTTTGCTCTTTTTGTTGTTGGTGATTATTTGAGTATTGAGAAGACTATGACCAAAGAAGTGATATAGTTGCTTGCAAAAAAAGTGATTGGTAATATCGTTGTAACTTTTTACCAAAAGATGCAAAATTTTCTTTGTTTATTTTTTACTTTTACATTTAAAATATAAAATTGTTGAAATATTTAAATATATTGTTATGACCTACTTATTTTATGAATTTTACATATTTTCCCTCCTTAATCCTTTCATTACATATTTCCTCAAGTCTTAAGATTCTAATTACATAATTCCTCTTTCAGTATTAAATTATCCATTTACCCTTCTAAATTTACAATACCTTCATTCTAAAGAACCCAAACGTCGGCCTTATATTCCCAAGCCTTTTTTTTTTCTTCCAACTTTTTTAAGGATCAATGATGCATGTGAATTCTCTAAGTTAGGCGTATGAGTGATTTGTGTCATTGTGTGGACTACTCACAACTACCAAGCGTATGGCATTTTATCTGAACATACAATTATACGTATTAGTATATCTAAGACAATATAACTATAAACAACATCATAAAGCCTAATACAAAGACTAAACGACAAGCCCGCTCAACTCTCAGCACTTGCACATAAAAAATCATATCATATCATACTCTACTAATAAATGAAAATAATGGTGATAATGTGTAAAGCTCATATTCATTCTTAACTCATTTTTCCCTCCTAAAATCCTAAACTCTTCTCTCATTCATTCTAACTATATTTATGAATCAAATAAAATGATAAATAAATCATACTAATAAATTTCCAAATTAAACAATTACTCAAATAATAATTGAAAAACAAAACTTCAATTAAAATATTTTGCGTACAAGATTTTATTGAAAGTTCCCATTAATGTGATTTTTAAATTTTGAATCTTTAATTTAATTTTAGAAACGTAATAATCAATTTAAACAAACTTTTATTATATATATTATTGATATTAACAAAATAAAATAAATGGTCTTAAACGTGGAATATTGGATGATGATGAAAATACTTGTGAGAAAACAATAATAATTATTGTATATAAAAAGATTTCCTCAAATTTGTAAATTTGAGATTTTAGACTTATTACTATTAGTATTATATATTTCATTTCTTTTTTACTTTTAACTTTGTTTTTTTAATAACTGACATTATTTATTTTATCATTTGAGAAATCCCGTGTAATACACGGGTTCAAAAGCTAGTGTACTAATGTTTTTGTTTTTAGGACGAGGATAGGTGTAAATAGTTCATTAAAGGTAACATAGTCACCTAGTTTTAATGAAATGAATAAACATGTAATATATATGGCATAGAAAGAGAAAATACGCACTTGATTTTTAAGGGTGTAAATATGTGATAAAAACCCTAGAAAGTGATATATATAAATGCCCCTTTATTTTATTATATTTAGATAGAAATTTTATTTTAAATTAACTTATTTATAATGTAGAATGTATTTAGTCGTGTGTCAATAGATGCTCTAAATATATTGTTTAACATATATTTTTCATTATAGATTATAACAAATTTCTAACTTTATTTGGATAACGGAGAAAACAAAATACTTTTAAAATAGAGTTCAACTTACAATAAAATATATATTGAAATGTATAAGAAAAATAAACAGACAAAATAGTATGTTTAAAGTAATATCCCGCATAAAATAATACGTTTAAAGTTATATTCAAATTACATATTACAAGTTATTGGTTAAAACTAAAAGGATACGTTAAGGAAAAGTCTAATAATAAAATAGAGAAAATTATTATTTGCGTCTCGCGCAGCCACAATGAGTCCCTGAAATTTTTTTTGAACTGGTTGAGTCCCCGTGGTTTCAGAAACGAACCATTCGAGTCCCTGCCATTACTTAACTTTTCAAGGTAAACTTTCATTTTACTGAAATCACAGGGACTCAAATTGTTCGTTTCTAAAACCATGGGGACTCAACCAGTTTAAAAAAATTTTTGGGGACTCATTGTGTCTCCGCCTTAAAACCATAGGGATGCAAATAGTAGTTTTCTCAATAAAATATCTTTGTCTTGTTTAATTATTTAATTGCGATTTTTTTGAATTAACAGGCAACTTTAACATTTTTTCTACACTTCTAAAATCACTGATAAAAAAACACATCAAATTTGTTGTTAGCTTTAGGCCTCTAAAAGTGTTGAGCCGCATCTATTCATACCCATCCCAAAAACACAGCTAATACCCCGTTTAAGAATCAACTTAAAAAAACATAACTACCAATAAGTCTAAAAAGTATTGAAGTTAATAAACCCACAACGGAAAACAGGATGTGATGTAGACAACAAATCTGCTTATCATTTACTTATTAAAAGACATACATACCTTCTTGTAAACACATAGTAGGATCGCACATAGATTTTAGTTTTTCCCAAACAGCTTTTGCGGAACCAAGATTGTGCACATCTACAAGTAGATCTTCACTAACGGAACCCAAAATCCAACCTCTAGCAAGACTGTCATACTTTCTCACTATCTCTGTACTAGAATATCTTGGGCCAACAAACGTGGCATCCACGATGCCACCCATATTTACTTTCAAACAGACAAAGCATTTGTGATTTCCAAACAAGGTAGTCATTGTTGCCTGAAAGTTTGAGCGAAAGAAAGTTGGATACATTAGTATTTGATGCATATAAGTACTCAAAGTCCTGTATTACTGCTGAACTACTCATTTTGGTGTTTGACGAGCTCAGGTTTGAATGGAAAAATATGTTTATAGATATTTGGCTCTTTGAGGTATATCAGAGGGAGGGGCATGTGTGAGATGTGCATTGAATCCATGAACTCTTTTTATTTGAGAGAGAGGGAGAGAAGGGGTGCTTTCTATTAGTGAGTGTAGACAATTGTCAAAAACTGATTTGAAGGAGGCTTGAAATTGTGAACCCTTCTTTTCCATGAAGCCCACAAAAAAGTATAGTACTCATATGCCAATGATTGTGCCTTAACAATTAAGGTTTTTCTTGAACGAATATGAATATAATAAACAAAAGTATAGTAATCATATGCCAAAGATTGTAATGTAAAACACATTACAACTATATGAACCGTGAACATGTCCAGTCATAGGTTTCAGCAAGTTCAAAACTTTCTTAGAAAACACAAAATCAAAGAATAATAACTCACGGGAATTCTTGGACAAAAAGAATATATACCTTCAATGAATGATTTGATTTCCTTTATATCGTCATGAACACACTATGATTTTGCAAGAACGCAAATAAAGAAAGAAAATGTTTTATAAACACAAAATAATGTCACCAAATGGTACCAAATAGCTTGCTCATAAGCCAACAAAAATCAAAATGCACGCAACGAATCAAAATAAAAATCTAATTTTGACAAAATGGAATGCTCAGATTTATTTAATATAGGGGCAAGTGGATGAGACCGCCATGGCTGCAATGGAGGTTGCAATTGAAGGGTCTCATACTCCCACTCCTCTGATTGTGCCACGCCAAGCTGCAGAGAATCTAGAATCATCCGAATTGACTTGGATCACGTTCAATCATCACAGCCTTGAGTTGAGTGGTATGTAAATGCATCAATGGATCCAGGAATAACTGTTGCTTCCATAGATAAATCGGTCACTCCAGCAAATTGAACGGTTCAAATGTGAGAGAGAGAATCATTTCACATAACCATCTGGATTGGTTGCCCAGCCAAGATGCGAATTATTTCAAGCTTTGAACCGATCCACTCGAACAGTGTAATCGTATAAAATGATAACACGAAAAGAAAATAGAAATGAAGAAAAGAGAGGAATTTTATCGCTCCAGGATAAAAATTTCAAATACAATGAAACAAACAAACTATATATATATATATATATATATATATATATATATATAAATGAACATATGCGACACATATGTTGAGAACACAACATATGCGCTCACACCCCCTTCAAGTTAAAGGTTGAGAAAACCCCAACTTGCGCAGAAGCTCGTGATAATGAGGCCCTTGTAAGCTCTTTGTAAAAAAGATCAGCAAGTTGATCATTTTGTTTTCGTATGTATTTAAGTCATAGGCCTTCTTGTAACTTCTCGTGAACAAAATGACAATCGATTTCAATATGCTTAATTTGCTCATGGAAGGCAGGATTCTTGGCAATATAAATTATAACTTGGCTGTCAGATTTGAGGGTGGCAGGAGTAATATTAGGGACATTGAACTCAGTATGAAGTCTAGTCAACCATGCAAGTTCGGGTGTAACACGGCGTAGCGATCGGTATTCAGCTTTAGCCGAACTTAAAAAATAGTGGGTTATTTCTTAGATTTCCAAGAATTCGGAGAACCACCAAGAATAATATAAAACCCGCTGACTGATGGAGTATTAGGACAAGCCGCCCAATCCGAATCACAAAAAGCTTGTAAGTCAAAAGAAGGATTGTTGTCGAAAACTAATCCTTGAGATAAAGTGCCTTTGACATATGAAAGAGTGTGAAGAGCAGCATTCTAATGAGGTAGCCTTGGATCTTGCATGAATTGACTTAAAAACTGAACAGCAAAAGCAATATTAGGTCTTGTGTGAGTAAGGTAATTGAGTTTGCCAAGAATTTTCTTGTATTGTAAAGGTTCATCAATAGCAAGACCCTCATGAACCTTGAGCTGTAAATGATGAGGCAGTGGAGAATTGGTGACAGAAATATTGGAAATATCAAATCCAGAAAGCATGTACTTAGCAAACTTGCGTTGGCACATGATAACACCGTTTGTTGTATAAAGAACCTCCATTCCTAAAAAATAAGTGAGGCGCCCTAGATCTTTAATCTTGAAAGAAGAATCCAAAAGTTTTAATATTATTGATCTCTTCTAAATTGTTACTAGTAACTAGAATGCCGTCAACATATACAGCGACATAAACCACTAATGATCCCATAGATTTGGAAAACAAAGAGTGATCATTTTGATAACTCATATGCCCTTTTGACTTCAAAGCGGATGACAATTTTTCATACCATTGTCGAGAAGCTTGTTTTAAACCATAAAAAGATTTTTTAAGTTTAAGCACTTGATGATTATACCAGGTAGTGGTAGTATATAGATATCCTCATCTAAATCTCCATAAAGAAAAGCATTGTTATCATCAATTTGAAAAAGAGGTCAGCTTCGTTTTGTTGCAAAAACAACAAGACTTCGAGTGGTGGTTATTTTAATAATAGGAGAAAAGTTTCAGTATAATCAATTCCATCTCTCTGAGTATCTCCTCTTACCACCAAACATGCTTCACAATGCTTAACTGTCCCATTTGTTCTTTGTTTAACTTTTAACACCCATTTGCTTTTAATATCCTTCTTTCTAGGAGGAAGATCAACAGTAGCCCAAGTATTAGTATTTTCAAGAGCCAAAAACTCAGCTTCCATGGCATCTTGCCATTCAGGATATTTGCAGCTTCTTTATACGAAGTAGGCTCTTGCAGCTTCTTTATACGAAGTAGGCTCTTGCAGCTTCTTTATACGAAGTAGGCTCATGCAAATCAAATATTGATTTGGAGCATAATTTAGTGACAATAAGGAAATAATGATGAGAAGAATCAGAGTGATTACAAACATAATCATTCAAATAAGGTGGAAACAGAAGTTCTAGAAGACCTTCTAACAGGTGGATGATTAGGAGTAGAATCACAAGGATTAGGAATAGCAGGAACAAAATTAGTAGTCAGAGTAGAAGCGGAAGATGGATAAGGATCATCAAAAAATTGATTGAGGATGTCAATGGATGGAAAAACGAAGCTTTCTTTAGATTTGGTGATCGAAGGGAATAAAGCTTCAAAGAAAACAAAATCTCTTGAATGATAACCTTGTTTGTGTCAAGATTATATAATCTGTAAGCCTTTTTACCAAGAGGATATCCTAGGAAAAAACAAGGTATAGCCCTTGGTTTGAATTTGTCTCTTCCATGAGTCAAAGTGGAAGTGTACGCAAGACAACCAAAAAATTTCATGTGAGCATAAGAAGGAATTTTTCCTATTAAAAACCTCATATAGGGTTTTATTGTTTAGGATTTCATTGGGAAACCGATTGATCAAATGTGTTGCACACTAGTAGAAAATATACCTTTAATGACACGCGAATAATGACACAGTCATTTTATGACATGTAAAAACCACGTGTCATTAAAAATTTTCATCTTTTATCAAAATTTGAAGAAACGATGACACGTATTTATGCGTGTCACCGTTTATGTCACTAAAAGCTAAAAAAAGATATACACGGGCTACACTTTGATTGTGTGTCATGTTTAGATGTCACTTTATCATTTCTAGGGCTGGTGCAAAACACTCATCGTTCATCCCAATTTCTACAAAACACTATCAGTTCATCACCTCTCATCCCAAACGTTCCCTCTCGTCATCGTTCATTACCTTTAATCGTTGATTAACAAATTGATTCAAACACTCATCGCACCTCTCAGCATCATCGCCTCTCATCGTTGATTTTAGATTACGGCAGATCTGATTATGGATCTGATGGTTGATTTATGGTATAATTACTCACCGAAAATGATTAATCTATCAATTTTAGTCTTCAATTTTGCATAAATCGCCTCTCATCGTCAATTTCAGATTATGGCGGATCTGATTATGGATCTGATTGCTGATTTACGGTATAATTACTCACCGGAACTGATTAATCTATTAATTTTAGTCTTCAATTTTGCATAAATTGTTAGGTTTAATCTGTTGACATGATTGTTAAGTTTAATTGATGATTGTTGATTTCAGAAACTGATTACGCACTATTTACGGTATGATTACTCATCGAAACTGATTAACATATCAATTTTAGGCTTCAATTTTGCGTAAATTGTTAGGTTTAATCTGTTGACATGATTGTTAGTTCAGTTTGTTGACATGATTGTTAGGTGTTTAATCTGTTGACATGATTGTTGATTGTTAGGTTTAATCTGATGACATGCTAGGTTTAATGTTTCTAATTTGTTTGTTTAGTTTGATTGTTGATATCCGACATTATCAAGGGAATACTGTCGGTATAATCTATAGTGATGCTTGATTATGGATGTATAGGGAATTAGTTGGCCAAACCGACTTTATTACTTTTGTGTTAGGGATTTCAAAGATTAATGTATAGTAATATGCCATTTAGGAGAGACATGAATAGATGAATTCTAATCGTATCATGGTGTGTGTATACAGTTTTAGTTTGATTGTTTTCGGGTCTCTTTGGGTTCTTGGGTGTTTTGTAATGTTACAAATCTCTTAACAATTCTTAGTTTATTTCCTTAATTGTTTTTATCCACTATAACTAACTATTTGCTTTTAGTATATATATTTAGGTTCTGGCACAACATAGTACAGTTGCAATTTGCAGCTGAAAAGAAGTGCAAACCTGCATTTTTATGTTTTGGCCCAGCAGCGTTTATTTATTTATTTTTCACGTAAGGACACTCTACATCTGCATTTTGGTGTATCTGTTGAAGCATATGACATATTACTTAATGTTAGTCAGTTGTCTTGTTTACACATTTTCTTGAAATCTAACATTTATGTGTCATCTATTAGAAAATTAGATCTTCTTGATGAGGATAATGTGAGTAGATGTTATGCTGGGCACTCAATAAAGACTTCCTTTCCAAGCCTTGTTAAATGCATGACAAGGTACTTTTATATTTCTCTTAATATCATCACATCTTTAAACAAACTGTTTTTTATTATAGTTCACTGCAAAACAAGTTTTTTGCTGCTTAGGAATACCTGTTTGTTCATTACTAATACGATTCATAGTCAAGGTGGAAACAGACACATGGCATGGTGTTTTATAACCAAATAGAATTTCAAGTCGAACAAATCAGATATGAAATCTTTTGACTGATATGTAAATTTACTTTAAATTTGCAATTGCTTGTAAGAGAGGAAGCTTTTGCTCAGTTTAAATGTGAACTTGCAGTCACTGAACTTGAGATCCAGGTTTGCTTTACTATTGTCACTTAAATTATGCGTTTTCTTTTCATGTTAAAATTTATTTTTAAAATATTGCAAAAGAAATTGCTAGTTATGGCATTCTGGCTGGTTCAAGAAAAAATAAATGGGAAACACATCTAGTCTCTTCTTTTACAGGTAATTATTATGACCTTTTAACACTCAAAAGTGGATAAACTGTTAATTGTTTGATATTATTGGTATATTTCTATTTTCTTTTGGCTGAATGCTGGCATATTCTATATCATGTTGTAGATAAATTTCTGTTACCATGGATGTAATAGAAATAGCTGATTTTGGATTTGCATGAGAAATCATTTCACAACCACCTTACACCGAGTATGCTTCAACACACTGGTGAGTTATCTATCATCCTTATCTACAAATCTTACATGAAAACAACTTGTTGCCAGAATTATCTTCGTGCTAGTTACTTAGTGAAATATATTTTGTTACCAGAATTAACTTCCTGCTAGTTACTTAGTGAAAACCACTTGTTACAGGTTGGGGAAAGGGAAGACGGACTCACGAATGTTGATATCGATGGAATTTGTGAAGAATGCTCGACTTTTGTGGCAAACTTCATTCTTCGGCGAAATTTTGTAATTTGTATTGACTTTAATGTTATTGTTACTTTTGAAATGTTTATAATTTATATTTTATGAAATATTGAATGAAATGGATGGAAATGTTCAATGTATGTATTTTAGTTTATATTTTGAGATTTTAATTGTCATTTAATGTGAAAGTTAGTAATTCTATAAAAAATATATTTTTTAAAACATTTAAAAAATGACACGCAAATGCGTGTCAAAAATGCATGTAAAAAGCTCGCGTCATAAATGTGTGTCATGAATGCGTATAAAAAAGATAACACGCAAATGCATGTCATCTTCCTTTATGACATGGCCTTCCTTGACACGCTTTTGCGTGTCATCTACCCCCTTTAATAACGCACATTGCGCGTCACTAAAGGTATATTTTCTAGTAGTGGCAGTTAAAACATAGTCACCCCAAAACTAAAAAAAGGAAGTTTAGATTGAAACATGAGAGCTCTGGAGGTTTCAAGCAAGTGTTTGTGCTTTCGTTCAACAATACCATTTTGTTGAGGGACATCTACGCAAGTAGTCTAATGAATAATGCCTTTACTCAATAAGTAAGCACGTTGAACTAACCCGGTCTCTAGTTCAAAACATTATCAGACCTAATGCATTTCACAATGATGCCAAATTGATTGATAACCATTTCAATAAAAGATTAAAGGATGGGAAATGCATTTCTTTTAGTGGAAAGAAAATGTGTCCAAGTAGTTCTGCTATAATCATCCACAATGGTTAAAAAAATATCTAAAGCCATTATAAGTAGCTGTATAATAAGGCCCCAAACATCAATATAAATTAGCTCAAAACTTTTGCTAGCTGATGTAGTGCTAATTGGAAATGACAATTTATGTTGTCTTACCTTAGGACAAATGTCACAATGCTCGATAGATTTGAAAGAAACACTAGAAATGAAGGGTAATTGTTTTAGTTTGTATATTGGCCAATGTCCTAGACGATTATTGGAAACAAACGAAGGATCACCAAAGTGCTTAGTTTCCTCAAGAAGATAAAGACCATTTAGCATTTCACCAACAACCAGAGAGCTGTTCTGAAAAGGGGCCTGTAAAACACAATTGTGTTTAGAGAAAAGGACAATACCATCAGTATCAGAACATAACCTTGATACAGAAAGAAGATTATATCTAAAATATAGTACTAAAAGAACTTTTGACAAAGAAATTTTATCAGCTAAAGGAACAATCCCATACTGATGACAGTAACGTTTGTGCCATTAGGAAGAGTGATGAAAATCGAAGTTTTGAGAAAAGACACTTGAAAACAAATTTTAATCATGACACATATAACCATTAGCACTAGGGTCAATGATCCAGTTGGAAGAAATTTTAGAAGATTTGCAAGACATTATACCTTGGAAAGAATCATGATCGATGGTTGTAGCATTATTAGCAGCATAAGCATTAGAAGATCTAGTTTGAATTTTGTTCGGCTGCAATAAAGCCATCAAGTCATGATATTGTTGTTGATTGATTCCTTGCTGATCAGATTTAGGTTGATCACTTTTTCCTTGTTCCTCAGCAAGATTAGCAAATTTCTTCCCTTTAGAACTTGTAGTCTTTTGGAAAACCAGTCAACTTATAGCACTTGTTCACTGAATGCCAGTTCCTTTTACAGTGAGTGCACACCAAAGTTCTTCTTTTTTCTCCTGTTCCACCACTGACAGGTTCTCCACTCCTTGCATGCATAGATGCAGAGGATGCAGTGAAATTAGTGGTGGTGGTGTGGATTTCTTTCTACTTTTCAACTTGCATTAGGATTCCATAAGCACGATCAATGGGAGGAAGGGGCTGCATCATCAAAATATTGCTTCTGATCATATCATAACTTGGATTCAGTCCAACAAGGAACTGAATTAGCCTTTGATCCTCTTCTCTTTTAACAAAGGCATGAGCAACTCCACAAGTGTAAGCAGGAATGGTATTAATAGCATTCAATTCATCCCAGTTCGACTTTATCTTAGAAAAATAAGTAGAAATGTCATGACTTCCTTGGGTGATTTGGCAAAGGTTCTTTTGTAATTGATAAACTCTAGCACTGTTTGGCTGGCCGTATCGAGAGTTAAGCTCATTCCAAAGGATTTGAGTTGTTTCGGCATACAAAACACTATCACGAATATCGTGATTAAGAGTGTTGAGAATCCAAGATATCATTATATCATTACATCGTTGCCAATAAGCAAAATGTAGTTGATTAGCTGGCATGATGATAGTGTTATTGATGAAGCTCAATTTGTTTTTAGCTGAAAGA
Source organism: Bidens hawaiensis (assembly GCF_021521415.1). NCBI lineage: Eukaryota > Viridiplantae > Streptophyta > Magnoliopsida > Asterales > Asteraceae > Bidens > Bidens hawaiensis. The sequence goes on along the minus strand of NW_027493022.1, from coordinate 316,494 downwards.
GAAATAGTCATTTCTCGTTTCCAGACTCCAAAATCGTTTTCGTCAAAGAATTTTGGAGCAAGAATCATGCTAGGGTGATCAAACGGATAAAGGTAAAGAAGATTTGAAGACTCAATCATTATGCTTTGAACAAAAGAACTGTTCGGGGCTTCCATTTAGGAAAACACAGGAAAACGAACTTAAACGTTTGAAGAAAAAGACTTATGCGATGGAGATGGACCAAGAAGACTTATGCGCCGCATAAGATATGTGGCGTATAAATAAGAAAAGAACTTATGCGCTGTATAAGTGCAATGAGAGAGAAAAATGAGATATTTGGATGGAGTTTTGACGGATAAAACTCTGAAAAGGATGAAAGAGAGATGAAAAAGAAGATTTTAATGGAAGAAACAAGATGAAACTAGCTGAAACAGAGGAACAAGATGAAAAATATGATTAAAAGATCAAGAAGCAAGAGAAAACGCTTGATGAAGAGAGAATAACCGGAGATAAGATTGAAAAACCCGGTTAAAGCAGGTCTTAATATCCATGCTCTGATACCATGTAATCATATAAAACGATAACTCGAAAAGAAAATAAAAATGAAGAAGAGAGAAATTTTATTGCTCCAGGATAAAAAATTACAATACAATGAAACAAAAAAACTATATATATACATGAACATACGCGGCACTTATGTTATGCGGCGTATAACATATGAGGCGCATATGTTGGGAACACAACGTATGCGCTCAAAAACATATGCAAGCTCAACAGAATCAGATCTATAAGCGGAGAAGACTTTTTGTGATGCATAACAAAGGATGTTCGGTTCGTTTAAAGCCCTAGTGGGATATTGATTAGACGAGGCTCAAATCTTAAACAATTGAAGAAAGAAGGATGACTGGAGCATGGCTGCAAATGTATCTATTGATTTCCCATCCAAGATGCGCCCATTATATCTAACATTGCTCCAATCCACTCGTACTTATTGATTCGTTCATCATCACAGCCTGTTAAAGTTCTTAAGCAAATCCCAAACTATTCGTGTATAGAAACCCGTCATCATCACAACTTCTTAAGTTAAAACCTAAGGAGTTTACATAATTAATCAAAGGGATTGTGGCTAGCGGCATTATGATTGAGGATACATATATAGATTCACAAAGGGGTTGTTGAACTTAACTGAATAGACTATCGGCTACGAAGAGCAATTTTGACTGAATAAAGTCATCGTTAAACTTCAATTCAAACAAAGGAGGACAACCGGCCCTAAAAACCATCTCCTCTGATATGATCTTGTATCGTCCGAGCGGAATTGGTTTGAATTACAAACCTTATATGATGCCCTCATATCATATTCACGTGCAGGGTGTATTTCTCATTAACCATTTGAGCTTGAAACTTTCAAATGTTTAGTTCAAAGTAGTAAGTTATAAGCATCTGGTCTTTCGTGCTAACTTAAGCACTCAATATTTAAGAGTTATGAAACTCTACAACTCGATTGCAATGTAAAAACTATATTATACTCTTCAATTAATTCATGAATTACAATATCTAGAGATATTTAAATATGTTACAAAGAGTGAGATTTCCTACAATTTAAACTAAAATGTGTCGGTTCGGCCCCTGATTAACTCGAACAATGCATGTATGCATGCGTATAATATGCAGAGAGTGAAGCACAAAAAAGCTAGCTGTTACGATAATCAAAAGAGGGTTACATAACAAATGAAATAGTACATCTATTATACTATATATTAATTTGCAAGTTCTGTATAGCTTCTAAGTTGTACCTATGGTTGCTTTGGTTGTACAACTGCTTCTTCATTTGTACCTTAAGCTTCATATTTTATTACTTTTGTCTCATCGAGTGATGAAAGGATCTGATACTACGTGTCTTCCCCCACCAACCACATGTATTCTCAGAAGAAGTTGAAAACACAGTGGGATAGAAACTTTGAGATATGCTTAGGATGATGTGTTTTAGTACAACACGAAGAAGTGAACAAGTAGATAGAAACTTTAATATATGCTCAGGAGTTGGCTATGCAATTCCAACGTGCCATTAGTGTTTGCCATGCTTTTGGAATTTATAGTTGTGCCGACTGAAAGACAAAGAGATTCAAGATGTGAAGAAGACAAAGCTCGAGAAGAAGGGGAGTTTGTTGATACATTATAAGTCTTCTCCTTCTTTGTTAATCATATTTTGTAATAGATCTAATGTATAGGGGTTGTTTTTGTAATCATATAAAGTACATTCGCTATGTTTGTATAGCGAATGTAAACAGTTTTGGTCCTCATTCATTAGGGGATGTCAGCGAATGAGAAGTCTAACGTATAAGGCCATCTCTAAGGGATGTCTAGTGAATGTGGCTCATTCGCTATGCCTGTATAGCGAATGAGCCCATCTCCTATATACCCCGAGTAATTATTTCTTAATTAAGAGTTTTGAATTTTTTGATTTCCCTCTTGTTACTCTGCCAAATTTTACTCTCAACACTTACACACGATTTACCTAATTACATACAATCGATCATATCAATATATTAGATCCGGTATTAAGGAATCATGATGATCATTATCATGTATTCTCACATTAATTATGAATTATGGCCATTAACATAATTTTGAAACAAAATCAAACTGAATATGCATTAACTAAATTTATGAAAGTTTTGTAATTTGATTTTTATAAATATTAAACTCAAATCATTGTGTAATTTCTTAAATTTTCAAATCCTAGAATATATTATTTTCAGATTATTATTATTATTATTATTATTATTATTATTATTATTATTATTATTATTATTATTATTATTGATGACATTGACAAAATCGATCGATGATTGTTTATTTGCCTCAATTCTCACGTATCGATTAGTAATATTTCTTATTATTTTCAACTTATTTAATTATTATTTTCTTTAAAAACTGACTAAATTTTATTGTGATTTGAATATTGTTTTTAGAAAAGCATTCATAATAAGTTATGTTGGGTCTTAAGGATTGATAAAGAAATATTAGAATCTTCTCAACCTCCCCAGAAAATGCTAAGTATGCAATTCGAGCAAGCTCAGGCACTTCGAGCAAGGTATTTACTATTTCGAGTAAGGTTATCTTCTGGAATTCTTCTAAGTGTTGCTTCGAGCAAGCTGCACCACATCAAGCAAAGTTATTCTTATATCAAGTAAGGTTTTTATCCAACCAAACACTTGATTTATCTTAGCTTAAACAAATTTCACGAGTAACCTGGCGGGTTGAACAAGGATATAATAATAATGGATCTCAAGTATATGCTTAAAGGAAGTCAATAGAAATTTCTCTAAGTGTGACTTCGAGCATAGTTCAATCTCAAGCAAATCTACAGTACCCTAGTATACTTAGTTTGTTCAAATAAGTCTAACACAAAGATTGAAGGGATCCGAGTAAGAACTAGTTTGCTCGTAGGATACATCAAAGAAAAGTTTGGATTTATCATGAAGATTGAAGTCTACTTGAGAAGAATATATAAAGTTTGCTCGAGGTAATGTTCCGAACACACTAAGGGATTACAAGGTATGATCGACAATGAAAATGTTTACTCGAAGACCTGTTTCTACACTTGTAATTATTTTGAGAATGTTATGTAATGATTAGGGTTTCTAGAATGAATGTCAAGTGTCTATAGAAAGAATGATACGTCTCATTAATGAGCACGGATGATTACACCCCCTACCAACTCCTTCCCCCCCCCCCCACACCTTTCAAGATTTCAATCTGCGCTAAAACTTATCGGCTATCGATCCTACCGTCTTCCGTCTTCCTCCAAACATAGATGGAAATGGGGTTTTTTATAGCTGCGCACCAAGTGTTTGATGAAATATCTTTTTAAGTTTTAGTATTATTTTGCCATATGTTATGACAACTCATTCTTCTGCTTTGAATGGCTCATGGCGGTGTCACTTCCAGATGTTTCATTGTTGTTCGAATGGTGGAGCAGGAAATAAATAAGGGGATTTCTCGCTTGATCTCTCATCTCAAGAGTGTGCACCTTACTAACGAAGAACCTAAAAATGTGTTGCTGGAGGCGATTGCTACAGACCATTTTGAAAGCGGAAGAAACATTGAAGGTTTTGAATCAATGGTTGTGCGGGGAGTGCATGAACTTTCATATCTTGAAATGTGCTTGTCATCACCTTGATGGCACTATGAAGTTTACCGATTGTGCAGTTGACTCGGATACACACATTATTGGGATTTTGAAACCTTCTATCAAGGGGCTCGAGACAACTGTTCATGAGTCCTTTGTGTTGGATATCTCCTTCCTTGATCGTGCACTTAAGGTATCTATCGTTACTGTCAAGAGTATCCCTCATCGTTGTCGGTTGGCTTTCTCACAAGCTTTGAAAACAACACTCTATAATATGGTTGCTCAACCAGAATCTGTTGATGCATAGATTAGGATTTTACTTCTTCCTCGTTGCACTTTACAGGTGTTTAGACCCAAAAATAGGCATGAAAGTAGGTCCAGGAATAGGAAAGCGTTGCAACATCATTCAATAATGAGTTCTTTAGCCAGATGGGGGAAGTTGATGGTATTTCCATGTTAATTAAAAATATGTTAAATGGTTATGGTTCAGGGTCCTTAGGCCAATGTGAGATGGATATTTAAAAAAAGGTGGATCTTGTCAACAATAGAATTAAACAGTGTCTTCAGAAATTTGCAGATGGTCACTTTACTACGGCAGTAAAGGTGTTATGCTCATCCGTTGTTGCACCATACAATTATGATACCACAGAGGCTTTAGAGGCTAAACACCCGTACAGGAAACCCGGCTATGCTGAACATGAAATATTTCGAGCCTCCTCTTATGGCGGAAGTTGATAGTGTCCTTGGTTGCATTAAATCGTTTCCTAAAGGAACTTCGTGTGGGAGGACGGTTTGAGGGCGCAACATATTTTGGATGCTCTTTGTGGAGAAGGGTCGGCTATTGCCACTGGCATCATAAGTGCTATTACTGCATTGGTTAATTTATGGTTAGGAGAGAGATACCCGTCTACTTTTGCAGAGTTTGTCGCATCTGCTCCTCTTACATCGCTTTTAAAACCCGACAACGGAAATCGGCCTATTGTGGTGCGTACTATATGGAGGCATTTGATTTCTAAGGTTGCTATGAAAGGTGTTGGTAAAGAAATTACCAAATACCTTAATGATTTCCAGTTTGTAGTTGGTGTGTCGGGTGGTGCGGAGGCCATATTACATAGCGCCAATTATGACATTCGTCTTTTTTTATATATAAATAATTGTAATTGTTTTATTTTCACGTCTTGTAATCGGATCTTATTTATTACGTCAAGGTATTTATTATGTCACACGATTTTATCATTATTGTGTTTCGCGCATTAACGTTTTGTAGATCGTTAAAGTATCGATTATATGCACTTTTGGACCCTAAACTTTAGTTTAACCAATTTCTGACCCAGCCCAAACCACAAGGACTATGTTGTAAAATGATAAAGCTTTCCCCCCTCTTTCTTCCCCTCCCCGTCACCACCGACGACCTCCCCCTTTCCATCTTTTGATTCAATTGACCCAGGAATCACGGAATTAAACGTGTATATTCGTTTCTTGTTCAACGCGAAATCAAACTTTATAGTATGTTTGTTAATTGACAGCCAAACGAATCAATTTCATTAACTCGAGCTGCGGACTGAAATTGAATGTGTTAGCCTATAAATACCCGGTTATAACACAATTAACTCGTTCCTCACATTCACTAATACCTTCCGAACTAGAACCCAAAGATGATCGCAGCTTAGAAGCCGTCCAAGATCGTGTCAAATCTGTGTATTGAAGCCAAACCCTAGCTCGTGTTCTCCTTCAATTACGACTTGTATTAGGTGATTAGTACATATATTGTGGTCAGATTTTGATGACTATTAAAAGCCCTCTGTCAATTTTAATCGACAGAGGGTACAAGACCTTCAATTGGGATTATATCAAATTAGGGTTTATATGAATTGGGGCTTTTGTTTGAACTACTGGTTATGGGTATTTTTTTTCCTGTGTATGTTAGCGATTCAGACACCGGCCCAGATGGCCAGTGCACAATACACAAAACACCTGAACCGGCCAGGGGCGGAGGTTCAATTCCCCTGGTCTGGTTTTTGGTATTATTTTTGTTAATTATTTGTTTACATTAATATTATAACTATATATTATATAAAAACTCTATATTGTCTACACTCGTTTAAACGAACCAAAACCTGATAAGTTTTCTAAAATAAATTTCATATACACGTATATATAAATACACATAATTATTTATATATGTGTGTATTTTTTTTACATTAAAAATAACAAACATAATAATAATAATAATAATAATAATAATAATAATAATAATAAATGTTTTCTTATTTCTCCTTTCTCGTTTAAACCAAATGAACCCCGTTTAAACTACTAAAATAGATTACATAAAATGCTTTTCGTACATATATATAGATAAAGCGATATTTACATTATAAATGGTGTTCCTTTAATAATCAAATATGATGTTTCATTCTTTTTCTAATAATTATTAAATTTAATTACACTTTTATCGATATTCTATAAAATATAACTAATGCGTTAACGATCCCAAACCCGTTGTAAACCCATCTCTTTGTGTCTTGTTCATTTAGCTTGTTTAAGTATTTATTTTATTTACGGTTTAATAATTAGGACTTGTCAGAAATTCTCACGGGACCAACTAGTTTGATCTAATCTTAATTGTCTTCTCATTGTCGTATTCCTCATTCCAAGTGAGTTCTTCATAACCCCATTTTTAACGTTTTATAATATTTTAGGGGTAGCACGTTACCAGTTTTTCTTTCGTTAATTATGTGATTGTTTACAAACCGATTCACTTATATCGTACATGTTAATATTATTCGTGCATACTGTTTATGATTATACGTGAACTTGCTTGCAATGTGTTTATTGTTTTTATGGTGGAAGTTACGCAGACGCAAAATCATACACATAGTGGGAGGGTCCGACGGGACGTACCCGCGCCTTCTAACGTTACCACTCCGGTTGTTTACGTAAGGTGGTTCTCATTTCCCCGACTTCAACGGCTTCGGCTAAACGAACGGGAGGACGACACTATTTGATTTCATTTACTTTATGCTTGAATACTTATTGCATTACGACCGTTGAATCGCGAGTTTCCTATATATATGTATACGCAAAAACTTGTGAAAACTCACCAACTAAATTGTTAACAAAATATATTATTTTCAACGTGTTACAGGTTGAAGTGATGGTGTGTTAAGGACGAAGATCATTAGTTTGCCTTAGGATATTTGAATAAAGAATTTGTTTACTTTTTCTATGAAGTGTTATTGTTTTCTTTTATTTATGAACAATGTGTATTTTTGATGATACTAAATGAATTAAATATAATTAATGTCGCTTTAATAGCGTTACGAGCTCATGAATGATCTGTACGTTACACCCGGGCGTATTCCACTTAAAGCCGGGGTGTTACAGATTGGTATCAGAGCCGTAACTATAAGATAGGTTGTTAGACGTATCGGCCTAGTATAGTTATAGTTTATTTTAGGGCCCAAAACTGCATGAATTCTCTATGTGCTATGTACCCGCACTTATATTAAAGTTTCATTCATTCGCTCAAATTTATAACATTTCATAGCGTCCCCTATACACATGTTCACACACAAACTCCAAGGGATAGGCTTAAAACAAATATTTTCAAAATATTTTTCAATCAATTTTACTTCGGTTTTCCGATATTTTTCTGCATAAAGACGGTTTTACGTGGTGGGTATGTAGTTTCATTCTTTTTCTAATAATTATTAAATTTAATTACACTTTTATCGATATTCTATAAAATATAACTAATGCGTACCCGCGCCTTCTAACGTTACCACTCCGGTTGTTTACGTAAGGTGGTTCTCATTTCCCCGACTTCAACGGCTTCGGCTAAACGAACGGGAGGACGACACTATTTGATTTCATTTACTTTATGCTTGAATACTTATTGCATTACGACCGTTGAATCGCGAGTTTCCTATATATATGTATACGCAAAAACTTGTGAAAACTCACCAACTAAATTGTTAACAAAATATATTATTTTCAACGTGTTACAGGTTGAAGTGATGGTGTGTTAAGGACGAAGATCATTAGTTTGCCTTAGGATATTTGAATAAAGAATTTGTTTACTTTTTCTATGAAGTGTTATTGTTTTCTTTTATTTATGAACAATGTGTATTTTTGATGATACTAAATGAATTAAATATAATTAATGTCGCTTTAATAGCGTTACGAGCTCATGAATGATCTGTACGTTACACCCGGGCGTATTCCACTTAAAGCCGGGGTGTTACAGATTGGTATCAGAGCCGTAACTATAAGATAGGTTGTTAGACGTATCGGCCTAGTATAGTTATAGTTTATTTTAGGGCCCAAAACTGCATGAATTCTCTATGTGCTATGTACCCGCACTTATATTAAAGTTTCATTCATTCGCTCAAATTTATAACATTTCATAGCGTCCCCTATACACATGTTCACACACAAACTCCAAGGGATAGGCTTAAAACAAATATTTTCAAAATATTTTTCAATCAATTTTACTTCGGTTTTCCGATATTTTTCTGCATAAAGACGGTTTTACGTGGTGGGTATGTAGTAACTGTAGGGGGATGTGCTTGTTTTCTGAACTCTTGACACCAAGGTTCATGAAACCTAAGGATAAGCAATGCGCATACATCCTAATCAGCCGCGGGACCTGGTTGCTTACCTGGAGAGTTTGGAAAGGGCATGAAATCCTAAGCCAAAGCGTACCACACCAAACGCCATACGAATCGCAACTTTATGTTTTTGAACGTGATCATGTCCTCTTTGTGATAAGGATATGGTTACACTCCTTAGGATGTCATACAAGTCATGGTGGTTCATGCGACGTGTAACTCCGACCCTCCATGTTTTACAATGTGTTTTAACCAAAGTCTGTCAAGTTGTGGTGATACACGAATACCCAGCTTTTTGTTCGATTTAAGTTCAAATTTTGATTTTTGTGCTGGAACATAAGAGTCCATGGTGGTTCATGAAAACTCTAAGTTCCACACAACACATATTTTATTTTTGCAAGTTTTCATATTTAACAAACATTAACAAGAACTCTTACACCATACACAATTCCGAGACTCACTATTCTTGTTACACTTGTTCACAGAATGGCCTCTCGTCACCTTAACCGTCGTCCTTCTGGAGCCTCTAGCCGTAAGATGACAGCCCAGATCGCCAAGCAAATGGCTGCTGTGCTTCCGCAGATGGTGGCTCAAATGCGCCAAACCATTGCTACCAATTCCAACGCAGCTGCTCCGGGTTCAAACCCCAACCCTTTTCGCTATAAGAACTTCACCGATGCTAAACCTGATAAGTTCGATGGTTCTGAAGGTGCCACTGCCCTACTGCAATGGTACCGAAGCATGGAGAGTTGTAACATCCAACTTTTGTTAAATAAATAACAGAAAGTTTTGTTAATAGTGTGTCGTTAAAGTAGTCTTGTGTTAAGTGTTTGGAAAGTAGGAATTGGGAATGGGTGGTGGGACCCATGAAACCCCCTCTATATATAACCCAACCACTTCTTCCTTTTATTTTCCTTTCTCATCCAAACACACAAACACACACACACTCAAGAAACACACACATACTTTCTCTCTAGCACTCGGATTTAAAATCCAAGCCTAAGCCTAAGAAGGGTGGAATCTCGTGTTTAACATCGTCAAGCAACAAGAATCACGTCCAGGTCTGGACAATACGTAGATCTGGACGTGATTCTTGTTGCTTGACGATGTTAAACACGAGATTCCACCCTTCTTTGGCTTGGATTTTAAATCTGAGTGCTAGAGAGAAAGTATGTGTGTGTTTCTTGAGTGTGTGTGTTTGTGTGTTTGGATGAGAAAGGAAAAGAAAAGGAAGAAGTGGTTGGGTTATATATAGAGGGGGTTTCATGGGTCCCACCACCCATTCCCAATTCCTACTTCCCAAACACTTAACACAAGACTACTTTAACGACACACACTATTAATAAAACTTTCTGTTATTTATTTAACAAAAGTTGGATGTTACATGACTACAATTGCGAAATACGTTACCATCCCAGTAAAGCAAACGTAGTGGTTGATGCCCTTAGTCACAAAACCCATGTTAAGAGCATTCTTCTCCAAAGCGTTGTTATTCCAACTGACCTTCAGCTACGTATCGTATCTTTGAAGCTAAACACATCTCGGTCACCAAAGGCAATATGTACAAAGAGATGTCGTGTGGTGCTGAACTCCAACTCGAAACCAAGCGTGATGGTTTGCTTCACTTTCTTAATCGTCTTTGGGTCCCGGATCATGACAATCTTCACACAGTTATCATGGACGAGGCTCACAGTCACGATATTCTGTCCACCCGGGTGCAGATAAAATGTACTTCGACCTTCGAACTACTTTCTGGTGGCCCGGCATGAAGAAAGATATCGCTATCTACATTGGGAAATGTCTAACATGTGACAAAGTAAAAGCCGAGCATCAAAAGCCTTCTGGTGCAACCTGTTATTCCAGTTTGGAAGTAGGAGAACATTGCGATGGACTTCGTCACAAAACTTCCAACCACAAAGAGGCAGCATGATAGCATTTGGGTAATCGTCGATCGATTAACCAAGTCAGCTCATTTCATTCCCATTCGAGAGAAACTTCCAATCAATCAGCTTTCTCAAATCTATGTCAACGAGATTGTTTGTCGCCATGGTATACCTTTGAGTATCATCTCTGGTGGTGATGGTCGCTTTGTGCCTCACTTTTGGAAATCGCTTCAAACCACTTTGGGAACCCGCCTAGATCTTAGCACCGCTTATCATCCTCAAACGGATGGTCAATCAGAACGAACCATTCAAACCCTTGAGGATATGCTAAGAACTTGTGTACTCGACTTTGGTGGTAATTGGGACACTCATCTTCCGTTGATTGAGTTTTCGTACAACAATAGTTACCACTCGAGCATCAAAATGGCTCCAATCGAAGCACTCTACGGCTGCAAATGTCGTTCTCTTATTTGTTGGAACGAGATCGGTGAATCCTAGCTCATCGGACCGGAAATGGTACAAGAGACCACCAACAAAATTGCTCAAATCTGTAATAACCTGCTCGCTGCTAGGAGTCGCCAAAAGTCTTACGCTGATAAGCGACGACGACCCTTGGAATTCGAAGTTGGTGACCTTGTCCTCCTCAAGGTTTCACCTTGGAAAGGAGTGGTCCCTTTCGGTATGAAGGGTAAACTAGCACCCCGTTTTGCTGGTCCATTTAAGATTCTTAAACGAATCGAAGACGTAGCCTATCGCCTCGAGCTTCCGCAATGTTTCAAATCTTTGAAAGTGTTTAGCTGATGAGAACCTTCATATCCCTCTTGACGAAGTGCGTATCGATAAGACAATGCACTTCGTTGAGAGACCGGTGGAAATAATAGATCGAATAGATAAGGAAACCAAGCGTAGCCGAATCCCTTTGGTCAATGTTCGTTGGGAATCTAAGCGCGGTGCGGAATTCACTTGGGAACGTGAAGACCAAATGAAGACTAAGTATCTGCATCTTTTTACTATGGATGTTAATTCCTAATTTCGGGACGAAATTTCCTAAAAGTCGGGAATGCTGTGACATTCGTCTTTTTTTCTTATATATAAATAATTGTAATTGTTTTATTTTCACGTCTTGTAATTGTGCTTCGTGCATTAACGTTTTGTAGATCGTTAAATTATCGATTATATGCACTTTTGGTCCCTAAACTTTAGTTTAACCAATTTCTGGACCCAGCCCAAACCACAAGGACTATGTTGCAAAATGATAAAACTTTTCCCCCCTCTTTCTTCCCCTCCCCATCACCATCGACAACCCCCCACCCCTTCCATCTTTTGATTCAATTGACCCAAGAATCACGGAATTAAACGCGTATATTCGTTTCTTGTTCAACGCGAAATCAAACTTTATAGTATGTTTGTTAATTGACAGCCAAACGAATCAATTTCATTAACTCAAACCGCAGACTGAAATTGAATGTGTTAGCCTATAAATACCCAGTTATAACACAATTAACTCATTCCTCACATTCACTAATACCTTCCGAACTAGAACCCAAAGTTAATCGCAGCTTAGAAGCCGTCCAAGATCTTGTCAAATCCGTGTATTGAAGCCAAACCCTAGCTCGTGTTCTCCTTCAATTACGACTTGTATCAGCTGATTAGTACATATATTGTGGTCGGATTTTGATGACTATTAAAACCCCTCTGTCAATTTTAATCGACAGAGGGTACAAGACCTTTAATTGGGATTATATCAAATTAGGGTTATATGAATTGGGGCTTTTGTTTGAACTACTGGTTATGGGTATTTTTTTCTGTGTATATTAGCGAGTCAGACACTGGCCTAGATGGCCGGTGCACAATACACAAAACACCTGACCCGGCCAGGGACGCAGGTTCGATTCCCCCTGGTCCGGTTTTTGGTATTATTTTTGTTAATTATTTGTTTTCATTAATATTATAACTATATATTATATAAAAGCCCTATATTGTCTACACTTGTTTAAACGAACCGAAACCCGATAAGTTTTCTAAAATAAATTTATATACACGTGTATATATATATATATAAATACACATAATTATTTATATATGTCTATATTTTTTTTACATTAAAACTAACAAACATAATAATAATAATACTAATAATAATAAATGTTTTCTTATTTCTCCTTTCTCGTTTAAACCAAATGAACCCCGTTTAAACTACTAAAATAGATTACATAAAATGCTTTTCGTACATATATATAGATAAAGCGATATTTACATTATTATAAATGGTGTTCCTTTAATAATTAAATATGACGTTTCGTTCTTTTTCTAATAATTAATAAATTTAATTACACTTTTATCGATATTCTATAAAATATAACTATTGCATTAAAGATCCCAAACCCGTTGTAAACCCATCTCTTTGTGTCTTGTTCATTTAGTTTGTTTAAGTATTTATTTTATTTACGCTTTAATAATTAGGACTTGTCGGAAATTCTCGCGGGACCAACTAGTTTGCTCTAATCTTAATCGTCTTCTCATTACCGTATTCCTCATTCCAAGTTAGTTCTTCATAACCCCATTTTTAACGTTTTATAATATTTTGGGGGTAGCACGTTACCAGTTTTTCTTTCGTTAGTTATGTGATTGTTTACAAACCGATTCACTTATATCGTACATGTTAATATTATTCGTGCATATTGTTTATGATTATACGTGAACTTGCTTGCAATGTGTTTATTGTTTTTATGGTGGAAGTTACGAAGACGCAAAAGCATACACATAGTGGAGGGTCCGACGGGACGTACCCACGCCTTCTAACGTTACCACTCCGGTTGTTTACGTAAGGTGGTTCTCATTTCCCCGACTTCAACGGCTTCGGCTAAACGAACAGGAGGACGACACTATTTGATTTCATTTACTTTACGCTTGAATACTTATTGCATTACGATTGTTGAATTGCGAGTTTCCTATATATATGTATACGCAAAAACTTATGAAAACTCACCAACTTAATTGTTGACAAAATATATTATTTTCAACGTGTTACAGGTTGAACCGATGGTGTGCTAATATCGAAGATCATTAGTTTGCCTTAGGATATTTGAATGAAGAACTTGTTTACTTTTTCGATAAAGTGTTATTGTTTTCTTTTATTTATGAACAATGTGTATTTTTGATGATATGAAATGAATTAAATATAATTAATGTCGCTTTAATAGCGTTACGAGCTCATGAATGATTTTTACGTTACACCCGTGCGTATTCTGCTTAAAGCCAAGGTGTTACACCAATAGGGTATTGAGCAATGCTTACTGTTGATTTTTTTTAATTCATTTAATATGGTGGATAGATCATCTTTACATCATGAGGTAAGGATCTGATGCCCTTCTATTTCCATGTGGGTTGAATTTTATATAGGCAGCCATCAAGACTAGATCTTGGGGATGGTCATATTTGGTCTGCCATGGGGATTCAACAAGGAGACCCATTGGGACCACTTCTTTTCGCCCTTGTTTTCCACCCCCTTGTATATCATATTCAAGAAATTGCAAGCTTCTTCTTCATTCTTGGTATCTTGATGATGGGACTTTCATTGGAGATTCAATGGAAGTTGTTAAAGTGTTGGATATCATTAAGGTGGTTGGTCCAACTTTGGGTCTTGAACTGAAGATTAAGAAAATTGAGCTATTTTGTCCTTTTTGTTACGGTACGAAGTGTTGTGACGGTTTATTCCTTGTTGACATTGGGAGACCATTATTAGGGGTGAAGCTTCTTGGTGGAGCTGTTAGTAAAGACACCGGGTTTATTAAAGAGGTTGGCAAAGAAGAGAGCTACTAATTTTGTTGATTTGATGCGTCTTCTCCCAAAACTTGGCGACCCGCAGAGTGAGTTACTTTTGCTTTGATCATGTGCGGGTATTGCTAAACTTTTCTTTGGTTTGAGAACATGCCAACCCATAGACATGATGGAGGCAGCGTTGCTCTTTGACAAGGGATTGTGTGAGGTGATTGAGGATATTGTAGTTTGTGGAGGTCCTTTCTTTGGAGGCCTCTACTGGCGAATTGTTTCCTTACCTATTAAGGATGGGGGTTTGGGGTTGTATTTGGCAGTAGAGGCTTACTCCTATGTGTTTGTGCGAGAGCCCAATCGTGGGCGCTTCAGGATCACATTTTGTGAGACAGTGGTATATGTAGGATGGATTCTGATTATTCTTGTGCTTTGGCTTGTCTTCGTGATGTGATTCCAAGCGTCGATTTTAGGAATTTCACTAACAAAGAGACTGCCCCTCTAAAGCCCAACATGCATTGGCGAGTGCTCTGTTTAGTAAAATTGTTCACGATATGGAGTCACACTTTGACATGGCAGGTAGACAAAAAGTCATTTTTGAGTGTCCACGAGCCCCATATGCTTAAGATTTTCTTCCTGCTATCCCTATAGATGGGTTAAGACTGCATATGCCTCCAGTGAAGTATCGTACTATCCTTAAATATTTCCTCATGATTCCTCTATTCCCAAATTTTGAGATATGTCTTGTTTGTCATGAGGTTTATTTAGACTCATATGGGGAGCATGCGGTGCATTGTAAAGAGCCACGGGGGTTCAAGTACCGACATTAACTGGTTAGGGAAGCGCTCTTTCACATATTCAGACGGGCCGGAATGTGTGTTAAGAAAGAAACACATGTGAATTTCCTGACTGGCCCGTCGGAGGGAAGATCATCTCTTCGACTGGCTGACATTTTGGTGTTTGGATGGATAGGAGGAAAACATGTGTGTGTGGATTTTGCTTAGGGAGTAGTGGTTTCACAGTCGATCAAGCTGCTTTAAAAGCTACTTTAGGCACAGTGACTAAACATGAGAAGGCGTGTCTTGACAACCAACATGTATTTATTCCTTTTGCTTTTGACACTTTTGGTTTCCGCGCCTGAAGCTGTGGAGTTACTTACCCGAGTTCAACGAGTCATGCATAGTAATGTTATGACTCAAAGATCAGCGAATGTGATTTTTAAAAGATTGGGTTTTGCAATTCAAAAAGGGGTAGCAGCGCAGCTTGTTGCCCGCTTGCCTTCTTTTTCGATGTAATCACTACTTTGCTTAATCAATAAATTATATTGGAACCAGAATTACACATCTTTTGAGAAATTTAAGGAATATTCTATGACCTAGCCACCTGACATTCCATACCTGAAACCCTAAGTCCTTCCATTATGCCTAATTGATTATCAATATAATGGAAATCTTTTGAGTCATCCAGTGTGTTTTTTATTAGTATTATTACTATTTTTAGCAACTTTCTAGCTGTGGTAATTACATCGGCCATAGTTAGAGGTCTTCTTTATAATAGTATTTCGTGAGTCTTGTCTGATAATCTAGGTTTCTTCACGAAATCCGGTCCTTACAAGTGGTATCCGAGCTAGAGTGAGCTCAGTGATGACCGATTTGTTGCTGAAAGATGTTATCAATTGAAGATCTGTTTGAAGACGATGACGTAAGCAAGTCAGTGTTCCATTGAAGAGTGATGTCATCAGCTCTATTCTCTTCATTTTTGCTTCAGATCTACAATTTTGAGAGATTTAAGAGTATTCTATTCCATATCCAGATTGCCTTCAAATTTTTCAATCAATTCATCCGAAAGGTCCTTTGTTATGGTATACTCCTTAACGTTCTGAGTGACTTTCTTGTCTAAGCACATGGTTAAATAAGCGAGAGCCTTTTGATTAACTGCAAGTAATTCGAAGTCTTCGTGATCAAAGGCACTAAGAGGCTTTTCAAGTTCCACACCGGCGCTGAGGTCCCTTTTCAATGGATTTCAATATTCTCATGTCTTGAGTTCTTACAAAGTTCTTAAATTGATATTTCCAATCATTGAATTCCTCAAAGTCAATCAGTTTGGGAAGCTTGTTGTTTGAGCCGGACGCATTGTCCATGAGCAGGTAATGTTTCAACAAAGATTCAGCTTCGAGGCCATTTTTTAAGTCACGGGTTAAAGGCTTAACTCTCAAAAGTTTCTAAGTCCTTCAATTCACAATTTGCACATTTGAAGTTGAGAATTTGAGTCACTGACCCTTTTGCGAATTATGAGATGCCTGGTTGCGAGTCGCAACAAATTGCGAATTTCGAATCACAAAGGTTTGCGAATTGCGAGTTACAATGGAATGTGAATCACTTATATGTTGCATATTGCGAGATGCTTTTTCTTGTGAATTGCGAGTTGCTTGTTGATGAACTTTAGCTTGCAAAAACACAATGTTTAACTTAAAATTTCAGATTTGCTTCGTGTTGTTTAGAACCAAACTCCAAAACACACCAAAACTTGCGTCCAACACAAAAACACGTTCAAAACTACTACCAGCCTGATCAAAATCCAAAGTGGAAGAACTAGAAACCCCAAATAGTTGAGTTGAAGCTCTAATACCAATTTTAGGTTCTTGATTTGGATCTCACAACTTGTTTTGGATCAATCTGTGACTCTAGTGAGCGGAAATCACTAAGGTCACTCGGATCTCGGATCAAATGCAGCAAACAGAAAGTAACGGAGGTAGAAAGAGTACGTTGCCAAGAAAAGTTATGATGCATGGATGAATACTAACTATTTATACCCATGCACCTAGGGTTTCATTGCATGGGCCTAATAGGCTGGCCCAAGTGGGCAATTACAAGCAAGTGGCCTATGGCCCAGTACAAAGAGTTAAAACAGAAGCTAAATGAATATTACAAGATAGAAATTCATCTAATGCATAAGCCCAAAAAAATACAAATGAACAAGACGAGGTCCAACATATATAATAGAAACAACCACACTTACACTAAGTCATGTGACCGTTGCCACCTTTAGGCCATACTTATTAAAACAAAATGCTTGATTCCATCTTGTATCCTTTACACAGCCACTAAAACATGTATGTGGCCGTGTAATACTTACGATGACAGGACCTTTGGTTACACTCTACGACCACAATTTTTTTGGTGTGGTGGACGTGGTAGGCGTTATTTGGCGCAGTGAGGGTGAATATATAATAACAAAATAAGGTGCTAGCAGAATTTTGTGTTTTATTATTAATTAACCAAAAGATGGTTCACCCATAATATACAGGTACTACATGATAAACTAATGATTATGATACATCCAAACATTCATCAATGTCAAATATTATGGGATAATAGAACTGTACATATATATTAAAAAAAACGATAACGAAGATAACTCTAATAATAAGAATAATCCGCTAACACATATAACGAGTGCAAATTAGAATATCATGATGTTAGCATTTATTAATCTGTTGTTTCTCCAAACTTTTGGCTAAACTGACTGGAAGATGCATCCTTAAGGTACTTAACAGTCAAGAACATTGCATCAACTGGAAGAAGTATTTTGAGAATACTTAGTCCTTTCTTTGCCAAAGATGGGGACATATGTAGACCAGGAAAGATCCACCATGAGAGGAAATTGTAGCGTAACAAAAGAAGCAATGGGTATGGATGCTAACACACATATAGGAGCAAGCATCCACAGTTTTTCATCACAAAAGACAAGGAACAAGGTTGCACTAAAGGCTACCATCATGGCTATTGTAGAAAGAATTAAGAAGAAAAGTCCGATCAACAATCTCTTTGGCAAACTCACTAGAAAGTCTTTCTCGGCAAAACGTGTTGTTAGGATAGACAAGAACACTAGTAGTGTCGTAGTGGATGCGAACAGCGAGACTGCATCTGATATAGCAAATATTATGAATGCGGTTTTTTTCCTAAACAAGGGGGTCCCCTTTCCTTGATCGCTTCCACCTGGTACAGTAATTGCAGCTGCAAATACAATGGTGGTAATTAGTGCAGCAGCGACACTGCATGACTCCGCTGTGGTTTTCATCCATTGTTCTCCTTGTTTCACTAAATCTTTGTGTTCCCGTGTAAAAACCATATCTGGTGTCTCCTTATATATGTTCCCTTGAGTAATATATGCAGGTATCACAAGTTTTTTCACTTCCTATAAGATTAGTTTAATGCTGTTATACCGGTAGTAAATAACTTAATAATTCACTCATGATTAATAGTTACTATGTACCTCACGCCATTGAAGCTCTCGTTGTAGTTGTAATGCGGCACCTGTTCTCTGATTGAGTACATCTGAAGGTGCCAATTTTCCGGCCAAGTGCAAGATATTGTTTTTGGAAGAATCTTTATAAGTTCTATAAATATTCTTACGCTCATCAACGTCATATATAAGATTGTAGATTTTTTCTGAACGGTTTATTATTGCTAATTGAATAATGTCATGACCACTTTTATCTTTACTGTGAATTGCTTCAGGGTATCTAGATAAGATCTCTTCAACAACTTTATAAGTATTTTGACGCGCAGCCTCAATAATAGGTCGGGTATAACAGGGATGATGAATACCAGAGTAGTTCAACATGTCTATTTCATCACATACCTGTTCTAGAATTTTTTTTGCTTCATCCTGCTTCTTAATTTTGTTCTCGATTTTCTTGATGGGTGGAACTAAAATTGTGGAAATTAGCGGTTAAAAAAGATAATAAATTGTTATAAGAAACTATTTTAAAAGAAAATTGGCAAGGAGTGGTTTTACTCCATAATCTTACAAGCTAGTATTTTTGCGCCCTTCCAGCATAGGTAATAAAGTAAGCAAAATGAGAAACAAAATATCAATGAAAAGAATAATATGGACATTATTATAAGTGTAACGGCCATTGAAATTAACAGTGGTCCTGCACAAGCACACAAAAAATATTATTAAAGAAAATATGGCTCGCTTTAGATTGATAACATATATACAATTAATTCTTGACTTGTGTTTACCTATTAATACGCCTATCGCCAAAAGCCACGCCAGTATGTTAAGAGTTAACATGTAACAACCGTTAGAGTTGGCAAAACTTCCTTTTAGGCCGCTTAAAGGGTAGTAAAAATATAATACAAAAGACAAGGCTGCTTTACGCAGCATTTCCAGAATATTTTCAAGAGCTAAAATATAAAAATAGAATCAATAACCCATTAGGAAAAATAAATGAAACAGTGCGTTTATAATAAGTTAGAGACTTACAAGGCTAGATAAATTCTTCCCAATCGTCTAGCCCACTCGGAAAGTTCTTAGCAATAGCCATGAGTACCTCGTCACTACTTGAAGCAGAGTTGGGAAATTTTCGCAAATACCCTAATGCTAAACCTACAAACATAAATACAAAAGCATCACTATTAATTCAAAGCAATATCACTCTGTGCCAAAATGTTTATGTTTTATATTGCCTGATTACCATATTGCCTTGCGGAAATAGCATTAACAATAAAATCTACGAGTGCACTTTCGTTAAGAGGGTCAGCGGATAATGAATATTCTTTGATGCTTTCCAAAAAATATACCATGGTACCAAGATGCATGTTTTCATAAGCTTTATATAATGGTTCTTTACCATTATTGTCTTTAATTAGTAACAATGTTCTGTTTTTTTTAACCAGGAGCTTCGCTGCCGGTGTGTTCCCAACAATTGCAGCAACATGGAGTGCTGTACTTCCATCAGAATGTCTCTTTGTAAGTACTTGTTCATCATTTGTTTGGAAAAGAAAAGATCTCACAATGAGATTATAACCAATTCCAACAGCAACGTGAAGCCCTGTGCTACCATCACTGTTGATTGCTTTGTTCGCTAGGCGTGGATTTTCAATTAGCATGGTTTCAACTTCTAGCCAAAGCCCCTTCAGGATAAGTGATTTAAGCGTCTTCAATTTCTTCTTGTCCTGTATTTCATCTTCATTGATTTGATTATCTGTCTCTTCTGTCTTTATTTCTGTTGGAATTGTTATTACCGTTGAAATTGTGTCTTCTTCGTCTGGAACATCTCTGTCTTCTTTTTCTGTTTTTGCATCTGGCTTTTCAAAAGTTGATTCTGTATACAGTTTGAAGTTTCATCTCAATTATTAAATAGAAAGATATTCTAAACATGCACTATTTTATATATTATACATGAGACAAGGATAAATTAGAACACTCAATTTAAAATTTTTTTGAGTTTTACAAATGATAATGCATAAAGTACATGTGCGTGCATATATTGTGCTATCAACATATGCGCCGCATAACTACATCACATATGTTGTGCATATGTTTTTGTATATATAGTTTGTTTGTTTCATTGTATTGAAACTTTTGATTTTGGAGCAATAAAATTCTTCATCTTCTTCATTTCTATTTTCTTTTCGTGTTACGTTTTATACGATTACATGGTATCAGAGCATGGTTATTAAGACCTGCTCTTCGTTTTAACCGGGTTTTTCAATCTTTTCTACGATTTTTCTCTCGTCATTAGATGTTTTCTATTGCTTCTTGATCTTTTGATCATTCTTTTTAGCTTGTTCCTTTGTTTCAGCCGGTATTCATCTTATTTCTTCTATTAATATCTTTTTTTTTTATTTCTCTTTTTTCCTTTCCAGAGTTTTAACCGTCAAACTCCATTAAAATCTCTCAAAATGTTCCTTCTTTGTTCCTGAACCTTTCCTCAAGGTTCTTTTCCCTATCTTTTTCCTTTTTTTCTCTCTCGTTGCACTTATATGCCGCATAAGTTTTTGACTTACACGGTGCATAAGTCTATTTTCTTATTTATACGGCGCGTATCTTACGCGGCGCATAAGTTCTTTCTTACTTATACGCCGCATATCTTATGCGGTGCATAAGTCCCGGCTCATAAGTGTTTTCTTGTCTTTTCTTCAAAAGTTTTAGTTCATTTTACAGTGTTTTCCTAGATGGAAGCCCTGGACACATTTTTGTTCAAAGCATTACGATTGATTCTTCAAATCCTCTTTACCTACATCCGTCTGATCACCTGGCATGATTTTGGTTTCAAAATTCTTTGACGGAAGTGGTTTTTGAGCCTAGAAACGAGCAATGACTATTGCTCTTTCAGCTAAGAACAAACTAGCGTTCATCAATAACACCGTCACCATGCCAGCTTATCAACCACATTTTGCCTATTGGCAACGATGCATTGATATGGTGATATCTCGGATTCTCAACACTCTTAATCACGATATTCGTGATGATGTTTTGTATGCCGAAGCAGCTCAAATCCTTTGGAATAAGCCTAACTCTCGATACGACCAGGCAAACAGTTTTTGAGTTTATCAAGTACAAAAGAGCCTTCACCAAATCACCCAAGTAAGTAGTGACATTGCTACTTATTATGCTAAGATAAAATCGAGCGGGGATGAATTGAATGCTATCAACTCCATTCCTTCTTGCACGTGTGGGGCTGCTCATGCCTTCGATAAATGGGAAGAGGATCGAAGGGTAATTCAGTTCCTTGATGGATTGAATGTGAGCTATGATATGATCAGAAGCAATATTCTAATGATGCAGCCCCTTCGTTCCATTGATCGTGCTTATGGGATCTTGTTGCAAGATGAAAAGCAGAGAAAAATCCACACCACCACCACTAATTTCACTACATCCTCTGCATCTATGCATGCAAATAGTGGAGGACATATCAGTGGTGGAACTGGAGAGAACAGAAGAACTTTGGTGTGCACTCACTGTAAAAGGAATGGGTATTCGGTGAGCAAGTGCTATAAGTGGATTGGTTTTTCAAAAGACTACAAATTTGCTTAAGCAAAGAAGTTTGCTAACCTTGCTGAGGAACAAGGAAGAAATGATCAACCTCAGCAAGGAATCACTCAGCAACACTATCATGACTTGATGGCTTTATTGCAGCCGATAAAATTCAAATTGGATCTTCAAATGCTTATGCTGCTAATAACGCTACAACCATCAATCATGATTCTTTCCGAGGTATAATGTCTTACAAATCTTCTAAAACTTCTTCTACCTGGATCATTGACACTGGGGCTAATGATCATATGTGTCATGATCAAAATTTGTTTTCAAGAGTTTCTTTTCTCAAAAATCTGATTTTCATCACTCTTCCTAATGGCACAAACGTTAATGTTCATCAGTATTGGATTGTTACTTTAGTTGATAAAATTTCTTTGTCAAAAGTTCTTTTAGTACCACATTTTAGAAATAATCTTCTTTCTATATCAAGGTTAGTTATGATACTGAGGGTATTGTTCTTTTCTCTAAAAAAAATTATGTTTTACAGGCCCCTTTTTCTGAAACCCTCTGGTTCTTGGTGAAATGTTGAATGGTCTCTATCTTCTTGAGGCAACTAAGCAGTTTGTTGATCCTTCGTTTATTTCCAATAATGTTTGTAATTCTGTAAATAGTGAAACTTGACAAAATCGTCTAGGACATTTTCCAATTTGCAAACTGAAACAATTACCTTTTCTTTCTAATGTTTCTTTCAAATCTATCGAGCATTGTGACATTTGTCCTAAAAATTGCCTTTTCCAATTAGCTCTACATCAACTAGCAAAATTTTTGAACTAATTCATACTGATGTTTGGGCCTTATATGCAGCTACTTATAATGGCATTAGATATTTTTTAACCATTGTGGATTATTATAGTAGAACCACATGGACACATTTGCTTTCCACTAAAAGCAATGCATTTCCCATCCTTCAATATTTCATTGAAATGGTTAGCAATTAATTTGGCACCATTGTGAATTGCATTCGGTCTGATAATGCTTTTGAACTAGGGACTGGGTTAGTTCAACGTGCTTACTTATTAAGTAAAGGCATTATTCATCAGACTACTTGTGTAGTTGTCCCTCAACAAAATGGGATATTTGAACGTAAGCATAAACACTTGCTTGAAACTTCGAGAGCTCTATTGTTTCAATTTAAACTTCCTATTTAGTTTTGGGGTGACTGTGTTTTAACTGCAACACATTTGATCAATCGGTTTCCCACTGAAATCCTTAACAATAAAACCCCATATGAGGTTTTAACAGGAAAAATTCCTTTTTATGCTCACATGAAATCTTTTGGTTGTCTTGCTTACGCTTCTACTTTGATTCATGGAAGAGATAAATTCAAACCATGAGATGTACCTTGTGTTTTCTTAGGATATTCTCTTGATAAGAAGGCTTACAGATTATATGATCTTGGCACAAACAAGGTTATCATATCAAGAGATGTCATTTTCTTTGAAGCTTTGTTTCCTTCGATCACCAAATCTAAAGAAAGCTTTGTTTTTCCATCCATTGACACCATCAATTAATTTTTTGATAATCCTTATCATTCTTCTGCTTCTACTCCACCTACTGATTATGTTCCCCCTATTTCTAATCCTTCTGATTCTCCTCCTAATGATCCACATGTTCGAAGTTCTTCCATAACTACTGTTCCCCCTTCTTATTTGAATGATTATGTTTGCAATCACTCTGATTCTTCTCATCATTGTTTCCACACTGTCACTAATCCGTGCTCTTCTTCTGCTTCTGTCTTCTTCCTTCCAGTCAATCTCTCATCAAAGCAATATCTGATTTATATAAGCCTACTTCGTATATAGAAGCTGCCGGTATCCCTGAATGGCAAGATGCCATGAAAACTGAGTTTCAGGCTCTTGAAAATACTAATATTTGGGTTGTTGTTGATCTTCCTCATAGAAAGAAGGCTATTAAAATCAAATGGGTGTTTAAAGTTAAACACAGAGTAGATGGGACGGTTGAGCATTGTAAATCACAATTGGTGGTAAGAGGAGATACTCAAAAAGAAGGGATTAATTATACTGAAACTTTTTCTCCTGTTATCAAAATGACCACTGTTCGATGCCTTGTTGTTGTTGCTACCAAACGAAGTTGGCCTCTTTTTCAATTTGATGTTAACAATGCTTTTCTTAATGGGGATTCAGATGAGGATGTCTATATGCTACCACCACCTAGCAGCTCCCTAATCATCAAGTACTTAAACTTCAAAAATCTTTATATGGTTAAAAACAAGCATCTCGACAATGGTATGGAAAATTGTCATCTGCTATGAAGTCAAGAGGGTATATGAGTTCCTAGAATGATCACTCTTTGTTTTCGAAATCTATGGGATCATCAGCGGTTTATGCCGCTGTCATGTTGATGACATTTTGTTTACTAGGAACAATTTAGAAGAGATCAATAATCTCAAAACTTTTCTGGATTCTTCTTTCAAGATCAAAGATCTGGGGCATCTCAAATATTTTTTGGCAATGGAGGTTCTTTATACTACACACTGTGTTATCATGTGCCAACGCAAGTTTGCTAAGAACATGCTTTCTGAATTTGATACTTCCAATCTTTCTATCACCAATTCTCCATTGGCTCATAATTTACAGCTCAAGGTTCTTGATGGTCTAGCTATTGATGAACCTTTACAATACACGAAACTTGTTAGTAAACTCAATTATCTTACTCACATAAGGGCTAATATTGCTTTTGCAGTTCAGTTTTAACTCAATTCATGTGAGATCCAAGACTACCTCATTAGAATGCTGCTCTTCACAATCTTTCTTATATCAAAGGCGCTTTATCTCAAGTATTATTTTTCAACAATAGCCCTTCCTTTGACTTATAAGCATTCTGTGATTCGCATTTGGCGGCCTGTCCTAATACTCGACGATTGGTCAGTGGGTTTTATATTTCTCTTGGTGGTTCTCCGATCTCTTGGAAATCTAAGAAACAACCCACTATTTCTTTAAGTTCTGCTGAAGCTGAATACCGATTGCTTCGTCGTGTTAGTGCCGAACTTGTATGGTTGACTAAACTTCTTACTAAGGTCAATGTCCCTAATATTACTCATGTCAACCTCAAATGTGACAGCCAAGCTGCAATTTATATTGCCAAGAATTCTGTCTTCCATGAGCGAACTAAGCATATTGAAATTGATTGTCATTTTGTTCACGAGAAGTTACAAGAAGGCCTCGTGACTTTAGTGCATACGAAGACAAATTATCAGCTTGCTGATCTATTTACAAAGAGCCTTCCAGGGCCTCATTTTCATTAGCTTATGCGCAAGTTCGGGTTTTCTCAACCTCCAACTTGAGGGGGGGTGTGAGCACATATGTTGTGCTATCAACATATGCACCGCATAACTACTTAACATATGTGCGCATGTGTTTTTGTATATATTTAGTTTGTTTGTTTTGTTGTATTATAACTTTTGATTCTGAAGCAATAAAATCATCTCTCTTCTTCATTTCTATTTTCTTTTTGTATTATCGTTTTATAGGATTATAGAGACAAGGATAAAGCAAAACACTTGATTTTAAAATTTTAAGAGTTTTACAAATGCTAATGCATAAAGTACATACGTAAAAAGGGTAAACTTGTCTTATAAACATAATTCACCCAATTTACAAGTTTGTCCCCAATCTTTAACCATATTATGTTTTTATTTCCAATTTTAAACCAAATTTCCACCCACGATTTTTAAACGACCATAACTTTTTCATATGTTAGTATTTTTGTAAAATAATTACATTATGAAAACGAGTATTTTATTCTCTCATCTCTGAGTATGATATTATTATAATTTTTTTCATTAAAAAAATTAATATGTTACGTAGAGGTGTTCAATGCCGGTTTTGATGGTTTTATAGTTAAACTTGCGAGCCCAACTATTAGTATCGATTTTTTGTCATCCAAAACCAAAAATGAACAATTGAAAATTGAAACGTTACTAACTGTCTAATCCTGTTTGGTTCACAGTTTAAGCTTTGATAATAAATTTTGTTTAAAATAGTTATTAACTTAACTGTGTACAATTAATTCTAGCTAAGCATCAACAACAAAATATGATACTCATAAGAGAATCATAACAAAAAGAATGATAATTTTAGTCACATCAATAGTAAAAATTAATAAAAGACCCATGAGGCAAAACAATAACAAAAGCAAATATTACAAAAAATCACACCGGATTAGGTTAAATTAAAGTTGCAATAATTGAGTTTACTTGTATTAAAAAGACTTTGTTTAGTTATATTTTAACTATATCTAATATTTATAACAAAACATATCTAATACTAAATAATAAAAAAGATTTTAATGCATTCAACATTTAGAATCTAATGTGGTTTCATATGGTCGATTTCCGATATAAACTACGGACCAAAACGTTCGTTAGCATTTGAAAATTTTTAAACCAATCGACCGAAAGTAAAAAAAAAAATCTTGAAACTAAATTGATGACCGGTTTAAACAATTTCAAAGTTTCAAACCGAACCATGAACACTCATAATTGTTATGTAATTAATAGGGTCTGCGTTCCAACACCCGCTGTATCGCACGGACACCTGTCTACCATAGATAAGGTTTCACACAAACCGTTATCAAATATATGCCAAAATTTACTTTACTCATTTTTAGTTTTTTTATTTTTAATTTTCTTTTAACAGCTAAATTATTCCACTTTACCGTGATTCAACTATGGACCTCCTATTTTATAACCTAACCTTCTTACCATTTAACAAAGTGAGAATGACTACTCATATTTAGCTATGAAGGCAAGTATAATCCAACATTTTTAACTCCAGAAGTGTTTTTTTTTTTCAAAATTATTCACTTATGTTTTTTCAAAAGAAGTTTTTTAAATATTGTTTGGATTATCTTTTGTGATAGAAAAAACCAATAATTCAATAAAGTATTTTAAAATGTGTTTGGTTTAACTTATTTATGTAAATTGGTTATAAGTGGGGGTAAATTGGTAATTTTATGTTTAATTAAAGCTATTTAAAAAGCAAGGTTTTTTTCGCTTTTGGAAAACAATTTTATAACCATTTTCAAAAATTGAAAATAAAAAGAATTTTTATCAATGCCAGACGCTTTTTATAACTTATTGACTTTTCTAATATGTCTAAGTAATTTCGAACTCAATCCTAAACACTCTCGTAAACTGAAAGTATTAAAATAACATTGACCAATACCTAACTATCACATGACAACAGAACCAATTAAAGCAAACTAAAATAAAAATTGAAAAGTATATATTTAAGTAGACTAGTAAAGGAAAAGATAATAATTAATATATACTAATAATTAATTATACCGAAAGTGCCCATTTTTGTTTTCTTATGTTACACGTTTGAGGATTCGTTTTCTTACACCGTTTCTAGTAACTATACATTCTTCTTTTTCTGTAATCTGTCATTTACATAAAAGTAAGCTACAATTTATATTATAATAATTTCTTTACCTTCATCTTTATCCCGTAGTGTATGAAAACTAGGACCATAAATATTTTTCTTTTTGACATTTAAATAAACAAATATAATCTATTGATTATTAGACCATTACCCAATTATCCAACTTGTAAAAGTATTCATATTTCATCCCTTGTTCTCATTTCTATAACTTAACAATAAAACATCATTTCCTAAATTTATTTTTATTTCTCAAAAACCTCTCATAAAGATAGAGGGTTGGGCAAGGGTGGATTTAGGACTCGGGGGACGGTGGGCAGCTGCGCTACCGGAGTGATGTATTTACTTCTTCATTCTTAATGAGCTTTTCATGTATTTTCACCAAATCAAGAAAATCTATAATACTTTCTCGTGAGATATCTTCGTCAAACTCTTCAATAGACAAATAAGGATCACTTGAGACATATTTCCAAACATTGTCTCTAAGGATATGATGTATAACATGGGGTTTTTCTTTGACGGCTTCCAAATAGCTTACCAAAGCCTTCTTTGCCTTCACAAAACGAACTCGTTCCTTCTTTACGGGTTCTTCTTCCGGTTCCAACTTAATTTCCTTTTCATGAAACGAACCAAGTTCCTTCATAATCTCATCAAACTTCCGATTATATGCTTTAGTCACCGACTCATCACTTGATTCAACCCCCTTTTGACTATTAAACCAACACATATAATCTCTTTCCAATTCAGATTCGTTTCTTTCACCGAAAGAATCTACCACCCTGTTATTCCCCCGAACATCTTTTTCAACACACACCGATCACCAAGAATCATCGTCTCGATTCCTTGAGACAACAAATGATTCAAACTTAAGATGTTCTTATCTGTTTCCAGGTTATTACTGACACATGGGATTTTCTTTAACCTTCCATCAACCGGTACTATTATTTCTCCAAGACCATGAGAAAACACAAACTTTCTTGATTTTTCTTGGTCTTGAATTCCAAAAATTCGTTTAAACTTTACAAACAAACTTTTAAAGTGATTTTTGGCATGTGAATCAACATACCAAATTTCACTAGGGTTTCTACCATCCGTTCCAATAACGGAAAACTTAATCCCGAGTGGTATCACAAAATCATCAACATACTTACTTGGGTAGAAAGCAACGACATGACTGATTTCTTGGCAAGGAAGACATATTACCTCTGGTTTCCTCGGTCTTCCCATGATAGTTTCTGCATATTTTATGCCCTTCAAGATCGAACTCGAATATCTTTCTTTCCCAACCCTAGCATTCCAGTGACCGGTCTCTTTGCTTTAAACCCTAATGACTTAACACACGCTTCACGAGCAATCCCTTTACCCCGTCTTGCGATCTCCTCTACTGTCATGCCCGCTTTAGCCCCGACATAAACCTCAATCGTATCCATATTTACCGGTTGTTTACCCATCAACCCCTCACCCTTGGCCTTGCCGATCTGTCAAAATCTTCGGAATCTTCCGCCATGTGGGAACTTTCACGATCAGAGAGCCGTTTGGCTCTGATACCACTGTTAGACCCCTCGATCTTTTCTGACTTCTGATCACTCTTCGACATCTTGGACACCATAATCAATCACCAAATATAATAACAATATAGAGACAATATATTGAACAACCAGAACTTTAGATTGATTAAACACAACGTATGTTGATGATAATGATTACAAAACCTTCTGGATGTTCTCCCTATATATACTACTTGAAAGGGCGTGATGTTTCATAGAACGGTTATGAGATAACCATCTGTAACTGTCATCCCTATATTCAAGCAACCAATTAATGTTTGTTAGCATGCAGCCCGACAAACATTAAGCAAGTACAAAACATCCCCTAACGGGCCTAAAACAGTTTTTGCCCAAACCGGGCCTAGACACAAATGAACTAGAAAACAAACTAAATTAATCGTACTGACAAATAACGAAAGACACTAAATACTAACAGCAAGCCCAAATGAATTAAGGTTAACATAAACAACCACCCAAGGGAGCTCATCTTGGGTGGGATCGGTCCGTTTAATATTATGAATTTTTTATACCGGTTATGAGATCGTTTACCCTTTATCTTATCTTTACATTATATGTTTGATCGTTTGCTTATATCGCACCCGTCTCGATCGTTTATTAAGAACAAATTCCGTTCGTTTGTCGGATATGGTTTCGGGACCTACATGCATACACTATATCCCTTCTCAATTTCAAACATAGTCACCTGCTCTTCTCCTACGTACCACTCAGTAAGATGACTTCAGCTTCAGTCCTCCTCCGCCTATGTCACTGCCACCATCTGTTGTTAGTCGTCTTGATTCCAGAAAGGAACTTGTTGTGTGCCCAGATACCACCCAAGATCCGAACTGAAATTAAGACCCGGGTTGAGATTCCAGAGAGGAACTTGTTGTGTGCCCGGATACCACAAAGACCCAAGATCTGAACCGCAATTAAGACCCGGCAACCCGGTCAACTTTGGTGGAATAATAACTACAAATTAGGAAGTAAAGTTAGTGGGACCTAGTACTTCACGTCTGCATGCATTCCATATCTTCCTCCATGTTCTCCATGTTCCAGTTAACGTGCATTTTAGATAGGTTAGACTAGGATTTGCATTGTTATCTATTTAAGCGGTTGTATCTTGTTGAAAGGAGATATGAATGAAAAATGGTGATTTGAACAATCAAATTTCTTCCAAAAATTTACGATTTTTAGTCTGGATTCTTTCTTATTTTCGTGGAAGATTTGATTAACGATTAGGTTCGTATGAAAACCACCCTTAGTTAAGGCATGCTTTTCTGTATATATGTCTACTTGTTATAATTGTTTGAATGTGCCTAGTTTGTTTGATTATATGAACGTTTATTATTTAATTGATTCATGTTTTTATGGAATATTTAATAGTCAGAGAACTTAAAATTTGAAATTAAACAATTAAAATTTCGATTGAAGTCTTTAGATTTAGTTTGATTGAAATCTTTAATCAAAATTGAAATAAAGATTGTAATGATGTTTAGAACTTGAGTGTCTTAGGTTTATTAATCAAAATGAAACTTGTTGGTTAATTTGAGTTTAAATCGCCCAAGCCAAATTGTGGTTGTTCATAGTTTGGTGATTAAAACCCTTTCCAACAGTAATGTGCAATATTGAGGTACCAGCATTGTTGATTGCTTCTGTCGCCCCACCTTCATCTTCATTTAGCACGGATTTAACTGGTTCAAGTGTCTTCAATTTCTTCTTGTGCTCGATTTTGTTTTCTTCTATAGAATTTGTGTCTTCTTTATTCATAACAGTATCTATATAATCTTTTTCTGTTTTTGCATTAGACTTTTTTGAAGTTGAATCTGCATACGATTTGAAATAGTCATTTCAGCTATTAATATATTACTACTAGGCGGGTGCCCGCGCGATGCAGCGGGAAACACATACCTTGGTAATCATGTAACAAGTTTATGGGTGTTCGTTGTTTGATTTAAAACCGTAAAACCGTTCATGCTGGTTAATGGCTTGATTTCACGGTTGATTTTTTTCATTAACTTTTGGCCAGTCGTTTTCGGTTTTCGACGAAAACCCATTGCTAACTAACGGTTATGCCCACGATTTAAGTTTGGCCTTCATACTTTTTGTGAAGTCGTTACAAACTCATACAACATTAATTTGAGTTGATTTTATGCTTTGTTTTCGTAATGTGAGTTGTATAAATGTAGGACTGAATTTGTAATTTCAGAATTTATAAACTAAAACAGAACATGGGTTGTACTTTAATGCATATTTATGTGTTTAAACATCTTATTGATTTATAGTTACATATTTGAATTGTACATTAATGCTTTAGTGACTTGTATATTATAAATCGTACCTCGGTATTGAATAAATTTTATATGGAAACGTCGACAAACATAAGTACGATGCATCGGTAAGCTCTGTTTTTTCCTTAAACGTAATATATTTAGAGATCTAGAAGAAAAATAAGAAAATATATAAAACTGCCAAATAGATGAGTAAAGATGATGGGTAAAAGTTGTAACAATTTCTTAAATTTACAAAAGGTTAGTAAAGTTTAAGTGCCAATTTTGTAACTATTTTCTAACAAATTGAATTTACGCAAAACATATTTTGTAGTGGACAACTTTGCCCCTGTGCTACATGCTTTATAGGGTGTACATAAAGCTTTGAATATTGTAAATTACTTAAAAACATAGTGTCTTAATTTGCCATGAGTGCAACATTATATATAGTATAGACGGATGGTCGTGCGATGTGGCAGGAAACGAAAATTCTAGTAATCATGTAAAAATTACGGATGTTCAAGGTTCGTTTAAAACCTTAAAAACGTTTAAGCCAATCATCACTTTTGGTCAGCTGGTTTCAGAATGTTCAAACCACAGCAAACGGTTTGGTTTATCCTTTATACTGAAAATTGGCCATATAAAACCGGGCTGGTCGGTAAACTTATTATTGAAGCTCAATGTGTGAAACCAAATCATTAGTAACGATTCAGCTTGAATTTTCAATGATTCAGTTTCAGTTTTCAATGAAAAATATGAACCGACGGTTTGACTTATTGCTTAACTTAGAAGCTGTTAAAACCGAATTTTGAACACCCATACGTAACATCCTAATTTTAATTGGAATAAACTATATCAATACCATACCCACATTAAAGACAATAAAATGCTCATTTTTATGGTGTAATTTTCTTAAAAAAATATTAACGTACGAAAAAGTTAAGGCCGCTGGAAAATCGTTGGTGGGAAGTTGGTTAACAATTAAATTTAAAAGAAATACATTGGTAAAGATGAAGGTCCAAAGTTGTAATTATTTCTTAAATTTACAAAAGTTGAGTAAAGTTGAGGGGGTAATATTGTAACTATTTATAGACATATTTTTTAATGGACAAGTTTGCCCTTATCTTACATGTTATATAATGTATGCATTATAAGTTGTAAATTACTTAAAAAAAGATGTCTTAATTTGTCATGACTTATATATTATACATAGTATAGATGTATTACGTAGGAAGAATGGAAGATTATTCTAAACATAGAATGGAGATATTCTAAACATGAACCTTTTTATGCACTTTAAAGGTTTTACGTAAGTTGTATAGATTTTTTATTTTTTAATATTTATTTTTTGTATTTTAATTTTCTTTATTGTAAAAAAAGTTAATAATATACTTAGGGTTTGATGATAAATGGTTTCATAAATAAATGATATGTTATAACCCGTGTAAAATCTATCTGTGACCCATGACTCGCTTATTTTTTAACAATAAAATTGTTTCTTAATTATAATTAATCTTTGTTTTTTAAAAAATAAGATATTAACTTTTAGTATATCCCTATTTTATAGGATTTTCATATTAAATATTTGGTCATATTAATTTTTAATTCAATGAGATATTATAACCCAGTTAAGAGCTATCTAAGTTTGGTGAGACACATCTTGTGAATTCGGGTCAAATACATGAGAAGCCTGCATTTACAAATAAAGCAATCTGGTGGCTTGAAAGAATTTATGAAGCAACCAGAGAGTTTTTAAAGGTTTTGTTTATATATATTATAGATCCACAAAATGATTTTTAGTGGTGTATAGGTAAATAGAGATTCAACTTTATATTTTGGCTATAAGTTCGGACCTATGTATGTGTTTGAAAAATGGGCCGGTCCAATTGATTAACACGGCCGACTAAGTTATGACCCATAAGAGTTACATTGTGTGCAACGAACTAAAATCCACTCAACTGGTTGAATGGTAATTACGAACGATATGCAAAACTGATCATAGTTATACATGATCGTTAACGAGTTTATATTATCAATTTGTTTTCAATAATATAATATATTGTTTATTTTTAATTAATAAACTTATTGTGGGTATTAAACGACGAACGGGTACATAGACCAGTTAAGACAAGTACATCAACCGGCTGAGTCACGCACCCACTCTTGTCAGATGTGCACCATGGAAGAATGGTTTTCCACTTGTCCCACATGCATGCATGCCTGTCAGTTCGCGAACATGCATGCATCTCCATACTCTATAAATATACAATAAGGGAGATGAGGAAAAAGATGAAAAACTTTTTTTGAACTCTTGCACAAAAACTCTCTCAACTACCCGCAATCGCCAACCACCACTACAGCCTTCTACCAACGCTGTTGCCGGCCACCATGCTATAGTCAAAGGGGAACGCTACCCGCGTTTCGTTAGTTCGTTCAACTGATGTCCGTTCGTTGAACCTTGGTGTCTCAACCGATTAGTTATAAACAATAAGGTTTATTTATGTCATAGATTTATTAGATAGATCTGGTTTTATATTCGTTCTCGTATTCGTACCTAACCGGATCTTGTTAGGTTTCGTATTGTGTTGATTACTCGCTTATTATTTCATTGTGTTTATATTAATTAACACATTTAATAAATTAAGTAAATATTATCAAACCGGGTTTTAGATAATAGAATTTTGACTTTATCAACGGGGAAATCTACCAATACAAGCATGAATGGAATATTTTTGGCATCGTAAGCATACACCATGATTATCCAAGATTCCGAACAAAAAGTATCTAAAATATTTTTTAAAATTATTTACTTTTAGATATTCTCCAGATATTTTTCTGATAAATTATCGGATATTTTAAATAAATTTTTGGATATTCGAATAAGTTTTCGGATATTTCAGTTGATTTTCGGACATTTGAGTTTTTGGATATCAAAAATTAAATTTTTAAAATTTATTAACATTTTTTAAAAACTTATTAAATGATAAATAATTTTTTAGAAAACCCGAAAATAAGCCAAATATCTGAATTTCGTATATCAGAAATTTCATAGCAGAATAATGGAATTTAACATCCAAGATTTTCGAATATCCAAATTTGAACACCCATAAATTTTTATAGTTACACTAGTTAAATAGACGTACCCTCTTGCAAACTCATATTAATATCATAGTTGGATTGTAGTTTTTCCCAAGCAGCTTTGGCGGAATCGAGATTGAAGATCTCTACAAGCACATCTTCACTAACAGATCCGAAAATCCAGCCTCTGACAAGATTGTCATATTGTTTCACGATCTTTGGGTCAGAATCTCTTGGCCCAACAAATGTGTCATCAAGGATGCCACATATATTGACACTGTTCAATAGGCATAACTAGAGATGTTCAACGAAACCGGTTCCTAGAACCGAACCGGTGGACCCGAACCGGTTCCTACCCGTTTTTTGTAGGAACCAGACCCTATCTGATTCAACCCGATGATCCGTGACCGGTTCTTGCATTTCTGAGTGGGGGGCGGGTAGGAACCGGAACCGGTTCTGGAACCGAACCATCCGGAACCGGTTCCTAACCGGTTCTACCCGTTGGATCGAATATAGCCGTTGGAAATCGTTTTTTTTGCCGTTTTTTGACCGTTGGGGCCAAAAATAGCCGTTTTTTGCTCCCCAAGCACCCCACTACTAGTATAAATAGGTATTTGGTGTCATGGGTTCATCACAACACTCAAAACGCAAACCCGAACGCAAAAAAATACAAAAAAACGCTATTACAACGTTTTGAGTTCTCTAATCTCTTGTTTTCTCTTCTTCTATATTCATATTTGTTGTTATGGCTACCTCACAATCATCGGTTGGTCAAGGTTCCAACGCCGAACCAAGTTTCGTTCATATTGTACCTCATAATCGTAATCAAGAGATTTGGTGCAATTGGGATTTGGTTGAATTGAGTGACCATTCATTGAAAGCTCGGTGCAAGTTTTGTGGGATTTATTTAAACCCACTTTTGAATTCAAATTTGAAGAAACACATCGAAAAACCGTATTGCAAGGCGTTGAAAAAGAACGTCGATTCGCAACAAACGCAAATGGATAGTGAAGGCGGAATATTTACATACCAAATTGATCGAGTTCAAGATCGTATGGCGAAGTTTGTGATTCAATAAGCTTTGCCGTTTAGCCACTTCGACAACCCTCGCTTAACCGCCATGATTCGAGATACGCTTCAACCACAATACACTCACGTAAGTCGTCATACTCTTAAACGTTATTGTTTAAAATTGTGGAAGAAGGCCAAAGAGGTACTAATTGCATATTTTGAAAATATAAATACGGGAATAAACTTAACTAGTGATGTTTGGTCGGCTCCACATGGTCTACCCGAATCTTATCTTTGTGTCACCGCTCATTGGGTAGACCCGTCATCGTGGGAAATGATGAAACGCACCATTGCTTTCGAACTCTTTGAGTATCCACATACGGGAGATAATTTGTTTGAAATTTTAGATTATGTTATAAAAACTTATAAACTAGAAAATAAAATATTTTTAATGGCATTTGATAACGCGTCGAATAATACATCGGCGGTTGATAAATTAAAATTAAAATATACGCTGATTTGCAATGGTGTATTTTTTCACTCAAGGTGTGTTGCACATATCATTAATTTAATCGTGCAAGACGGACTTGCTTCGGATGAGGTTACATTGGTTATAAACGATTTTAGACTAATGATACATGAAGTTTTTAAGAAAAGTAAAAAAAGACAAATGGAATATAGAAAATTTTGTAAATATACGGGAAGAAAAGCTTTGGGAGCTAATTGGGATGTACCTCATCGATGGAATTCCACTTGCATAATGTTTCAAAGTGCTTTGAAACAAAGAGAAACTTTACAAATGTTTCATTCTAGTCTTGACGAGAATGATTTGGCAATCCCCTTTTCAAATGAGAAATGGGAAATTATCAATGACTTATAGACTTTTCTTGAAGTTTTTAAAACATCAACTACGAAACTATCGGGAACGTATTATCCGACAAGTCCCTTGGTTCTTTCGGAGTTATTTTTAATCGTTAACAATCTTAAAGAATTTGAAAATAAAAGTCCAATGTTTTCAAACATCATATTACCAATGAAGTTTAAATTAAAAAAATACTTTCTTGAATTGCCACCGGTTTTTACTTGCGCCGCCGCTTTAAACCCAATGTTAAATGTTACGGGGGTTGAATGTGTGATAGACGAAATTTTTTCAACCTTAGATATGCATGAAGTTGACCCAAACTTTTCAAAAGAGGCAAAAAATGATTTTAACTTGAATTTTAAATTTATGTATGACTTTTATTTAAATAAATATGGGTCAAACATACACATGCCTATGCCGGGGGGGTCTTCATCAAGTTCAAGTGCTACTAGAGTACGAGATCCCATGATTAGCCTTATGAACACCGTTCGCAACGTAACGGCTAAAAAACAAAGGGGTAACACCCCTTCAAGCGAACTAGGAAGGTATAGTGCAAATGATTACTCTACCGGTTTATCCGAAGAGGAATATGGCACTTTTGATGTTTTGGCTTGGTGGAAGGTAAAGGAAACCGAGTTTCCGATTCTTGCCACCATGGCCTGTGATTTACTAACCGTCCAAGCTTCTACGGTAGCTTCGGAATCCGCTTTTTCTCTTAGTGGCAGGGTAATATCGGTGAGAAGAACAAGACTAAATTCGGAGTCGGTGAAGATGTGCATTTGCTTAAAGGATCACTTGGACTCAATCGATCGTATTCAACACGTAACCACTCTCGAAGATGAAACACCACTTGATGTTCGAGTGCACGACGAACAAGAAGGCATTTCTACAAGTAATTCCGAGGAACAAGTCGCCGCTCAATAATTACGACGAACAAGAAGGCTTTTCTAGAAATAATATGTCACAACTTTATATTTATAAGTTTAATGTTTTGTTAGTTTGTTTTTGAAGATTTTAAAACATGTAACCTTTTTTTTTAACTTCTTAAAGTAAATAAAATGAATTTTATGTTAATTGTTTTGTTTATTTTTCATGCTATACAAATACGAATCGTAGTTTAGAATCCAAATCGCAAACGAAAAACGAAAAAAAAAACTAAATCCACTTGTATTGCAAATCCAATGAACAAGTTTACATTGTATAATGGTTACATATTTAACTGATGATGTTCCAACTGATGAAACTCTGCAACTGATGTGTCACTGATTCATATTTTGCATCAGTGACAACAAACTCTGCAACTGATGAATGTTCCCACTTATGAGTATTACTCATCAGTGGCAACCTTCAGTAGTTGTCTTCGGTGGCAACCTTCAGTAGTTGTCTTCAGTGGCAAACATATTCAGTAGTTGTCTTTTCTTCATCAGTTAATTGTTTATTTTTATGTTAATTGTTTTTTTTATTTTTCATGTTATACAAATACGAATCGTAGTTTAGGATCCAAATCGCAAACGAAAAACGAAAAAAAAAAATTACACTGTAACCGGTTGGAACCGGTTACGGTACAGGAACCGGGTTAGGAACCGGTTAGATAGGTTAGGGGTCCGAGGGTGGGAGAACCGGTTCGGTTCCCTAACCGGTTCGAGCCTGGAACCGGTTTAATTGAGGGTTTTGAATATAGGAACCGGTTAGGAACCGGTTCCGGTTCCTAGTCCCAAACCGTTTTGAACATGCCTAGGCATAACATTTGTGCCTTTCAAAGAAAGTAGTTTTGTTTACTAGAAAGTTTCACAGAAACAAAGTTTGATACATCAGTATCATACGGTATAACGTTTGAAGCACTCATCTTAAAGCTTCACCAAAACAAATTTTATAGATCGTTAAGGTATATGAGTGTTTGTGAGAGAGGAGGGAGGGGGTGCGAATTGAAAGGCTCTTTGATGCATTTAATATACACTCTTCTTGAGAGAGAAGCTAGTGATGTTCTTTTGTAAGAAACAATACAAAAACCACCCTGCTGTCCTAAAAAAAAAGTGTTAAGATGACCCTTCACTTGGGTATAAGTACAGGATCAGCAAGCCTTGCGACTTGCCCTTAATTAGCCCAAGTTACACTTAATTTATTTTTCCAAAATTGAAGTTTAGATAATTTCCAATTTTATACAATATCATAGTTCTATAAAACCTTTAAATTTCTAATTATTTTTGAAAATGTTCTCAAACACTACCAGTACCTTTGCTATAATGAAATTTTATCAATTATGGATGGTTGTTTTAATAATTTTTTGTTATAAAAACCATATGGTTTCAAATAATTTAAAAACACATATTGAGCAACCTAATGGAATTGCTGAGAAGAAGCATTGTCATTTATTGACATTTACTAGAGCATAATGTTTCGGGGATGGGGTGTCACACCCGGCCCTGAGCGGCGGAAACAGCCGGGCGCGCGCGAGTGGGGATTGATAATTAAGCACGGGCCATTGCAAACATTCAAAGTAAGATTTTCATTACGCATGAAGTGTTTAATACAAATACATTACATTGTTTATAAATTACATAAAAACATCCAAGTATAAAAACTGTCGAAGATTTCCACGCCATATCCCTTGCGCGGCGGGAACAACCACGCGCATCGAAGGGATAGAACTAAAATCTTCCAAAAAGCTAGTTTTAGATGTTCATCGTGAGGTGCTCTAAGTGTGACTCCATGCGCTACCTAGTTATCTCCTGAAAGACACGTAAAAACATTTGAATCAGTATAAACTGAGTGAGTACACAAGTTTTAGTAACTTGATAAATCGTATCGCGTCATAGTCTTGATAAAAATCATTCATCATTGAAACACATGCTTAGTAAAACATAATTCTGATAACATAATCTGATAAAATCGTTCCGCGGGCTACGCGCGAACATTTCTGGGAACTGCGCTCGTCTGCGTAAGTGGCGCTGCCTCTACGAGCTAAAATAATGTAATACCGTCCCGCGGGTTACGCGTGGACACTCCTGAAAAACCGTGCTTGTCTGCGTAAGTGGCGCTGCCACTACGAGCGAAATAAGTAATTCCGTCCCGCGGGTTACGCGTAGACGTTGTGCCGGAAAACAAGGCGCTCGTCTGCGTAAGAGGAGCGACCTCTACGAGCGGGCTCAATCCCATAGTACTCCCCGTGACATGCTAGGCACTCGTCTGTGTAAGAGGAGCGACCCCTACGAGTGGGCGGATCAAACCAGCAGTCCCTACCCTTAGAGTTCCAATGGTAAAGTGATCACTTACTCGTATCGCACTCTCATCGAAAACCATAGATAACCGTTTGCATTACTCGTAAATATACCATAATGAAACATTATTTAAACACATAATTGCTTGCATTGCTTGTAAGAGTATCATGATAGAACATAATTTAAGTACGTGTCCCTCGCCCCGAAAACAGTTTAAAAGTAGTGAAAACAGTGAAAATAGGGGCTGTGAGACTCACCTGTGGTTCTTGTTAAGGGATTAATTGAGATTCGGGTTTTCTTGGTGTTGGCCTCGGAATTGAAGGTCTAGAATACGATTAAATAACGAGAAGTATATATATTAAGATCAAGAAATAGGAGAATATAAGGGTTGGAAAGTAGATCTCAAGGTTATATTCTTGGCTTACCTAGTAACCGGATCGGAAATGAAAACAACGGATGCTTGGGAAATGATTAGTGCAAGTTTGCAGTTCTTAAGAGAGAAGTTTGAAGTGTGTTTTGGATGATAATTTAGGTCACATATTTATAGGCAAATTCAAGGGAACACAATCCCTTGCTCTAGGGGATTGTAATCTTTTCATTCCTAGGTGTAATGATGCTAAAGTATGGAAATTATTATTATTTATGTAAAAGTGGAGTAGTGGATAAAAGATTTTGATTTGATTTGGACAGGACATGCAGGTCTGTGGTTGGTGGGAGTAGGGTGGCTGACAGTTGACTTTTCATGTTACAGTGTGCTTTTGTCAGTGTACAGTAAAAAGTGGAAAATCTCTGAAACACGCCACTGTTTCCCTTTTGGGCGGGAGTAATTTCCATCTGGAGAATAGACTAAGTTTTCTGCGCGTATAACATTGTGCGCATAGCTTTCTGCGTGAAGGATATTTCTTTGCTGCGGGTAGGTACGTAACCTTCTCGCAGTTAGGGACATTGAGTTTCATTTGTAGATTCTCCAGGTGGTCTTGGTATTTCAACATAGTGATCAGTCATGTTGAAGTCAATTCCATCTTGGAGCTTCAGACCAACTAGCTCTCAATATTCCCGCCATGCGGGGAGGTTAGTTCCCCTTCCGCACGCGCATAGACGATTTGGGATGCACCCGCCTTAGTAACATGCGGGACGGTCATCCCATTAAACAACATAAGTTATGAAAACATAAAGCCAAAACATTCACGCATGGCGCATACAACATATGCCCACGCTGGTTCTTACATCGCGTGCTCATGCATGGCGCACATAACGTGCCTGCGCTGACTAACATAGCGCGCTCGCGCATGGCGCACATAACGTGCCTGCGCTGGTTCTAATACAGTGCGCTCGCGCAGGGCGCACACAACGTGCCTGCGCTGGTTCTAATACAGTGCGCTCGCGCAGGGTGCACACAATATGCCCGCGCTGATTCCAACATAGCGCGCATAATATTCACAATCACCTAATTATTAGGTTGATTACTTAGTTTATAGGATTTGGGAAATTACCGAGTGTCACATTCTCCCCCCGTTAAGAGAATTTCGTCCCGAAATTTAGGCGTCGCTGGCAGAAGCCATGTTCTGAAAGAGGTGTGGGTATTTCTGGCGCATTTGATCTTCTCTTTCCCAAGTAAATTCAGGCCCACGCCTTGAGTTCCATTGAACTTTTACTAACTTGATTCTGCTTCTGCGTAACTTTTGTTCTTTCCAATCGGTCACTGCTATAGGTTCTTCTACGAAGTGCAGTTGTTTGTCGATGTGAATTTCTTCCAACGGTAAAATCAGCGTTTCGTCAGATAAACACTTTTTGAGGTTGGACACATGAAACGTATCATGAACTCCACTGAGTTCGGCGGGTAAACGGAGTTTATAGGCAACCGGACCGATCCTTTCCAGGATCTCAAATGGTCCAATGTAGCGCGGATTCAACTTTCCTCGCTTGCCGAAACGGGGGACTCCTTTCCATGGAGAGACTTTCAAAAGTACTTTATTCCCTACTTGAAACTCCAACGGTTTCCTTCGCACATCGGCGTAGCTCTTCTGTCTGTCACGCGCTGTCTTAAGGCGATCCCTTATCTGAAAAATCTTGTCTGTTGTTTCTTGGATCAATTCTGGACCAGTCATTTGCTTGTCACCCACTTCAGCCCAGCATAGTGGGGATCTACACTTGCGCCCATATAAAGCTTCAAACGGCGCAGCCTTGAGGCTTGTGTGATAACTGTTGTATGAAAATTCAACCAATGGAAGATGAGTATCCCAGCTACCACCGAAATCGATTGCGCACGCGCGCAGCATATCTTCCAATGTCTGGATTGTTCGCTCGCTTTGCCCATCCGTTTGAGGATGATAAGCCGTACTCATGTCCAGACGAGTACCTAAAGCCCCTTGTAACGATCTCCAAAACCTTGATGTGAACCGACTATCTCTATCAGAAATGATGGACACTGGGACTCCATGTTTTGAAACTACTTCTCGAATATACAATCGGGCTAACTTTTCCATCTTATCGGTCTCCTTGATCGGCAGGAAGTGTGCTGACTTAGTTAGCCGATCTACAACAACCCAGATCGTGTCATAACCCCCAGGTGTCCTTGGCAGTTTGGTGATGAAGTCCATAGAGATTTGTTCCCACTTCCACATGGGAATTTCTGGCTGCTGAAGTAACCCCGACGGCTTCTGGTATTCAGC
Source organism: Bidens hawaiensis (assembly GCF_021521415.1). Classification (NCBI taxonomy): domain Eukaryota; kingdom Viridiplantae; phylum Streptophyta; class Magnoliopsida; order Asterales; family Asteraceae; genus Bidens; species Bidens hawaiensis. The sequence goes on along the minus strand of NW_027493022.1, from coordinate 274,226 downwards.
CTTTACCTTCGAACACGTCAGGCACTTACTGACATACGTCGCGATGGCGCCTTTAAGATTGGGCCACCAATAATGCGCTTTAACATCTTGGTACATCTTGTCTTTCTGAGTTAGCGCGGTCAGAGGTAGAGCTATTTTGGAGAAGTTCTCAATGAAGCGTCGATAGTAGCCAGCTAGTCCTAGGAATTGCCTCACCTCAGTTGGGGTTTTTGGCGCTTCCCAGTTTTCGATGGCCTTAACTTTGGAAGGATCAACGTGTATTCCTTTCTCGTTTACAACGTGACCGAGAAAGTGAACTTCTCTAAGCCAAAACTCGCACTTGGAAAACTTCGCATACAGCTTTTCTTTCCCCAACAATTCCAAAATTAATCTCAGGTGTTGCTCATGCTCGGCCTTGGTCCGAGAGTAAATCAGAATATCATCTATAAATACAATCACAAACTTGTCCAAGTATGGTTTGCACACGCGGTTCATCAGATCCATGAATACAGCCGGCGCATTAGTTAGCCCGAAAGGCATCACTAAGAACTCATAATGGCCATATCTAGTTCGGAAGGCTGTTTTCGGGACATCTTCCTCATGGACCCTAAGTTGGTGGTATCCTAACCGTAGATCTATCTTCGAATAATAACTGGATCCCTGCAACTGGTCAAATAAGTCGTCAATTCTCGGTAAGGGGTACCGATTCTTGACTGTCAGCTTATTCAGCTCCCTGTAGTCAATACACATTCTGAACGAACCATCCTTCTTTTTAACAAACAGTACTGGAGCTCCCCAAGGTGAGAAGCTTGGGCGTATGAAACCCTTATCCAATAGTTCCTGTAACTGATTGGATAGCTCTTGCATCTCAGATGGAGCTAGTCGATAAGGCGCTCGAGCCACTGGCGCAGCTCCTGGGACTAAATCAATACGAAACTCGACCTGTCGCGGTGGCGGTAATCCGGGCAAATCTTCAGGAAAACTTCTGGAAATTCGCGCACTACTGGTAAGTCTTCAATTCTTCGCTCATCTTTCTTCTCTACTACATGCGCCAGGAAGGCGTAACACCCTTTCCTTAGGCACTTGCGCGCCTTTAGGCACGAAATCAGTTTCGTCGCAACTCCCCTTCTTTCCCCTTGAATCACCAAGATTTCTCCGTTTAATAGTGGGACCCGAACCTGCTTCTCATGACAAATAACTTCCGAGTGGTTCTTGACTAACCAATCCATACCTATCACAATGTCAAAACTTCCCAAATCTATTGGCAACAAGCTAATATTGAACCCGTGACCTCCCATGACTATTACACATTGCTCAGTTCTTTCATTCGCGCATAACTGCCTACCATTGGCTAGTTCTATAGTATAAGGTGTGTCTAGCTTACTGGTTGCTAGGCCTAGGGAGTCTTTAAACTCGGCGGATATAAAACTTAGGTCAGCGCCAGTATCAAATAAGACAGATGCAAAATGGCCGTTAAGCAAAAACGTACCGGTTACAACATTCGGCTCTTCTTTAGCTTCGCCTGCGCCGATCACAAAAGCTCTCCCGCGAGCTTGGTTTCCCTTTTGCGGGCAATCCCGACTGAAATGTCCTGGCTTCCCGCATGCGTAGCAGTTGTCACTGGCTCCAGCTCCCTTAGCACGGCAATTCACCGTCTTGTGCCCTGGCCTGTTACACTTGGCACACATGACGCTCGCGCATTCACCCTCGTGGTGAAACCTGCATTTGTTGCACCATGGGTAAGGCCCACTGTATCCTTTCCTTGTTGGCTCCGCGGCTTGGATCGCGTAAACCCTTGCGCTTTCCTGTTTCTTGAACGGTGGCTGCTTGGAGTCGGACCCTCGGTGGTGAGAGTTCCATTTCCTCTTGAAGTCAGAGGTTCGCTGTTCGTTTCCGCGCGTAGTCAACATACCCGCACGGACCGTATCCCTTGTAAGGGTGATGGCCCGCGTTACCGCCTCATCAAAGGTTGGAGGCGCTGCGGCGTTGAGCGGAACCCTAACAACAGGAGGTAACCCAAAGATATACCTCTCGATCTTCTTTTCCTCCGTATTTGCCATGTCTGGCACCAACTGGCAAAGCTCGTTAAACCGGTTGTTGTAGGCGTCGATATCCGTTCCTACCATGGTGTGGTTCCAGAATTCCTGTTGCAGACTCTGAATTTCTGCGCGAGAGCAGAACTTTCTCATCAACATTTCCTTTAGTTCCTCCCAGGTCTTGTGAAGAGCAACTTCTCGCCCTAAAGTCTTCACTTGAAGCTTCCACCAAGACGAAGCTGCTTCTTGGAACATGCAGGTCGCGTAAAGGACCTTCTGGTTCTCACTACATCCGCTAATGGAGAGGACTGTCTCCATTTTGTCAATCCAGTTGTAGAGCCCAATGGCCCCTTCGGTACCCTTGAATGGCCAAGGCTTACAGGCCATAAATGTCTTGTAGGAGCATCCTTTGTCCAAGGCTCCTGATTCGGGTTCTGGGGTCTCATTCTGACGACCCTGACTTGATTCGGCCTTGCCGGCCTCGTGTGTTGCGATCGCTTGCGCGATTATTTCTGCGAGTTCCTCGGGTGTCATGGTAATTCCCTTGGCTCTAGTTGGAGGCATTCTCGCTTTAAAAGAGAAAATATAACAAACTTAGCGCATGTACTCTGAGCACGTAATGTTCTTATCTTTACTCACTAGATACTGTGTGACCCGTGTTCCTAAGTGTGTGCATAGTTTCTTTTGAAAATATTTTCTTTGAAAAATATTTCATGCGTTTCCCCCAACGGTTATAGTCTAGGTTAAAACTTCCTTTCCTAGTTCGCTATAACCAGTGCTCTGATACCAATCTGTCACACCCGGCCCTGAGCGGCGGAAACAGCCGGGCGCGCGCGAGTGGGGATTGATAATTAAGCACGGGCCATTGCAAACATTCAAAGTAAGATTTTCATTACGCATGAAGTGTTTAATACAAATACATTACATTGTTTATAAATTACATAAAAACATCCAAGTATAAAAACTGTCGAAGATTTCCACGCCATATCCCTTGCGCGGCGGGAACAACCACGCGCATCGAAGGGATAGAACTAAAATCTTCCAAAAAGCTAGTTTTAGATGTTCATCGTGAGGTGCTCTAAGTGTGACTCCATGCGCTACCTAGTTATCTCCTGAAAGACACGTAAAAACATTTGAATCAGTATAAACTGAGTGAGTACACAAGTTTTAGTAACTTGATAAATCGTATCGCGTCATAGTCTTGATAAAAATCATTCATCATTGAAACACATGCTTAGTAAAACATAGTTCTGATAACATAATCTGATAAAATCGTTCCGCGGGCTACGCGCGAACATTTCTGGGAACTGCGCTCGTCTGCGTAAGTGGCGCTGCCTCTACGAGCTAAAATAATGTAATACCGTCCCGCGGGTTACGCGTGGACACTCCTGAAAAACCGTGCTCGTCTGCGTAAGTGGCGCTGCCACTACGAGCGAAATAAGTAATTCCGTCCCGCGGGTTACGCGTAGACGTTGTGCCGGAAAACAAGGCGCTCGTCTGCGTAAGAGGAGCGACCTCTACGAGCGGGCTCAATCCCATAGTACTGCCCCGTGACATGCTAGGCACTCGTCTGTGTAAGAGGAGCGACCCCTACGAGTGGGCGGATCAAACCAGTAGTCCCTACCCTTAGAGTTCCAATGGTAAAGTGATCACTTACTCGTATCGCACTCTCATCGAAAACCATAGATAACCGTTTGCATTGCTCGTAAATATACCATAATGAAACATTATTTAAACACATAATTGCTTGCATTGCTTGTAAGAGTATCATGATAGAACATAATTTAAGTACGTGTCCCTCGCCCCGAAAACAGTTTAAAAGTAGTGAAAACAGTGAAAATAGGGGCTGTGAGACTCACCTGTGGTTCTTGTTAAGGGATTAATTGAGATTCGAGTTTTCTTGGTGTTGGCCTCGGAATTGAAGGTCTAGAATACGATTAAATAACGAGAAGTATATATATTAAGATCAAGAAATAGGAGAATATAAGGGTTGGAAAGTAGATCTCAAGGTTATATTCTTGGCTTACCTAGTAACCGGATCGGAAATGAAAACAACGGATGCTTGGGAAATGATTAGTGCAAGTTTGCAGTTCTTAAGAGAGAAGTTTGAAGTGTGTTTTGGGTGATAATTTAGGTCACATATTTATAGGCAAATTCAAGGGAACACAATCCCTTGCTCTAGGGGATTGTAATCTTTTCATTCCTAGGTGTAATGATGCTAAAGTATGAAAATTATTATTATTTATGTAAAAGTGGAGTAGTGGATAAAAGATTTTGATTTGATTTGGACAGGACATGCAGGTCTGTGGTTGGTGGGAGTAGGGTGGCTGACAGTTGACTTTTCATGTTACAGTGTGCTTTTGTCAGTGTACAGTAAAAAGTGGAAAATCTCTGAAACACGCCACTGTTTCCCTTTTGGGCGGGAGTAATTTCCATCTGGAGAATAGACTAAGTTTTCTGCGCGTATAACATTGTGCGCATAGCTTTCTGCGTGAAGGATATTTCTTTGCTGCGGGTAGGTACGTAACCTTCTCGCAGTTAGGGACATTGAGTTTCATTTGTAGATTCTCCAGGTGGTCTTGGTATTTCAACATAGTGATCAGTCATGTTGAAGTCAATTCCATCTTGGAGCTTCAGACCAACTAGCTCTCAATGTTCCCGCCATGCGGGGAGGTTAGTTCCCCTTCCGCACGCGCATAGACGATTTGGGATGCACCCGCCTTAGTAACATGCGGGACGGTCATCCCATTAAACAACATAAGTTATGAAAACATAAAGCCAAAACATTCACGCATGGCGCATACAACATATGCCCACGCTGGTTCTTACATCGCGTGCTCATGCATGGCCCACATAACGTGCCTGCGCTGACTAACATAGCGCGCTCGCGCATGGCGCACATAACGTGCCTGCGCTGGTTCTAATACAGTGCGCTCGCGCAGGGCGCACACAACGTGCCTGCGCTGGTTCTAATACAGTGCGCTCGCGCAGGGTGCACACAATATGCCCGCGCTGATTCCAACATAGCGCGCATAATATTCACAATCACCTAATTATTAGGTTGATTACTTAGTTTATAGGATTTGGGAAATTACCGAGTGTCACATGGGGGGGGTGGGATTAATTTCGGTGTGAACTGATTTTGGTGGTTGTTTATGTAAAACTTGGTGCAATACCAACTTGAAGGACCCGAATGGTTAATACGAAAAGTATAAGGGTGGTACGGAAGATCTCAATGGGCGGTTTAGTGGAGATCAAAAGTTCATGGACAAAGTTGAATAACTTGGTGTCATAAATATCTTTTTTTTATTAGATAAAGTAGAAGTCTAGTATGATTATGTTTCCTAATTTGAGTAGAATTAGAATTGTAGGTGTTATATAAACCCATCAAAAGGTTTATTTTTAGTGTGGTAGAAAGTATTTTGTTCTTGTTTCTTATTAATGAAAGGAGTCGCATAAACGTTTTATGCAATATCGTCTTTGGTGTTCTTGATTCACTTGTCTAAGGTTTAGCAAGTGGTATCAGAGCCTAACGATCCAGGCTCGTGTTTCTGATCGGCAGCAAGTCTTGATTGCGGTAGAAGTTTCCAATCACAGGCATAAGAAGCCAAGAAACCGATCGCAGACAAGAAACGGTTCATGGTCACTACGTGGAGAAGCCCGGAGACTACTTGAAGATTGATTAAGTCATTGTGTGAGGTTTCAGTTCTAAACGGAAGCCGGCAATCAAAGGTTCTACCGGCGAGAAATTTGAGGATATCACAAAGATAATAGCAAACAATTTAGTTGAACAAATTAATTGTTATGCACGAAACTTGAGGCGTGAAACCTATTGCTCCACCACCTTATGTTGGAATTAATTGTGAATTAAGTTGTGATTTGTTTGTGGTTCATTGACGCCACCCACAAGACATATATATTTTCTTTTGTGAGCTATTGTTTGCCACGTTCAAGAAAAAGTGAAGAATTTATCTCTTCTGTGCTGCCATTGTCGATCAAGGAAGAAGCCAACATCAGCTTCTTTTGCTACAAGAAAATGTGTCTTATTTTTGCGTGGATCAGAAGGTAAAAGACAAGAAAACAATTGTAACTTTTTTAAAGAAAGAATCTGATCGCAACAAAGAACCCATCCCAGATAAAGAAATCTGAAACGAATATGGCGGAGTAACAGATGGTAGGAGGAATCAAAAAACTGAACCAGAGCAATTACAAACAATGGTCGACATGTATCAAATCGTATCTTCAAGGTCAAAATCTTTGGCAGGTAACGAATGGTACCGCGAACAACGGTAGTATCGGGAAGTGGCAGGTGAAAGCGGGTCGGGCGATGTTTATCATCAAGACAACAATGGATGATGATGTTCTTGATCACGTTCAAGATCTCGAATACCCAAAGCAAGCGTGGGATACGCTGGAGACCTTATTCACGAAGAAGAACGATGCTCGATTGCAACTAGTCAAAGGTGAGTTGATGATGGTTTGCCAAGGAGATCTTCCGATCGCACAATATTTTCGTAAAGTGAAGAATTTATGTCGCGAGATAGGAGAACTCGATCCATAGTCTCGGGTTAGCAATGCTCGTATGAAGCAGATACTCATTCACGGCTTAAGGCCGGAGTATCGTAGCTTTGTTACCGCTATTCAAGGGTGGGCGACCTAACCGAGTATTACAGAGTTCGAAAATATTCTTACTGGTCAAGAAGCCTTAGCTAAACAGTTAGCTGGTGTGTCGGTTAAAACCGAGAGCGAAGCCTTGTATGCCGGAAGGAAGGAGAAGCATCAGTTCAACAAAAATAAGAACCGTTATGGCGATAAAGACAAGAGTAAGTACTGGGAGAACGAGAAACGTGAACGACCGAAGAAGAAGAATGGCACAGAAAGAGTCGAGTTGAAAACTCTGAAGAAGATTCATCGGATGAAGAGAACCGAGACAAGGAATCAAGGTACCAACCAAAGCAGTTTCCTTTTAGGTGCCATAACTGTGGACAAAAAGGTCATATGGCAAAATACTGTCGAGAACCTAAGGAGGAAGATAATGCAGCTGTTGTTAAAGAAGAAGAATCATGGGATGTAGAGGCTAATATAGCCGAGGTTCAGAAAAATTTTGCAGTTGACACTGAATTCAAGCCAAACTTGATAGATGAATGGTTTGAAGAAGGCTCTTGTTAGTGGACAGATCTGAAGTAGTGCCAGAGTCGAATCCGTTGAAGGCAACCTTGGAATCATCTATTGTTATTTTGAATTTAGATGATAAGGAAATTGTAGTTGAAGAAGAAAGTATGGTTGATCAAGACGTAATCGTGACAGTAATCGAAGAAGACGAGAAAGAAACCGTGTTGAATGAAGAGCACGAGGAGATAGTTTCGTCTCATGTTACGGGTTGTCATGGTGGAATAGAAAACGTTGAAGATCAACAAACCAACAAAGTTGAAGTTGGAGTTTGCATGAGGTTCATGCATAGTTCGGGTGATCTGAATGAACAATCGAATGAACGAGCTAGGTTCGAGAGGGAGCATGCATCAAGTGAAGATGGAAGAATTGCTTTGAGTATCATGATGGTCATGAAGTTGAGAAAGCAAAAGTTGTTTCCTATTTGAAACCGGGCGATGCAGTTCTAAACAGTGGTAATCTCGAAACTAGCTCAGTCGTCAACAGGAAAAAGAACCCTGATGGTAGAGTGAAAAAGCCGAATCCAAGAATCAAGCTCAAAGAGGTGCGGGCGTTACAAGGTGTGAAGGATCTTGGAGGAACAATGGTAGTTGGTATTGAGAGGGAGTGTAAAACTTGGTGCAATACCAACTTGAAGGACCCGAATGGTTAATAGGAAAAGTATAAGGGTGGTACGGAAGATCTCAATGGGCGGTTTGGTTGTAAGGCCCTGAACCCGGTAGCCTTACTTTCGCGTCGGATTTACTCATAAACACAGTTCTTACAAATCAGAGTTCATTAAAACTTTCGCGGAATATAAAAACTTTCATGAAACGTTACAGCAATCCAAAACTTGCCTTAATTAAACATTCTTGTCTTTCAAAATAAACGTCAATTACATTAAAACATCTTGAGTCTTCAGATGCCAGTCTCCTATTCGCCCACCATGTGCCCGCTCAAGCTAGCTGTCTCATTCTACTCACCTGCGTGCATAGTAAAAGTCAGCTACGCTGAGTGAGTTCTAGTTAATCAAGCAACTTATCATACAACCACTACATACAATATATACGTATCCGAAGACACATAGTCCACAGTCTAACATGCCACTGCTTAACCACTTAATTACCCCTATAGCTTAGCCTCTTAATTACCCCTACAGCTTAGCCACTTATGCCACTTGATGCCACTTGATGCCACTTTAATAACGAATATCGTTATGCCACCTTGCCACTTTAATAACGAAGTCACGTATAGGCTTACCCTACCACGTACTATCGTCATGCCACTAACACTCTTACTAGACTCTGCCACTTCTATCACAATCTACCCCTACTTGTCTACAGCACACTTTATATCAATACAATATTTACATAATAAGCAAGTCACATCATAGAATACATACACACTAACAACCACTTGACAATCACTATCCTTGGCGATACGTGCAATATCCGAAGATCGTTCACGTACCGACAAGCATTACATAATAGCTACTTGTATAACATCTATACACTTACCACTTAAGGTAAGTGTATTCACACTTTCACATCTAACCTGCTTACCTTACCACTTAGCCTCTTATTTACACCTACCACCTTGCCACTTTGCCACTTTAATAACGTATAACGTTATGCCACTTTGCCACTTTAATAACGTATAACGTTATGCCACTTTGCCACTTTAATAACGTAAAACGTTATGCCACTTTGCCACTTTAATAACGTATAACGTTATGCCACTTTGCCACTTTAATAACGTATAACGTTATGCCACTTTGCCACTTTGCCACTTTAATGACGTAGTCACGTATAGGCTTACCCTACCACGTACTATCGTCATGCCACTAACACTCTTACTACACTCTTGCCACTTCTAACACGCTCTACCTCTACTTGTCTACAACATGCTTCATATCATTTACATAATAAGCAAGTCACATCATAGCATTCATACCCACGTAATAACGATGGCACGTACAGGCTTTCCCTATCACGCGCTCACGTTATTCCACTTCTAACACACTCTTCATATCAGTTCAGTATTTACGTAATGAACAAGTCACATCATAACATTCATACACGCTATCAACCACTTGGAATTTACTATCCTTGGCGATACGTGCAATATCCGAAGATCGTTCACGTACCGACAAGCATTATAAAATATATACCTCGTATAACATCTATAGCATACACTTACCACTTCAGGTAAGTGTATTCACACTTCACATCGAGTATGCACACAGCCCCGAAAACATAACAAGGAAATGGGGCTAGAAACTCACCTGAACTCTGCTTCTTCCTCCGATAGTTGTAAATCCCTTCTTTAACTGAGCTCGGCTGACTGTATAAGTTACACGTATCAATACTCGCCTGATTTAATCTGGTGGCCTAGTATTAGCTTACTTTTACTTATCGTTTTTAATCTATTTTCTAATCGAACTTGACTTTAGGCGAAGTTAAACCTTAGGCGAACTTGGCTTTAGGCGAAGTTGTCATCAGGCGAACTTAGCTTTAGACGAAGTTGTCATCAGGCGAACTTAGCTTTAGGCGAAGTTGTCATCAGGCGAACTTAGCTTTAGGCGAAGTTACCAGTTAGGCGAACTTGGCCGTAAGCGAAGTTATCAATTAGGCGAACTTTGCCTCAGGCGAAGTTATCGCTTTGAAGGCGAAGTTGCCCAGTTCGCGGCGAAGTTGCCCAGTCCAGCCGCTGTTTGGTTTCTATCAAGCATTTTGGCGATTTTAACACCCTTGTTATGGTTCAACATCATCCACTACGTTCCCAACCGTTTTCGGTCGTTTATACACTATAAAGCTTGGATCTTTAAACTTCAAAGATCAAGAATCATACCTTTTTGAGCTTGTTTGGATCTCGTTTAACTTGTTTAATCACAACTAATCGCTCACCCTCTCTCGGATCTTGTTCGTTCCTCTCCTCGGCCGCCGGCGGTGTATGTGGTGTGTGTGTAGAGATATGGATAAATGGATGGAATGGAAAGGATTGGGGTTTAAGGGGGTATTTATACTCCCTCAAGCCCATGGACCGAAGGCCCATATTTCCTTTTGGTCCATATCCAAACCCATCTAATTATCCTACTAAGTCTTCATATTTTGCTATTATTATTATCGTTCCACTAACTCGTTTATTTCACCCGACAAAATAATATATTAAATATTACTTAGAAATTTCGGGATGTTACAAGTCTCCCCTCCTTAAAGAGGTTTCGTCCCCGAAACCTAGCTTATTTCTCCAAAAGGAATACCTTTGTAAAAGGAATACCTTTTTCTTTATAATCGCACACTTTATTGAATCACCTTTGCTTTCTGGGTTATCCTTCTTACTCCTGACTTGTAGTCATCGAGCGGTGATCATGTGTTTTAGCTATTAAGGTAGCTTGTCTATGAGGCTCTCGATGTCTCAAGTCTCGTCTCGTCTTTCCAAGGGCTTCCTTTGATGCTTTTGTGACAATTTGGCAACTCTCTTAGCATATCTGACTACAAGCTCCAAGCGTGACTTCTTCTTTACTTTTTGCAGTTGGCGTCATGTTGTTTTCGTATATCACTCTGCCTCAGATTCTTCTCGTGTCCGCCTCTTTTGTAACAGTCATCTATCTTATCTCTAAGGAAACACAAATGTTATCACTCTAGGAATTATTTAGCACATGATTCGTAAGGTAAGTAGTTAATGACGTTGATCAAGTGTAATTAACTATTTGCGTTACTCCTCAGGTTCTACATACTTCCCTTCATGATTTCACTTGTGCTTGTTTATACTCTTAAACAGTTAATCAGTTAAGATCAATTAATCCTATCCCTAACCTGCACTCATTCTTCATTTAGCAAATAAGCCAACATTAACATACACCATTTACCATACACTTTACCCTTACTGAGCTTGCTTGAGTGACACATGGCTATCTTGAACTGGCATCTTCTTTCTTTCTCATTTTAAATCTCATTCTCTGTTCGAGTCTAAGCATGTAGGATGCTTAAATCTCTCGAACTTATGCTCTGATACCAACTTGTAAGGCCCCGAACCCGGTAGCCTTACTTTCGCGTCGGATTTACTCATAAACACAGTTCTTACAAATCAGAGTTCATTAAAACTTTCGCAGAATATAAAAACTTTCATGAAACGTTACAGCAATCCAAAACTTGCCTTAATTAAACATTCTTGTCTTTCAAAATAAACATCAATTACATTAAAACATCTTGAGTCTTCAGATGCCAGTCTCCTATTCGCCCACCATGTGCCCGCTCAAGCTAGCTGTCTCATTCTACTCACCTGCGTGCATAATAAAAGTCAGCTACGCTGAGTGAGTTCTAGTTAATCAAGCAACTTATCATACAACCACTACATACAATATATACGTATCTGAAGACACATAGTCCACAGTCTAACATGCCATTACTTAACCACTTAATTACCCCTATAGCTTAGCCTCTTAATTACCCCTACAGCTTAGCCACTTATGCCACTTGATGCCACTTTAATAACGAATATCGTTATGCCACCTTGCCACTTTAATAACGAAGTCACGTATAGGCTTACCCTACCACGTACTATCGTCATGCCACTAACACTCTTACTAGACTCTGCCACTTCTATCACAATCTACCCCTACTTGTCTACAGCACACTTTATATCAATACAATATTTACATAATAAGCAAGTCACATCATAGAATACATACACACTAACAACCACTTGACAATCACTATCCTTGGCGATACGTGCAATATCCGAAGATCGTTCACGTACCGACAAGCATTACATAATAGCTACTTGTATAACATCTATACACTTACCACTTAAGGTAAGTGTATTCACACTTTCACATCTAACCTGCTTACCTTACCACTTAGCCTCTTATTTACACCTACCACCTTGCCACTTTGCCACTTTAATAACGTATAACGTTATGCCACTTTGCCACTTTAATAACGTATAACGTTATGCCACTTTGCCACTTTAATAACGTAAAACGTTATGCCACTTTGCCACTTTAATAACGTATAACGTTATGCCACTTTGCCACTTTAATAACGTATAACGTTATGCCACTTTGCCACTTTAATGACGTAGTCACGTATAGGCTTACCCTACCACGTACTATCGTCATGCCACTAACACTCTTACTACACTCTTGCCACTTCTAACACGCTCTACCTCTACTTGTCTACAACATGCTTCATATCATTTACATAATAAGCAAGTCACATCATAGCATTCATACCCACGTAATAACGATGGCACGTACAGGCTTTCCCTATCACGCGCTCACGTTATGCCACTTCTAACACACTCTTCATATCAGTTCAGTATTTACGTAATGAACAAGTCACATCATAACATTCATACACGCTATCAACCACTTGGAATTTACTATCCTTGGCGATACATGCAATATCCGAAGATCGTTCACGTACCGACAAGCATTATAAAATATATACCTCGTATAACATCTATAGCATACACTTACCACTTAAGGTAAGTGTATTCACACTTCACATCGAGTATGCACACAGCCCCGAAAACATAAAAAGGAAATGGGGCTAGAAACTCACCTGAACTCTGCTTCTTCCTCCGATAGTTGTAAATCCCTTCTTTAACTGAGGTCGGCTGACTGTATAAGTTACACGTATCAATACTCGCCTGATTTAATCTGGTGGCCTAGTATTAGCTTACTTTTACTTATCGTTTTTAATCTATTTTCTAATCGAACTTGACTTTAGACGAAGTTAAACCTTAGGCGAACTTGGCTTTAGGCGAAGTTGTCATCAGGTGAACTTAGCTTTAGACGAAGTTGTCATCAGGCGAACTTAGCTTTAGGCGAAGTTGTCATCAGGCGAACTTAGCTTTAGGCGAAGTTGTCATCAGGCGAACTTAGCTTTAGGCGAAGTTACCAGTTAGGCGAACTTGGCCGTAAGCGAAGTTATCAATTAGGCGAACTTGGCCTCAGGCGAAGTTATCGCTTTGAAGGCGAAGTTATCGCTATGAAGGCGAAGTTGCCCAGTTCGCGGCGAAGTTGCCCAGTCCAGCCGCTGTTTGGTTTCTATCAAGCATTTTGGCGATTTTAACACCCTTGTTTTGGTTCAACATCATCCACTACGTTCCCCAACCGTTTTCGGTCGTTTATACACTATAAAGCTTGGATCTTTAAACTTCAAAGATCAAGAATCATACCTTTTTGAGCTTGTTTGGATCTCGTTTAACTTGTTTAATCACAATTAATCGCTCACCCTCTCTCGGATCTTGTTCGTTCCTCTCCTCGGCCGCCGGCGGTGTATGTGGTGTGTGTGTAGAGATATGGATAAATGGATGGAATGGAAAGGATTGGGGTTTAAGGGGGTATTTATACTCCCTCAAGCCCATGGACCGAAGGCCCATATTTCCTTTTGGTCCATATCCAAACCCATCTAATTATCCTACTAAGTCTTCATATTTTGCTATTATTATTATCGTTCCACTAACTCGTTTATTTCACCCGACAAAATAATATATTAAATATTACTTAGAAATTTCGGGATGTTACATTGGTGGAGATCAAAAGTTCATGGACAAAGTTGAATAACTTGGTGTCATAGTTATCTTTTTTTATTAGATAAAGTAGAAGTCCAGTATGATTATGTTTCCTAGTTTAAGTAGAATTAGAATTGTAGGTGTTATATAAACCCATCAAAAGGTTTATTTTTAGTGTGGTAGAAAGTATTTTATTCTTGTTTCTTATTAATGAAAAGAGTCGCATAAACGTTTTATGCATATCGTCTTTGGTGTTCTTGATTCACTTGTCTAAGGTTTAACAGTTTACTTGATTAACAGAGCTCAATCTGCTAGTTTGTTTGCCAAATCTTCTTATGAGTTGATGTTTGGGCTTTGTCCCTTGATCATTTAAAAACTTTGGGTGTATTCTAATAAATTTTGTATAAAGCTGAAATTGTGGTTTGATTGTATATTCAAATGTTTAAAAAGGTTATAAGCTTTGGAGTTTAGGTAAGAAAAGCAAATATTATTTCATGTGATGTTAAGTTCTATGAAAAATTGTTCTTTGATAAAAATATAACTCAATTAAATGTGTTTGATTTATTTGAAAGAATGTCCCGATGATGGGAGGTATCTTAAGATACTGTCAATGAAGATCCAAAATACACCATTAACAGATTTAGAATATCATTTTAACAGTTTTTTTTCTCTATCCATAAGTTAACGCGTAGATATTGTAAAAAGTGAACCCGATCCGCCATGGGTTTTAAATATCACTATTATCTATTAAGTTATAAACAAAGTTCTACAACGTATATGCCCATATAATTGTTAATACATTTTTATCGAGTCACGTTATCCTGTAGATGGAATTACTAGTAAGAAGTTTGACTTCCATTATTAATTCATAATATTCATTCATAATCAAAGATAAAGCATGCTTGCCTATTTATAGGCCTACAACAACGACAAATAAACATAATACCACTAATCTAACCCACTACTCATTACTCCTAATTCAAAGAAAATAACCATAAAATAAACTAGAAATATTTAGGTGTATGACAACGTGGGTTGAGAGAAGGTTCACATCACAAATATAATTGCTAAAATAAGTTTTTAGACTTTTAGTGATTAATTTTGATACTTGAAATAGTTTGTACGTCACTTTGGTGGTATCTAGTCATAGTCGATGGATACTTATCTTGTGCGCAAAAGAAATGGCACTCCTAAACCCGTGTGACAAAAGCGCACTAAGTGCTTTAATTTTGTCTCAGGTTACATTTTGATAGTTATACCTATTAAGAGTTTGGATAAAATACAAATGACTTTATCGTGAGAAAATGTACAAATAACTAGGGTAATTATTTAAGCATTAGAGTAATTATTATTAATCTATAAGTTTTGAACTAGATTATTTATTATTACACTATTTTGTTTTTTATAACATAATCACGCTAGTTCAAAGCGGTAATTGCTCTAGTTATTTGTATGTTTAATGTGTTAATTTTATTTGTACCAGATCTCACCGTACCTATTAAATACAAAATAAATTTCTTCTTGGAAGTCCTCATATGTATGTTGGTGTCGGTGAAAAGTAAATAGTATCACTGTTTAGGGCCGGTCCAAGGGTCTTTATAGATACTTATCTTGCTCACAGAAAGAAAAAATGCCATTCCTAAACCCTGGTAGCAAAAGTTCATTGACTGCTTTAGTTTTGTATCTTGTTACCTTTTTAAACCAACGTATTACATACTAACCCTATTTGTAGTGGAAGGCTATAGAATGAAGACGATTTTTGACACGTGACGTCACGTTAACAGATGGGCGATTTTCATTTTAGGTATGGTGGTGTTGTAGCTCTATATATATATATATATATATATATATATATATATATATATATATCAAACGCATAACATCATAGGCGACAAATCCATATCCCCCCCTTGTCGCCCGTCTTATCGGTAGCAAAAGTTCATTGACTGCTTTAGTTTTGTATCTTGTTACCTTTTTAAACCAATGTATTACATACTAACCCTATTTTAGGTGTGGTGGTGTTGTAGCTCTATATATATATATATATATATATATATATATATATATATATATATATCAAACGCATAACATCATAGGCGACAAATCCATATCCCCCCTTGTCGCCCGTCTTATTGGGGGGGGGGGGGGGGCTGTTCTTGCCGTATATTGCCCCTCATCGACCAAAAATGTCGTCCACTACACTCTGTCTAATTAACTTTATTCTTGAAGTCCTCTTGGTTTTGGTAAAAAGTACCTTATTGAGATTTTATTTCTCATATTAATTGGTGTTTTTAACTTACTTTTGTTATTATGATATCCACTATGGAAGGGGACAGCATTGCATACTAAGCCTATTTGTAGTGGAAGGCTAACATCACAGGTGACAAATCCATATCCCCCTGTCACCCCTCTTCGGCGGGGGGGGGGGGGTGCTCTCGCCGTATATTGCCCCTCATCGTCCTAAAATGTCGCCCACGACGCTCTGTCTAATTAACTTTATTCTTGTAGTTCTCTTGGTTTTGGTAAAAAGAACCTTATTGAGCTTTTAATTCTCATATTAATTGGTGTTATTAATTTACTTTTGTTATTATGATTATCCACTATGGAAGGGGATAGCGTTGCCCTTCATAGTGTCACATCACTATCACGTGGGTATTTGGGGCAACAAAGCCCCTACCAGTGTTGCCCCTCTGTGGTTTGTTGTTCCGTGAGGCAACGTTAGACAATTTTTTTAAACATAATAAAATAAAAGGTAAATAATTTTAGTAAATTTAAAAACATAAAACACAAATTAAATAAAAAAAACTACAAATATTTTATTCGTCATCCTTATTTTTATTATTTTGTTTTTTTTCTCCAAAAATATTCAACCAAATCTAATCGAAGACTTTGATGTGTTTCCCTTCTTCGTGTCACACCACAACCTACAACGAAAATGCTGGGTTGAGAACCGTTGGTTCACAGCTCACAAGATACTATCATACAATTTAAATATAACAATATCTAATTATTCATTAATTAATTCCAAAATATCAATCAAGTACTCAAAGGTTAAACAAATTACTAAACAATCTAAATTAAACAACCATTCAAACATAAATGTCTTTATTAACTAAGGTCTTTCAAAGTGTCTCTTCATCTTAGCTTCAAACCAAATGATAATTCTGCAAATGCGTATAAAATGATATAGATTTTTCACACGAGGTTGAGTGAGAAAAGTCACCAATTTGATAATGATATATATATATAAAAGAGCAAAACTGATATTGTGAGTATAAATCAATCAAATCTTAAGCAAATAAAAGGTTTCAGTTGACCATGCCTCTCGAGCACGGGCTATGGCTACTATGATAAAACAAATACAAAAAAGGGTGTCGGTTGACCATGCCTCTCGAACATTGGCTATGGCCACTAGGACAACGTATGATCATACTGACTTGCTAGACTTTTGATGAACTTCTCCGAAATGCGATAAAATAAAACAACTAAACAAGTAGCAGTTATTCATTCAATTGATAAACACACAATATCAACATTTTGCTAATGCTTATAATATATACTATGCAAATACGAATAGGTACGTAAATGTCCCCAATACGTTTAAAAGATGTAAAATGTGGGGAATGACTTCTCACCTTGACGATTAAATGAATAAATTAACCGACAAATATAATAAACGAGCAAAGTTAACGTGATGAGTGTTCTGATTCAACCATGCCTGAGACTTATGCAAAGTAAAATAGAGTCAAAACCGAGAACATAGCCGCTGGAATCAATCCAAATGGAGGTATAGAACTCCGGTTAAGAGATTTTCAGTAAATAAGCGAGCTGGTACTAACCAGAAACCGACCAGCGAATCGGGAGTCAGGTTTTGGTCAGTACACTCAAATCTCAAGTTAAAACTAAAAGTCTTCTGGATCGAAACCTAGTTTCGATCATAAATGATAGAAATCGATTGGTCAACTTTGTTGACCGATTTGCCCTTGAACGGGTCGGAGTCCAATTGACCATTAGGTCTCCCTCAATCGGAAAAATTGATTGAGAAATTTTTTTTACAGATAACAATCTACAATTTTTAAGAGGACAACTTACCCCGGATATGAATAGAAGAATGAGAAAATCATGGTCAAAGATGTCTTGAATACTAAAGTCAACTAGTCTTGAAAAAATTCAATTAATCTTGAAGAATATGATAATGGGAAGAAGAATTTCATGAGATTTGAGATGAGGACGGCCAATACAAGGGTTTCGTAGTTGAAGAATGCCTTGGGATGAAAAATTTAAAGATTGTGTTAGTTGTTTTAATAATTACTCGATTAAGGAAACCGAATAACATAATTAAGACAAAATCGGTTCAATTAATTCAAATAACTTGGTGTGATGAACAAGAGGTGGAAGCAGACAATGCATAATAGTAGATTATAAAATAATTTCCCGTAATTAGTCCATCATATATTTTTTTTGGCAAAATTAGTCTATGTAGTTCCTGAAAATGCGGTTTTAGTTATTTTAAGCGATATTGAGAGCTGTTAAGAACTATTTGGCATGATTGAAAGTTATGAAATTATAAAATAATTTAAACCAAGTTAAATACAAACTAACACAAGTTTTTATCAATACAAAATATTCTAATTATATTCCCGAGTCGAGTGAACGAATAGGGGCCGAAACCGAAATTCAAGCATCCATTATTTTTTTGACTTATCTTTTTGCTGAAGACAAGCCGACTGTTTAATGATACCCCATCATTTCTTTAGTACCTCGAATGCCCTTTCGATTTCCTTTCTGGCCTACTCTTATTTTTTCTTTAAATATTGACATTTATCGTCAATCAGACAAGTATAACTGAGCACCAAAGTGGCCCACTCCGGATAAATACTATCGACTAGATAATATCCATATTCGTAGTTGACATCATTTGCTAAATATGAGGAGCTAGTTGCAACTCCGTCTATGATGCCGTTAAAAAACAGGGGACGTATGTATGACCGCTATGCCGTTGTTTGTGCCCAGTAGGGCTGAGTACGGTTCGGTTTGGTTTTTAGTGAAACCAAAAACGAGAAGTCGATTTTTCGAATACACAAACCGATGGGTTTTCAGTATTTT
Source organism: Bidens hawaiensis (assembly GCF_021521415.1). NCBI lineage: Eukaryota > Viridiplantae > Streptophyta > Magnoliopsida > Asterales > Asteraceae > Bidens > Bidens hawaiensis. Next base: position 255,435 of record NW_027493022.1, on the reverse strand, counting down.
TTGGTTTTGGTTCGGTTATAATTGTTTTTTTTTGTGTGTTTAGACATTGCAAAAAAGTTCCAAAATAATGAAAATGCATATTAGATTCAAAACACAAAAATAGGCATTTTTTACGTGGAACCAAACGAATACAAACTTGCAAGAGTATTTGAGTTTAAAATTCAATAAAGTTCTTAATAAAAAAGCACTAAAAGTTTAGTTCCAATCTTCATTCTTCATCTTATTCATCTTCAAAGTTTACTTCCAATCTTCATCATCTTCATAATCTTCATAATCTTCATCACCATCAACGGTAAATCCTTTTGGTGTTCTGTTTCTAGCTATAAATTCTAAAAAAAACACATATAATTGTATTAATATTTTAGTAAAAACAAATATCGGTTTGGTTCGGTTTTTTTCGGTTTTTTAAAAATGGAAAATCGAAACCGAAAATTCGGTTTTTTCAAAAAACAAAAGAATAACCGTCGGTTAATGCTTCGGTTAGGTTTTTTCGGTTAATTCGTTTTCGATTCGGTTAATTCGGTTTCCGGCTCACCCCTAGCGCCCGACATACAAAAAAAAATTCCATATCCATTATTTAAATGATGCCACCACCTCAAGTGTAAGTGATGGACCATCATGATTACCTTGATGATGTTGACCTTGACAAGCAACTGGGTAAGCTTCTATATCCTAGTGTGTACAATCGAGGTTACCAAGCATCCCGAGAAAACCGTTTCGTTGATGATGAACCTCGTATATTCTTTGTATGTCACCTTGAGCCAAACTCCTCAAATATTTTCGCTCATAGAGTTCAAGAACAATAATAATAATAATAACAATAATAATAATAATAATAATAATAATAATAATAATAATTATTATTATTATTGTTGTTGTTATTGTTATAATAATTATTATAAACATATGAAAAAATGTAACAATAAAAATATATAAATATTAAATTTAACAAAAAAATAATAAATATAACATAAAAAATAATCAATTTAACATTAAATGATAATAATACTCACATTTACAAAACATGTGAAGGGCATCACGAGCCACTGTTTCCGACATATGTAAATATTCATACTCGCGTTCTAAATCACCAAAAATGCGTAAAAATAGTTGGCGACTCATTCAAAAGCGGCACCGAAATCTTTTCGAATCAATAATTGAGTCTGTAGAAAAGTAATCTCTTATCAACTGGTCATGAGCACCTTTACGATCTCGTTCAAGTTCAGGTCTTCGTGTTTGTGGTTGTGAGATTTCTTATCGTTCGACTAAGAGCTTAGCAGCCCTCTCGATCAGTAGAAAATTACATCATCTTCTGAATCGGAATCCCGGATATCGTCAGGCCCCGGGCAATAAAAATCGTGTGTATACTCGGTTTTCGAAGATGAGTTGAAAAACATATTTGTGAGAATTTGAGAATTTTTGAAAGAAAATATATGTTTTGGATGAGAAAATGTGTGAGTAGGAAGATAGATTATGTGGGTTTAAATAGATAAGTTAAATTAATTTTTTTAAGTGAACGGTCATATGACCGTTTGAAGATGAGGATGGACCACAATTTCCCCCACGTCGCCCCTTCTTTGTGATGTACCCCCGCCCTCCACCCCCCGAAAATCACCCTCCCATTGTCGCCCCCCTCTGGTGTTCCCCTCCTCATGTCGCCCTTTGTTGCCCCATTGTCGCCTATAGTGGGTGGTCTTAAGACCGTCACCGATATATAGATTTCTACAAATGCATTAAAACCATAAATGTTCTCTCTAATTCTACAAACATTTTTACCAATACTTTTTTTTACATTTTGTTTTAAATACTCAAATTCTTTTTATATTTAATTAATACTTTTTCTATTTTTTTTATTATTCTAAATGTAAATAAATAAATAAACATAATTAACTAAAATTAAACTCATATAATTAACACTGAAAACAAAAAAACAAGACATTGCATAAATAAAAAGGTTACAAATCCAACAGTTGAATGTAACTACTATATTTAGCCCTAATCATAGCACATGTTCTTCATGCTCAGCTCGTGTGATGGGGTCCATGTGGCTTGTATCAATAAAGGGTTTTCTTTCATCTCAAGGTAATCGTTTATTTTTTTGTTGAAACTATTAATCGTTTATGATTTAAGCTTTAATGGCTTGGTTAACTCCTCAATAAGCTCAGTTTTGTTTTTCTCAGTAGATGGTTCCACCTTCGTTTTCTCTTTCTCTTTCGCCTTGTTCCTCCCCATTGGGTGCGTTAGTAGTTGAACTTCATCATTCAGACGGATTCCATAGTTCTCAACCGAAAGAGGATTATTATTGTTGAGGTCTAAAGTGTGTGTGTCGGAAGTACCTGTGGTGTAGTGTAACCTCGCGCTAGTTGTCATTGTCCGTTTCAATGCTTGTGCACCGTATATCTTGACCGATGGCTCCCACTTTTCGTTGTGTTTCACAATGTACCACACGTGTTCGTGTTAATTCTTTTCATGTATGGGATCAGCCTTATACTCCTCCTTAGTCAACATAATGATTTGATCATCAGACGTACCACTTTTTCGGTTCAAGCATATGCATAAGAAGATATCAGTGAATTTGTTGACCTTACACTTGATCATATGCCAATGTAACCTTAAGTTGTGTGCATCCCTAGAACCAACGCTATCTCCTTATAAAAAATTCTCTTATGCTCGTTTCCAAAAAGCATCGAACTTTTGGTTGTTCCCAATAATCGGATCTTCAGATAAATTTATAAGAGCTGTCGTAAGTAGAATCTCTTCGGATACAGTCCGTTTAACACGTTTAGTCAGTTTTTTTAAAAAACTTTTGCCTTCATTTTAGCCATTTTGAGTTACGGGGAAGGAGATTCGTTAACACTAAAGCTTCGTGGTGATATTTGTGTTGTATTAGTGGTCGAGAAGGCTTGAAATTGTTGACATTATGCTTGTAGGAGTTAATAGAATTGTACGAATTGTTGAAAGGCAATATTTGAAAATGGTGGGTTCGGTTGAAATTGTTTAAATGATTGATATCCATAGTTTGGAAATAGTGGGTTTGGCTAAAATGGTTTTGGGTTATCTTGTGGGTTACCGTCATTCAACAATTGAATACACGGAGATGGGTTTGAGTTCATTATTATGGAGGATTAACATGTGTTAAAAAAGAGAAGTTTTATGATGTGTGAAAGAAATTGAAATTGTGTAGTGTATTTATAGTGGTTTGAAAAGAAAATACCATTATTATTTACAAAGCATATAGTTTGTTTTAGTTTGAACTTAATTATTTTACTTTTTATAGGTATTAGTTGGTGTCATTACAGCTAGTAGGTGAAAAGTCAAAATAAAATAAATGTTTTTACCATTTGAACTTCTGAAGATTGCATTGAATTAAAAGGAAAGCAAATTAAAAATAATGAAAAATTAAATGTTTGAACATGACTTTGAAATAAACTAAAACAAGAGAAAAAAGAATTAGTTTCAATATGAGTTTTTTTTTACATATTTCCCTATATTAGAGCCATAAATTACATATTTCTCCAACCAACAAAATCAATTACATATTTCCCCGTTTCATGTCAAATTACTCATTTATCCTTGTTACCCTTACCCATTTACACTCCCACCCATGGATACCAAATAAGGTCTTTGAACAAACACCCACAATCCTTTCATCAGTTCTAATGCTTGAGCTAGCCTTCAAATCTTGATTCCTTTCCGGTAAGCCCTCATATCCGGCAACCAGAAACCATCACCGCTTCTCCTGATCTGAGCCGCAACTTGCAACAATCCTTGATTTCCCGTTCGAATTGCAGCAAATATTGACAGGTTTGCAAGGGTTCTTTTAGTACAGCGAGGGAAACATTTCAGGCGGTCTCCTCTATATCTCTCTTTGTGCTCATTGGTTGGGAGGGAAAGATTTTAGGTTTCTTATGGAGGGTTTATGAAGAAACACTAACCGGACCCCGGGCAGATTACTGGTAACCTGGGGGTTAGATAGATGTTTCCCACGAGGGGTTAGACCCTGAAGATGGTTCTTCTGATAACCTGCAAAACAGACACCGTGAGCTCGTCACTGAGAAGGGGGGGTTCCTCCTTGTGACCACCCTCCGGCGTGAGAATCAGACTAGATTGCTCTTTAAATATAAAAGTATATTAAGAGATTGCTAGAGCAGATATCAGGTATATATGATAATAATGTAATGTGTTGAGATGATCATACCATTTGGGGTATTTATAGCCGAAGGTAGGTTTCCAAGGAGGTATGGCCGGCTGCAACAGTGTTCCTGTTCACCAACAGTAGCCTACGCACGTGCCCTGCTGGTAGTTGGTGGGTAGGCAGTGGGATGTAGGTCTCCTCTATATCTCTATATCTCTCTTTGTGCTCATTGGTTGGGAGGGAAAGATTTTAGGTTTCTTATGGAGGGTTTCAGATCGTGGGTGTGGTGACTATTGGCTGCCGGAAAACAGTTATGGCCAGGGTTTGAGGGGAGAAGGAAACCAGAGACGGTGCGGAAAGAAAGTGGGATGTATTCCGGCCAAAGACAAGATACATCATCTAATTGTAGTTCAGAAACCTCGGTTCTAAAATCTAAGCATCATCTTCACTATTAGGGGTACCCTCTTTTTAGTGCATTGTAAACGGTGGTGATGGATTTAGTGACTTGACATTTGTGGTTCAACTTGAAAACCACTTTAGTTTGTGATTTACAGTCGATTTCAGCAAGTTGCATGTTTCCGGTAGCATGACCAAGGTTTGGCCCGTGGAGGATGGTGGTTATGATATATATATATATATATATATATATATATATATATATATATATATATGGGAGATTTCAATTAAGAAGCCCTTTGAGTTTTAAGAACTCGAAAGAACTCAGTGTAACGATTTTTTTTTTTTGAATTTTTTTACACATGTGTAATATATGTAAGTTACATACACGTAAAAAAATTACAGAATTTTTTACGTACCGAGTCGACTTTTTACACATGTGTAACGGACGTAGAAGTTAGTGTAACCACTTACATATTTATTCTCTCTCAAACTTTGACTTTTTTGCCAGATTTAATCTCAATCACATATTCTAATCAATTTAATTAAATGTGTGGCCTAAAATTGAGTTCTTAAGTTCTTAAAACTTAACATGGTTCTCAAAATATCTCTCCCCTATATATATATATATATATATATATATATATATATATATAAAGTTAGTTTAGATAAAATTATTTTAAACAAAATAAGGGTAAGATAGTCATTTATCAGGTTAATTTTAATAAAACTGGGAAATATGTAATATGTATGGTTTAAAAAGGGGAAATATGTAATTGATTTTTAAACTTGGGTAAATATGTAATAAATGAAATTAGTAAGGGGAAATATGTAAATGCCCCCTTTCAATATTGTTTGGCTCACCCCTGCTAAATCCTATCGCAAGTAGCAGCATGCATCTCCACCAAATGCATGACTGTCCATTTCAATCTTAAATAAAGGTTATGCCATGTCAAACCAAATACAAGCTAAATTCCTGCATTGGGTTTAGTCTAAGTAAAAATATCGATCGTTGTTGTTTATATTAAAACCAGTTTGAGCCCCCCGTGACTTATTTAGCCTTTTATTTTTAATCATTTTGCTGTTTGTTTTGTAATGATTTTCTAATATCCCAATATTTCGAAACCCTAAAAATTTAATAATTATACGAGTTAGTAACACATGTTTATGAATCATTTACATAGCTAGCTATGAAAATGTTTAGAAATATAATCAATCAATGGAAATTTCCAAAAGACTCGCAACTGTAAACCATAAATAATGCAACCTCAATCACGCCTTAAGAGGCAGTGAATCTTTCCTTTTCGAATTCAAAGCTTCAACCAAAATTAATGGGAATTACCTATTTTGTGTGCTGCGTAGTCATTGACTCGTTCGTTTTCAATCACACCCTACTCACACTTCGACTTAAGTTTATACCAATCTTTTCGTTTTGATCTTCTGATTAAGACTCTAATCTTTCCTCTTAATATAGTGTTTAATTAAATCAATTTTTGGCTTTGAATATTTGAGGGTGGGTCGGTTTAACCGGAAAGTTACGGGGCTATTTTGTGTTTTTTGACTTGTAAATTTTTTCAATTTTTAAGAACCCAATTAATTAACATAATATAATATGTATACATGTATTTTATATAAAATTAAGTGTTTTAGATATTGATCAATTCCTCATGGTGATAATGGAAAAATGATAATATGATAAACCGATTAATCATATGTGTACATGTTACAACATGGAGAGTAGTAACCGCATCGGAGAAAGATGTAGATCTTAGAAGTTATTTAAATTATTTTATAGATATTAGACTAGTTTTAGGAAAAACTAAATCTAGAATAACTCTATTTGATAGCATGAGTTTACTGATTATCATAAGAGACAATATGTTTGACTCATCCCATTTTTTATGCTCTAGTTTTTTTCTTTATTACTTTTTTTTAGAAGGAGCAATGAGATGGACATGTCTTGAGGCTAATAAAAAACATGAAGAGCTAAAAGTTAATGAAACTCTTTATGAAGCAAAACATATTTGGGTTTGAGATTAGAGTGGATGATTTGAATGAGATAGTAATTTGTAGGAAGAAAATTATAGTGGGTAATTCTATGAGATATCAAGGTAAGACAAATTAAAATTTATGATCATTAGATTGATAAATGATCATTAATGTGAGGATTATTATATTTTATTGATGATGTGATATGTCTATTATTAACATCAAACTAATAGACCATAATTAAAAGTTCTACTTAAACAAAAATAAATCACCTTTGGGCAGAATTAAAATTTATTTAAGTATATGTGTGCAAAACAATTGTAACACATCACATTTGTCCTTTGGGCAGAAGTGAGACAAGTATTTTAATTATGCAGGGGTTAACTTTGTTGGATATAAATGTAACATATCACTTTTGGACAGAAATGAGACATTTAAATCATGTAGGAAAAATTAAAAAAAGCTTTGTAATTAGACTTGAATGAGGGGTAGATGTAACACATCACCTTTGGGCAGAAGTAATACATCAAAATTCATTCAAGTAAAGCTTTTATGTTTTGTAAAAGGTTTTTAAGTTTTAAGTATTTACAAAACATTTAATTAGTTAACAGTAACCTGTTTAGTTTAGAAAAGTTTTTGTTTTCGGTTTTGTAATGAGTTCTCGATTCTAGTAATAAGTTCTCGGTTAAATTATGAATTCTCGGTCAACACTTATGACTTCTCGGTCAACAGTTCTCGATCAACTTATGAGTTCCCGGTCAACACTTGAGTTCTCAGTTTCTATTGGGTTTTAATATTCTAATAAGTTTTTGGTTTTTAATGAGATCTCAGTTTTAATGAGATTTCAGTTTTGATGAAATCTCAATTTTCTGAGATTTCGGTTTAAGAAGATCTCGGTTTGACTGGATTTCGGTAAGCATTAAATCCAAAAATTATTTAAGGTAATAATATTTTGGTTCAAATTGTTAGGGATTAATTTAATCTACAAGATTTGTTTAATTTTGAAATTTATATTCTTAATAATCATTCAAATTTCAAAAAATCTTTGGAGATTTTTTTATCCAATTATTTTTGGAAAAACACAATAATAATCCGAAGTTTTACCAAACTATGTATTATTTTCGAAAAAAAACCCATGATGAACACAAAGAACATCAACGAAAAACCATACATTTTTTACAGGTTTTTAATGTGAAATCGGGTCTTAAAATTTTTAAACAGTTTATATATAAACCGATTCATTAAGTACAAGCATAACAAAAACGAAATTTGGGTTTATCAAGTCTTAGGATTCATGTCTTCCGGTTTAAATCCAGATTTAATGGAAAACCATGAATAATCGATTAAATAACATCGCTCTGATACCACATGTTGATCAATTCCTCATGGTGATAATGGAAAAATGATAATATTATAAACCCATTAATCATATGTGTACTTGTTAAAACATGGAGAGTAGTAACCGCATCGGAGAAGGATGTAGACAACATAGTTGTCAGCTTGGTCGAGTTCCTATTTTGGATGTATAGTTAAGGATGGTGTTGGGTTCTTGAGAGGAACTCGGTTTTAGAAGATAGGAGACACACAAAATTGTTATGTGTGTGTGGTTAGGTTATGATGTTAATCTTTATCTCTCTTTATATACACCCAAGGGGAAACCCTTTATTAGCTAGTAATGGTAATATGGTCCATTAACAATTACCAAACTAATATAATAAGGTATAATTTAATTATTTTGACCTATTATTATATAAATGATAACGATGGTCATATAAATAAATATGTAAAATATATTTATTCTTACCTTAGATGGAGGTATATTAATGGCCATATTTCTTTATTAATATGAGATAAAACAAAATTGCTAGACGGTAGGTAAAGTATATATTTGTTTATTTAGCTTATTGGATATAGTACATTACTAAAACAACAAATAGTTATATATTGTTTTATGTAATTGAATCTAACATTTCGTGTTTTCTGTACTCATATTTTTATTCGTTTATCGGGTTACGAACATTATTCGGATCTTACTTATTAATAAAATTATGTATTTATTATTGAAATAATTATATTTATCTTAGTTTATAATTCCTTAACTTTCATTAGTGCCAAATAGCTCTTAGAAACTCTTAAAATCGCTTAAAATGGCTTAAAAACGCGTTTTTGGAACTTTAGGGACTAAAACTGTCAAAAGTTGAAAGTCTGGTGAAGTTGAAACTTAGTGACGCGCGAAGATGCAAGCCTTGCATCTTAGCGACGCACAAAGATGCAACCAGATCAGCAGTTTTCGTATTAGATCTTCGTTTAATGCTAAATCTTTCCTAAATCAACCCTAAATCACGAAAATTGAGCAACAAGTTATTGTATCTGCTAGGGAATGAAGTCTAGGTTCATACTCTGTAATTATATCAATATATTGATGAATATATGACTCGATTTCGTTCTTAATTATGTGATTCGGTTACCAAAACCGAACCGTTTCTTGTCCAACATTAAAGTATTAAACCCCTATATAAACACATCATAAATCCAAACCCTAAAGTTTACTGCAACTGACGTTTTCTTGCTCGTTTTGCTCGTTTAAAGTGAAGATTCGTTAGCTGTAGTTGACTTTGACATTCGTTAAGCCTTTGACCTCGATTTCTCACTAATACAATCACCATCCGGGTAAGTTGTTAACTGATCAAACGTTCATTTATACTCACTTGTCGACAACCCTCATTCAATTTATGAGATTGAGGAGTATTGACGGGTCAATTCGAGTCAAACCCGTTTAAGGGCAACATAGTCAATAACTTTGACTATCCGTTTTCTCATACTTCTGGTCGGATTCAACGTTCGGTCCAGAAGATTTTATTCTCGTAACGTAATTTTAAGGCTACTGACCAAAACCCGAATTCCGAGTCGCTGTTCGGATTCTGATCAGTACCAGCTTGCTTAAAAGTTTAATTCAACATAACTAGAGTTCTACTCTTCCGTTTGGTTTGATTCTAGCGGCATTAAGTTCGTTTTTATTTATAGTTTCATATCATAAAGTTTCAGGTTCTGATCATTAATCTCGTTCGACGCGTAGTGGACAACTCGCTTAATCTTTAGTTCGTTTATCTTAATTATTAATCAGTTGCCTTTAATCTAAGGTGAGTTTTATCATTCCCTATTTTACTCAGTTTTCACAACGTTTTGGGGACTTATGCATATATTATACTATATATACATCAAAAATAGCAAACGTGTAATTGTGTGTGATTAATCAAAATATACTTGTTATGTTCTTACTTGTTAGTGTATGCAATCGCTTGACATATCCCCTTGGAGAGGTTACTCATATTATTGACCACCGCCAGATTATCTTGGCAACGGTCTTATTATTATTTGCTCATGGTTGAGTTACCGGCGCCCGATTCGCTTGGCAATGGTTTAGTCGACAACTTATTTGCTTATGGTTTTATTTCATTACCGCATTTATTACGTTTCGCTTATTTTTTATTATTTATTATATTAACATTATTTTATTGCAAAACTGGTGATAAACTCACTCAACATGTGTTGTTAACAAACTCTGTTTTCTACGCATATGCTGGTTGCTTGAAGTTGAAGAATGGATACTTAGAAAGACCTTGGGGTTTTAATGAAGACAAACATGAATTTAAATTTGTTATATATATATATTTATTTGAATTGTTTTGTTATATTTGAATATTGCGTGTACATTTGAAATAAAATAATTAAATAGATATTGTCACATTTATATTATGATAGTATCTTCGAGCTGTGAGCAATCGGATCACGCTCCGGCATTTCCGCCTTAGGTTGGGGTGTGACAGATTGGTATCAGAGCAAATGTTATAAGATAGGTCGTTAGAATTGTCCTAGACATATGATTAGGAACCCTATACGTGCTTATCTGAACTGTCTTATGTGCTATTTAATAAATTGTTTACAGCTTGCTTAGATTAATTATTTTGTTGTATTTATCTTATTTATTTATTGCACACACAAAAATTCCGAGGTTACGCCTCTCTTTCAAAATATTTTTAATCCCCTTATTTTTGGTAGATTGCCTTTTATTGTGGGAAATTCCTAAAGAATTTCGGTGTTCTATTTTGCCCTTTCACCTTGACGCATGGGGTATGACAAATTTCGTACAACCATAACTTTAAGTGGCACATGTAATCGGCTAAACGGTTGCGTGGTAAACATAACTGGCTAAACAGTTATACTTCCAAATTGTGTTTTTAAATTATTTTAAATGCTTAGTTGGGTGAAAATTCCATGGAAATCCGTGGACACTCCAACTATCCATTTCTTAAACCATTTTCGATTTGATTTTTTTTGGTTGGAACGTATCGTCTGGGGTGGTCCCCGAGATACACCAACTACTTATATTTGATTCGTTGATTCGATATTTAGTTGGGTCGGTAAATGCCATGTAACGCTCATGGTCCGAAAAACTCTGATGATTTGATAATTCGTTAATTAGCTGGGTCAGTTAAATGACATGTACACGCTCATGGGCTGAACAACTCAATTGTTTATTACACTTTATTTGAATTGGGTCTACAAATTGCCATGGAAAGCTCATGGGAGGCCAATTCACAAACTTTATGTTGTTTTATTTAGTTGGGCCATTCAAATTGCCATGGAAAGCTCATGGGAGGCCAACTCATTGAGCATGTTTCGTTATTTAAATTGGGTTCTTGAACTACCATGGGAAGTCCATGGAAAGCTCAACCCAATAACATTTTATTTTTGAATTTGTGTAAACATTATTTATTAAATTAAATATCTTAAGAAAATTATTAACATTATTTTAAATCCCGACTCGTCCTCGAGTCATCACTTGCACAATTTTATTTAGGTACACTTCTTAATTATCTCACATCAATTTATCCACACAACTTACCCATCATCTCATAAGATTTCATTTTTGGTCCTCATAGAATGCCTTCCTTAGGAAATCATAGTCGTAATCAATGTCATCCGTTGGCTGCCCATGATCACCGTTTGACTGCTAGGATCACTAAGGAAATTGCTGCTGCTATGCTTGGGATTGCTACGAATATGCCATGGGAGGAATTCAAGGAAGCTATTGCTCTTGCTACCTCACGTCCCGATGACCATGTTGGAAACGGAACCTTACCTCGCACGGACTCTAACCATACCTCTGAAAACTCCAAAACCAAATCTTCAACTGATGCTAAGACCGAACCCGAACCCACTCTGCGCAATGACAACTCTTCTCACCACAAACGTAAATCCAACTACCAACACTATGTTGCTAACCAAACCAACCCTCCACCCTCCAACCAAAATACTCCTAACAAGAAACCTTATACCGGACCTTTCCCGTTATGCTCTATTTGTAACTATCATCATCCGACCCAATCCCTGTGCCGACTTGCACCCTATGCAACCGTTATGGTCACCTTGCTAACGCTTGCCGTATACTACTCGGTACTCAAGATGTTTCACAACGATCTGTTCCGCCTACCCCTAGAACCACTACTACCCCGTATGCTCAAACCGGTGTTCCTAATACCCGTGCTAGTTACCATTGTGGAGATCCTAGTCATTTTCGCAATATGTGCCCTCACCGAATCCGTGTTCGACAACCTCAAACTAGAACCGCACCCTACTACACTACTAATACTTATCAAGTCCAAACCCATCAGTCTTACACTCTCTAAGTTCTTCCTGTCAATCAAGATCCCTCCTACTTAGCTCCACTTTATCAAAGCCCGTACCCGCAAGTTCAAGTTTACCAAGCCTACACCACTCAAACCTCACTAGTATCGTCCATTAGAGCTCAACGTACTTCAACTATCCCAAATCCATCCACCTCGACTGCTTCAGTTACGGAATATTTTTGAAGATGCTTGAAGACTCTGATGATTTTGCCATCATTATATCTACCTTAAGTTATCTTATCTTTTTATTTATGCATTGTATTGACTTTTTAGTTATTCGCGACATTGGATGATTTCAATTTGAACTATTTAAGCATTTCATTTCATGAATAAAGTTTCTTTATCAAAGTTAATCTATTAGGATCTTGTACCTCCACCTCATTCCTTATTCTTGATTATCTTAATAACACCTGTTTCACGAAATTTGTGTTCTTTAAAATTTTCAAAAAAAATTGTACTTTTAAAAGCAAAAGAAGTTTTAGAAAAATCACGGTTTTATTAAACCAACTAGAACATTTATTAATTATCATTTGAAATTATATTTAAAATTTTCAAAATATTTGTTTTTCTCTTAAAAACTTTAGTTTTCAATGTTTTATAACCCACATGATGAGACAGATTATGCGGACCATCCGACGATAAGAGTAATTATGGATGCATACATAATTATTCGATTCCTCGCATGGAAATCATAATACGTACAATCGTGTGTCATAATCTAGAACCAAAGGTAGTTTGGGTAATGGTACGAATGATGAGATGATAAGGACATTGTGGATACTGGTATATAAGTGCTCTTATCGGATTGTCATTTGAAGTGTTGCTTCGATTATAAGAAGTTCTATGTTATGATATTTTCCTTAAAAATTTTAAATTATTTTCAAAATGATTATGTTTTGCTTTCCTTAATTTCGGGACGAAGTTCCCTAAAGTAGGGGAGACTGTAACATTTCGGGTTTTCCGTACTCATATTTGTGTTCGTTTATCGGGTTACGAACATTATTCGGATCTTTCTTATAAATAAAATTATGTATTTATTATTGAAATAATTATATTTATCTTAGTTTATAATTCCTTAACTTTCATTAGTACCAAATAGCCCTTAAACACTCTTAAAATCGCTTAAAATGGCTTAAAAATGCGTTTTTGGAACTTCAGGGACTAAAACTGTCAAAAGTTAAAAGTCAGGTGAAGTTGCAACTTAGCGACGGGTGCGAAGATGAAAGCCTTGCATCTTAGCGATGCACGAAGATGCAAACAAATCAACAGTTTTCGTATTAGATCTTCGTTTAATGCTAAATCTTTCCTAAATCAACCCTAAATCACGAAAATTAAGCAACAAGTTATTGTATCTGCTAGGGAATGATGTCTAGGTTCATACTCTGTAATTATATCAATATATTGATGAATATATGACCCGATTTCATTCTTAATTATGTGATTCGGTTACCAAAACCGAACCGTTTCTTGTCCAACAAGTTGATTAAACCCCTATATAAACACAACATAACTCCAAACCCTAAAGTTTACTGCAACTAAGGATTCCCAGCCATCACCTACCCTTAACTGACATTTTCTTGCTCGTTTTTCTCATTTAAAGTGAAGATTCGTGAGCTGCAGTTGACGTTGACATTCGTTAAGCCTTTGACCTCGATTTCTCGCTAATACAAACACCATCCGGGTAAGTTGTTAACTGATCAAACGTTCATTTATACTCACTTGTCGATAACCCTCAATCAATTTATGAGATTGAGGAGTATTGATGGGTCAATTCGAGTCAAACCCGTTTAAAGGCAAAATAGTCAATAACTTTGACTATCCGTTTTCTCATACTTCTGGTCGGATTCCACGTTCGGTCCAGAAGACTTTATTCTCGTAACATAATTTTAAGGCTACTGACCAAAACCCGACTTCCGAGTCGCTATTCGGATTCTGGTCAGTACCAGCTCGCTTAAAAGTTTAATTCAACATAACTTGAGTTCTACTCTTCCGTTTGGTTTGATTCTAGCGGCATTAAGTTCGTTTTTATTTATAGTTTCACATCATAAAGTTTTAGGTTCTGATCATTAATCTCGTTCAACGCGTAGTGGACAACTCGCTTAATCTTTAGTTCGTTTATCTTAATTATTAATCAGTTGCCTTTAATGTAAGGTGAGTTTTATCATTCCCTATTTTACTCAGTTTTCACAACGTTTTGGGGACTTATGCATATATTATAATATATATATATATATATTATACTATATATATATATATATATCAAAAATAGCAAAAATGTAATTGTGTGTGATTAATCAAATATACTTGTTATGTGCTTACTTTTTATTGTATGCAATCGCTTGACATATCCCTTTGGAGAGGGTTCTCAAATTATTGACCACCACCCGATTCGCTTGGCAACGGTCTTATTATTATTTGCTCATGGTTGATTTACCGGTGCCCGATTCGTTTGGCAATGCTTTAGTCGACAACTTATTTGCTTATGGTTTGATTTTATTACCGCATTTATTACGTTTTGCTTATTTTTTATTATTTATTATATTAACATTATTTTATTGCAAAACTGGTGATAAACTCACTCAACATGTGTTGTTGACAAACTCTGTTTTCTATGCATATCCCCTTGGAGAGGGTTCTCATATTATTGACCACCGCTCGATTCGCTTGGCAACGGTCTTATTATTATTTGCTCATGGTTGATTTACCGGTGCCCGATTCGCTTGGCAATGCTTTAGTCGACAACTTATTTGCTTATGGTTTGATTTTATTACCGCATTTTTTACGTTTTGCTTATTTTTTTATTATTTATTATATTAACATTATTTTATTGTAAAACTGATGATAAACTCACTCAACATGTGTTGTTGACAAACTCTGTTTTCTATGCATATGCTGGTTGCTTGAAGTTGAAGTCTGGACACCTAGAAAGACCTTAGGATTTTAATGAAGACAAACATGAATTTAAATTTGTTATATATATTTATTTGAATTGTTTTGTTATATTTGATTATTGCGTGTACATTTGAAATAAAATAATTAGATAGATATTGTCACATTAAAGTATGATCATACGTCGTCTTAGTAGCCAAAGCCCGATTCCCTAGGCAATGGTCAACCAACAACATAATTTGTATTTATTTTGTCTTAGTAGCCAAAGTCCGATCCACTAGGCAATGGTCAAAGAACGCCAATTATTTACTCATGGTTTAATTGTTAATACTCAAATATTCGCTTGCTTAATTTTATTTATAATATATTATTATCTCAAAAACCGGTAATTACTTACTCAACATGTGTTTGTGACAAATATATTTGTTTTGTACGTATATTACAGGTTATTCTTTGGTTTGAAGTGAAGGTTGAAGATCATTTAGAAAAGACTTTAGGTTATAAATTAAAAAGACAAGTTGATTACATTACTTGTTTGGTTATATTTGTAATTGATTGTGACTTTGGTAGTTGGTTTGAGATTAATAAAGAAATTTTACATATTGTCATTAAAGTTTCATGATTGTATCTTGTGAGCTGTTGATGTGCGTCGGATATGCCTAAAAGAATAACCCTCACAACTAAGCTTTAATATTAAAACGAAAATCCTAAAACCACACACAACCGGCAAATGTACCGATCGCAAGTAGTATAGACCTAGGAAGTCCGAGTATCGAACACGTGGACACGTAAGACGTTAACGATTACTAACCTTAGACAAGACCTACCTTAGAATGATATTTAATTGATTTTTGATTTTTAATTACTTAACTAAACTAACCGAACTGACTAACAAAAATAGAAAACTTACCGGGGAACTAACTGTGTTAAGTTAGGATGGAGAAAAACGTCTACCATGGTCTGAATCAAACTGTAGGCCTAACAAGCTAATGGATTGGATGACTTCAAGACACCAGTCCCTAAAGATGACACGACCAAGGATCGCTCGGGCTCATTGGATCACCTCTCGGTCTCACTCAATAAACCTAAACTACTCAGAATCTCCTAAAACGACCAAACCGGGAAACAATTGTTAACGTGTTCTAATGTTGACTCACCTCTCGGTCTCACCAACACTCGACCCTAATGGCAATGAATACTACACAACCAAGGATAGAGGAACAATTCAACTTAAACCAAAATAGATCAACTAGTCGCTCAAAACACCTAAACCTGACAAGAAACAAACTCGCTCTCGCGCAATCCTTATTCTAGCTTGCAAAGGTAATGAGACGACCCTAACTTCTTATCACCTCTCGGTCTCTAAGAAGGTGCCTAACCGCTGTACTTTAACCAACTAATCAAGCAACAAAACCCTACGGTTGTACCTACCGCAAACAAACCATAAACACAAAGTCTAGAATCAAACAATGCACCGATCAATCAACACAAAATTAATCAACCGAAACAATGGGTTTATGCAATGAATCACCAAAATTTCCAGCCCTTAAACACAACCTATTTCATGTTTAAATCAAACTTTACATTAACAAATCAAGTGTATCAATCAAACAATCCAACAAGCTCATCAAACACTAACAACTATCATCATTCCTAGGTAGAACCGACAGGATTAGCCTCTCATAATTTTTTTACAGCAGCTATTCATCAATAAAAACATCAAATAACTCATACCAATCATCTCAAAAATCATTCAACAATCAATCCTACTCATAAACACTTCAATCTTTCAATCAATTGCAAAACTAGTAATCAATTGAACAAATATAAAAAGATAATGAACAATGTTATGAAAAGAAAGGATATGGATTAATTCCAGGCTGTTCTTGGCTGCTAAAACTGATGAGAAACGTCCCCTAGGCTTGGTTCTTGTGTCTTCTTCCTTCCCTAGCCATCACACGATCAAACCCTAGCCGAACAACACTTTTTTCTTTCTTCTTCTCCCTTGCTGTCTGCGATCGGCCAGCTTCAGCCCTCTTTAGGGTTTTTTTCTTTTTTTATATATTATAATATAATGTATCTTGGGCTTTTCCAATACGTAACCGGGCTGGGCCTTGAGTCGTTTCTTGAAATTGTATGCGTAAAGACCCGTAAACTGCTCAAGAAGCTCGGTTTTTCTTCCATTCGACCCTTTGCCTACAAGATAATAAAAACTATGTAAAACCCATATAAAATAAGATAAAATAATGTAATACATGGATAGAAGGTGTGGAAAATACGTGTGTTTTACAGCACATCAAATATCCCCACACTTAAGACTTTTTCGTCCCTGAAAAGGAATACTACACAGGATCATAACCGAGTTCAACCGACAACTCTTGGTTTTATTTATTTATTTATTATTATTATTATTATATTTTTTTTGCTTTTAAAGTATTAGAACAAGTAACCCGTTACCCAAATATTTCTTTCAACTTTCACCTAATAAGCTAGATCAGGTCGATTGCCGATATTGTTGTCCACTTAAACCCATGCCCCTAATACTTACCGAGGCAAATAAGGCGTGACAATTCTATTAATTTGTATGACTAAGTGGAACCCACACCTAAAAGCCCTGCTACCACTTCACCAATTCCATTATGGTTTTACCGGGCCGAGCCACCCCAACTTGACTTAAACCTTTAGCCACATGATTAAAACATTTCGACTCATATACAAACTATAAATCTAGCTCTCTTTCAAGTGCACGCAATTACAAATGCATCTATTTTATTTTTATTTTTTTCCTGCCTTTTGGCTTTTTGCATTTTTTTTTATAGTACATGGCTTTGCATGAATAGAAACAAATACAAAAGATAAAACAACTAATATATAGACGATCATGTGACTTGAGGCTTGAGTATGACCCGGCTTTTCATTCCAGTCCTGTCACGAGTTTAGTTAAACAAACAAAACCCCTAAGATGTTTCCCACTAAAGTCAGGCCACTTAAAAGGTTCAATTAGGTCAACAACCAAACTGCTCTTTCATTCTCAAAGGCTGAGCCTACCGACACATCGATTACTGAGTCTAAACCGTTCGGTTACCATACATTACGTGCGGGTCAAATGGCACTGTTCTTATTTATTATATATATATTTTGAAAACACCAAGAAGTTATAAAATAACCACTACTCGCTAATAATATCATCTCCTATTTAACGTAGAGAAAACAAATTTCAAGGGACTATTTTTTTCAAAATTTTTTTAAATTTTTTTTATTTTTATTTATTTTTTTTTTCAAAAATTTTCCTACAACTTAGTAAAATAAACCCCATCCCTACACTTAGAACGAAATCGTCCTCGATGAGTACAAGGAAAAGAAATAAAATAAAATAAAAATAAAACAGAAAATAAAAAGATAATATACAAGAATAAAAACAAAGAACGGGTTACTCCCCTGGTTTGTGTGTAGAATCTTCAACAACTGAGTAGAATCCAAACGACCGTATAGCATTTCATTCGCGGTCGCAACCTCGGGAGAACCTGTTCCAAAACGCCACCATAGCTACCATGCGCATAATATAACCTGCAAAAACTCAAAATTGCTCGCATGTAGCGACGTACAATACGGAAAACAAAAACATAATGAAATAAATATATTTTTGTGTTTTTGGTTTTTATAATATATATATATATATATATATATATATATATTTAATTAGAAGAACACCCCTTAAATCGACCGACTCGAATGGAGATTGAGTACGAGCGGTTTCATCTTGGAACATCCTGAAATAGACAAAACAAATAAAACAGATAGCACACACAAGTAAAAGAAGTACAAACGCTACAACTCGGGCAGTCTCCCGAGTGATGCATCCACACGTCTACGTCTCGGAGAACGAGTCAAGGTAGAATACCTCGATCGTCTGATCAGTCATCGGCTCGCCAATGTAGTGCTTCAGTCTATCACCGTTCACCATAAACGTCCCGCCTTTATCCTTTATCTCAACAGTGCCATCCGGGAAAACCTTAGTAATCATAAACGGATCTGACCGACGGGATCTCAACTTTCCCGGG
This sequence comes from Bidens hawaiensis, assembly GCF_021521415.1. Lineage (NCBI taxonomy): Eukaryota > Viridiplantae > Streptophyta > Magnoliopsida > Asterales > Asteraceae > Bidens > Bidens hawaiensis. The sequence continues at coordinate 236,275 of NW_027493022.1, read as the reverse complement.
AATAGCCTCAACGGGTATAATTCCCAAATCCCCACACTTAAACTGCTCAATACCCTTCAACTTACGATCCTGCAGTTCCTTAACCTACTGCTTATAACGATATGAATGCGCGTAAGTATGGTCCCGTAACTCCTCCAACTCATACAACTGATGAACATGATGATCTCTGGTAGATAACACATAATCAAAGGAAGACGACTCAATGTCAGCATCAGGGGGTGTTAAGTCAAGGCGACCATCTCAACCTCTGGAAGCTCCCTATCTAAAATGTGTGTGTCTGAGGCGGAGCCTCCACAGAGGTCACTGGAAAACTCCCCCACATGAGTCATGATCGTATCAATGAAGTATAGGGAGTCATCAACCGATTTGGGATGCTTAGGTGACTGTAGAACGTCAAATGTGACGTTCTCATCCCCGACTCGAAGGATCAGTTTGCCATCGCGAACGTCGATCAACGCATGTGCGGTGGCCAGAAAAGGTCTACCAGAATGAGTGGAACATTATCATCCTCATTCATGTCAAGAATAACGAAGTCCACTAGGAAGATGAACTTACCAATGCGAATGAGCATGTTCTCGACCACCCCTCGAGGGTATTTCACAGAACGATCAGCAAGCTGGATACTCATCCTGGTAGGCCTCGGTTCCCCTAAACCCAGCTTGCAATACATGGAATAAGGCATGAGATTAATATTGGCACCAAGATCAGCCAGCGCATGAACCACCTTATCATCACTCAAGGTGCAGGGAATAGTGGAACATTCTGGCCAGAAAAGGTCTGCCCAGAATGAGTGGAACATTATCATCCTCATTCATGTCAAGAATAACGAAGTCCACCGGGAAGATGAACTTACCAATGCGAATGAGCATGTTCTCGACCACCCCTCGAGGGTATTTCACAGAACGATCAGCAAGCTGGATACTCATCCTGGTAGGCCTCGGTTCCCCTAACCCCAGCTTGCAATACACGGAATAAGGCATGAGATTAATATTGGCACCAAGATCAGCCAGCGCATGAACCACCGTATCATCATTCAAGGTGCAGGGAATAGTGAAGCTCCCTGGATCGGCTATCTTCTCTGGTAACTTCCTCTGTAAGACAGCAGAACAACTAGCACTCAAAGGGATGGAAGCTACGTCAGCTAACTTCACCTTATTCGACAGAATATCCTTAAGGAACTTCGCATATTTCGGCATCTGGGTAAGTGCCTCAAAGAATGGAATATTGAGGTGAAGCTGCTTCAAAAGATCAATGAATTTGGAGTTCTGCTCCTCATCTCTATCTCTACGGACTCTCCCGGGGTATGGCAATCTGGGTTTGTAGACTCTCGGTGGCTCGCTCGGTAACTGCTGTCTATTGGCCTGTGCTGAACTCCCTGGGCTGCTCCTCTGATGCACCTGGGCCGGCGGAGACTCCATCTGAATCTCCTCATCCACCTGCTCCTCTACAACTACTGCAGGTTCCTCGATGACTCCTCCTCTAGACCACTGCTGAATCCCGGGCTCATCTCGTGCCCCTGCATCGCTTCTCATCGTCACAGCCTTCACGAATCCTCTCGGGTTCTGCTCGGTATTACTCGGTAGCGTACCCTGCAGCCTCTCGTTCAATCGACTGGCTATCTCCCCCATCTGTCGCTCGAGATTCTGAATCGACGCTCCCTGATTCCTCATGAACTGCTCGTGCTCCCGAAACTTCTCCTGAGTCTCCTTATGTCGGGAATCCTCTCGCATCATAAGCTGTGACAGCATCTGTGTCTGCTGCACCATCATGTCCTCCAAAGTGGGCTTCTTCTCCCCACTGCTCGCTCCCTCACCGGCATCCTGGAATAAACTTTGATGATGCTGAAAACCGGACTGATTACCGCCCCTCCAGTTGGAATTCTGGTTACCTCTCCATCCCGAACTATAATAATTGAAAGAATTTGAGTTTCGGTTTGGATTTCCTATAAAGTCAACGGCCTCCTCCTGCGAACTGATTGGGCACTGAATGGTATCATGCCCTCCTTTGCATATCTCGCATAACCTGCTCTTCGTCTGCAAGTCCTTCACAATCTGCGCTAAAGCCTCTACCTGTGGTGTGAGTGCGGTGGTCGTGTCCACCGAATGCATGCTGCGTGATATGGAGTCGACGGTCTTACCACCCTTGGAGGGTGGTCGCTGGTATCCACTCATAGCTAACCCGTTAAACAAAGCGATGCACTCATCCGGGTCCTTCGTCGTCAGCAAGTTTCCTCCCACCGCCGTGTCAAGAATTTCTTCGTCATGTACGTCACTCCATTATAAAACTTCTCGACTATCGCCCAATCTTGCAAGCCGTAGTTCGGGCACAACGCTAACAGATTCTTAAAACGCTCCCATGCCTTGTAGAAACTCTCGGTATCCTCCGTCTGAAAAGAATGTATTTGGTTACGAAAACGAGCGGCCTTAGCCGAAGGATCGTATTTCTGAAGAAATAGGGTCTGCATGGCAGCCCAAGTAGCTATGGAGCCCTGTGGGAGGGACTCGAGCCACAGACTCGCTTTATCGATGAGTTAGAATGGAAAAACGCGGAGTTTCATGGCGTCTTCGGATACGCTGGCAAGATGGAAGGTGTCGCAGATACGTGCGATACGAGTGAGATGATGCTGTGGTTTTTCGTGAAGTAACCCGTGGAACTGAGCAGAATGAGAAATGGTGTTCAGAATATTCGAAGGAATCTGCTAGTTCGCATTAACTCCAATGGCGGGTGGTGCGATGCTGGATCTCGCGCCAGCATTGGCCGGTCGGGCCTAGTCTGCAGCTGTCCTCCTCGGTGATGGATTGTCGCCTATGATCCTATCCCTATCGTCGGAGTCAACGGATGAAGAAGTGGAAGATGGCGAAACGGCGCGACGTTTCTCACGAAACTCTCTCTGGCTCGGGAAATGCTTCCGTGTCGGGTGGTCCTTGAGATCGAGTCTGTCGCATAAAACGATAATTAGAAATAAATTTAACTAAACTATTCTAACAAAAAAGCAAAACAAAACAAAAATAATTACAAGTAGCACACAAGGTAAGTCCTAACTCGGATTGCTCTCAAAACGCCTAAAACCGTATCCCCGGCAACGGCGCCAAAAACTTGATGTGCGTCGGATATGCCTAAAAGAATGACCCTCACAACTAAGCTTTAATATTAAAACGAAAATCCTAAAACCACACACAACCGGCAAGTGTACCGATCGCAAGTAGTATAGACCTAGGAAGTCCGAGTATCGAACACGTGGACACGTAAGACGCTAACGATTACTAACCCTAGACAAGACCTACCTTAGAATAATATTTAATTGATTTTTGATTTTTAATTACTTAACTGAACTAACCTAACTGACTGAGAAAACTTACCACAAATAGAAAACTTAACGGGGAACTAACTGTGTTAACTTAGGATGGAGAAAAATGTCTACCTAGGTATGAATCACACTGTAGGCCTAACAAGCTAATGAATTGGATGACTTCAAGACACCGGTCCCTAAAGATGAGACGACTAAGGATCGCTCGGGCTCACTGGATCACATCTCAATCTCACTCAATTAACCTAAACTACTCAGAATCGCCTAAAACGACCAAACCGGGAAACAATTGTTAACGTGTTCTAATGTTGACTCACCTCTCAGTCTCACCAACACTCGACCTTAATGGCAATGAATACTACACAACCAAGGATAGAGGAACAATTCAACTTAAACCAAAATAGATCAACTAGTCGCTTAAAACACCTAAACCTGACAAGAAACGAACTCTCTCTCGCGCAATCCTTATTCTAGCATGCCAAGGTAATGAGACGACCCTAACTTCTTATCACCTCTCGGTCTCTAAGAAGGTGACTAACCGCTGTACTTTAACCAACTAATCACGCAACAAAACCCTATGGTTGTACCTAGCGCAAACAACCTAAACACAAATTCTAGAATCAAACAATGCACCGATCAATCAACACAAAACTAATCAACCGACACAAGGGGTTTATGGCGATGAATCACCAAAATTTCCAGCCCTTAAACACAACCTATTTCATGTCTAAATCAAACTTTACATTAACAAATCAAGTCTATCAATCAAACAATCCAACAAGCTCTTCAAACACTAACAACTATCATCATTCCTAGGTAGAACCGACAAGATTAGCCTCTCATAATTTTTGGACAGCAGCTATTCATCAATGAAAACATCAAATAACTCATACCAATCATCTCAAAAATCAATCCTACTCATAAACACTTCAATCTTTCAATCAATTGCAAAACTAGTAATCAATTGAACAAATATAAAAAGATGATGAACAATGTTATGAAAAGAAAGGATATGGATTAATTCCAGGCTGTTCTTGGCTGCTACAACTGATGAGAAACGTCCCCGAGGCTTGGTTCTTGTGTTTTCTTCCTTCCCTAGCCATCACACGATCAAACCCTAGCCGAACAATACCTTTTTCTTTCTTCTTCTCCCTTGCTGTCTGCGATTGGCCAGCTTCAACCCTCTTTAGGGTTTTTTTCTTTTTTTATATATTATAATATAATGTATCTTGGGCTTTTCCGATATGTAACCGGGCCGGGCCTTGAGTCGTTTCTTGAAATTGTATGCATAAAGACCCGTAAACTGCTCAAGAAGCTCGATTTTTCTTCTATTCAACCCTTTGCCTACAAGATAATAAAAACTATACAAAACCCATATATAATAAGTTAAAATACATAAAATATAATGTAATACGTGGATAGAAGGTGTGGAAAATACGTATGTTTTACGACACATCAGCTGTGAACTAACAGTCCGTGCCCCGCATTTCCACCTTAGGTTGGGGTGTGACATAACATTGTACATTGTAAAGAGCTTCCGGAGTTCAAGTACCGACATGATTTTGTAACGAATGTGCTCTTTCACATATTCAGGTATAGGTATACTGGGATTTTTGTAAAAAAATAAGCACCTTCGAATTTCTTGACTAACCTGATGTACGGAAGATCAACTGTTTGACCAATCGGAATTTTTTTCTTAGGATGAATGAGAGGAAAACATGTATGTGTGGATCTAACATGGGTTTCTCCTCTTTCAGGCTTATGGAGTAGTGGTTTCACGGTCAGCCTGCCTACTTTAAAAGCTGCTTCATGTAAGGTAATTAAACATGAGAATTGGGCATGTCTCGACAACTAACATGTATTTATACCGTTTGCATTTAACTATAAGACCCCGAAACCCGGGAGTCAAAGAGTTTGTCATCATATCCAAAATTTTCAAAAAAAAAATAAATAAAAGCCAAACGATTTCGATTTATTAAAAACAATCAAGAGTGACATGCAGAAGAAAATCATTAAGTACCAAATGCCAAAACAGTTTGCATTATTAATTCTCCGACAAGATATGTCTTCAACCGTCCGAGTAGTCTCGAGCAAGTCCAAGCGATAGTTCTCAACTTCTCAACCTGAAAATCAATCTAACATACACACAAAGTCAGCTTAAGCTAAGTGAGTTCATGCTTTTATAAATGACATCCACAAATCAATTTAAATTAATAAATTTAAAAGTTGTGGAGAAAATCATTAGTAAATAAATAAATACTTTTTCCTTGGTCAAACACACAACACGGCCTACTCATTCCGAGTCTTCCTCGAATAATATATTTGACCTGGTCGCGGTTTAACAAAACAAAAACACGTGACACGAGCCTCCTCACCCCGGGTCTTCCCCAAGTAATATATTTGACCCGGTCACGGTTTAACAAAACAAAATCACGCAACACGAGCCTCCTCACCCCGGGTCTTCCCCATGTAATATATTTGACTCGGTCACGGTTTAACAAAACAAAGTCACACAAGTACCAACAAGCTAGAGAATCTCTGAGCAGTCCCGCAAATCAAAAACCTATCGGGTTGCACACAACAATTACTAACTAACCCAAACCGATTCGCTTATTCTACTGGATGTCCTAACATAATTTAATTGACCCGAAACCTCAACCATGATAATATCATTTGCATCAGCCCCCGAAGCCTTTAATTTACCAACACTACCCTCAAATAAAACCGGGGACAAAAGGTTTTACAAACTACACTCGGTTTACTTTAATTGTGTCGAATTCGTGCGTTATCACGCCATTTAAGTAATTACCAACCAAATCAGGCCCGTTTAGATAAAATATGGTATTATTACAGCAAATAAGTCCACACGACACTACACGAGCTGAAGAGGTCGGAAATCCCCTTGTACAATGCACAAATTACCATTTAAGCGAGAATTCGTGTTCTACAGAACCGTTTGAGCAATCAACAACAAATTCAGCCCCGTTTTATTAAAAATTAATGTTTCAACAGCCCGTTAATCATATTAACAATACAAAAACTTATATTCTTGTTAATCGCCTCAAACAACACGCGAAACCCAACAACTAACAATTTAAACTACCGAAATCCTAGTTTCCGAACTATTATCGATTGACCCATCAAATCAAATCCATTGGCCAAGATATTTTAGTATGAAGTAAGTGGCATGCCTAGGCAGCTGTTGGAATAAAACCTTGCCAAAAACAGCCCCGGAAGTAACTTAATTAGGCAGCCACCGATTTTAACCTAAACCGAAAGAATCGATCAATAACGAGTCTAATATGCAGATTTTAGCATGCAAAGTTGTATTTTATTACATAGGAAATTCATAGAAATAAATTATGAAATTTTTACCAGAGTTGCATAAATATGTTAGGTTTCTAAAAATATTTTTGTTATATTTTTCTAGTGCACAAAAAAATCATAAAAGTTCATCCAACAGAGAAAGGTACGTGCAACTATTTTAGTGTGCAACAAAAAGTGTTTTATTTGTTTAAAAATTAATATCAAACCAAACTAAACGATTCCAATTGGGTTAGAATCCTATCTCAAAATGGGAATTTCCAAAAGTGGAGCCAACCAATTTGGACATGTCATAAAAGAGTTATGATGTTGGGAAGACAGACCAGAATTTGACTCCCTGCATCAGCTTTGACACCTGTTTTTATGAAATCATAAAAACAATTAAACTTGTCCACAAATTATAAATTATACCTTTCTGGAAACTAGACTCAAAGTAGAACATCATGGAAACAAGAACCAATAAAAAACAATCAATTATCATCGAGTTACAGACCAAACAATAAACGAGTACGAATCTGTCAGCAAACTGTTATCATCAAAATTCAAACCCTAACATGTTTATGTCATCCCTAAGGTTTTAATAAATGGTTTAATGGTGAAAAAGAAAATCGTTGATGTAGTACTAACATGGAATTGGTTGATATGAACTCTAGATTGGCTGAATTGATCAGAAAAACGTGAAGGGGGTGGCTGGCCTTGGTCCAATCGTAAGCAGCAAGACAAGCAGCCTAGGTTATTTTAATCTAGGGATATTACAATTGTGGCCCTTCTAGTTAGGAATTAAGATGACTTGTTCCCTAAACATGGTTAAATGAACTTTTAGGAAGTACCCAGAGGACCCTCAACAAGAAAGATTAAATCCCGATTGCTATACAAGCCCAAAAACTCGCATGACGTTAAACCAAAATTAGCGGGTGTTACATACAAATCTAGTCCTTCATATTATAAGAGACGACGTATTTAGCAAAAAGATGGATAAATGGACTTTTAAAACATATTAAAAGGCTCCTAAATTAGAAAGATGAAGCCCCATCTTTTAAACAAACTTTAATAACGATCAAGTCGATTAACGAAATTTTTTCCGGGCGTTACAAGTCCACCCTCCATACAATGGGATTTGCCCTCGAATCCCATTACCGTAGGAATGGACGCGGATAGAGACGAAACCTAATCATCTAATCACACAAGAGGATGGTGGAGGCAACATTCCTACTGGTACCCAAGTCATACAGGACTGAAGCCTGCAGCTCGACAAGTAAGAAGGAGAGGTAGAGTGATAGCGTGCTGTGTCTTAGCTAAACAATCACACATAAAAACTTTTGAGAGGATGGGAAATAAACAGGAGACTTTATTGAATGAGAGGTACTTTAACGTTATTAACACGAGTATTAGCCATATCCTACCCCTACAAAGATGGAACCCTAACACAGTCAAGCACAAATAGCATTTAGAACATGGAAGGTAATGGTAAACTGCTAATAACGTTGATCAAGTGTTATTTGCCATTTACTTTACCCGCGCGTCCTAAGCACACCCCTGTTCCTAACCATATTAGCATCCTATCTAACACTTAATAATTTATACACACAAAAGAAAACCTAATACTTATATAAAAAAGGTTACCTCTTAACGTGCAGCTACCCACGGTCGGCATTTCTAGTCCTACCGTTAACAGTTCGAGTCCAAGCATCAAATGATGCTCGGATCCCTCGAACCTTGTCTTTGATACCAACTTGTAAGACCCCGAAACCCGGGAGTCAAACAGTTGGTCATCATATCCAAAATTTTCAAAAAAAAATAAAAGCCAAACGATTTCGATTTATTAAAAACAGTCAAGAGTGACATACAGCGGAAAATCATTAAGTACCAATTCCCAATACCGGGAAATATGCCCCAAAAATCAAATTTAAATATGTATAATAATAAATAAAAGAAAACAGTTTGCATTATTAATTCTCCTACTAGATATGCCTTCAACCGTCCGAGTAGTCTCGAGCACGTCCAAGCGGCAGTTCCCAACTTCTCAACCTGAAAATCAATCTAGCATACACACAAAGTCAGTTTAAGCTAAGCGAGTTCATGTTTTAATAAACGACATCCCCAAATCAATTTAAATTAATAAATATAAAAGTTTTGGAGAATATCATAAGTAAAGAAATATTACTTTTTCCTTGGTCAAACACGTAACACGGGCCTCCTCACCCGGAGTCTTCATCGAGTAATATATTTGACCCGGTATCGGTTTAACAAAACAAAAATCACGTAACACGAGCCTCCTCACCCCGAGTCTTCCCCAAGTAATATATTTGACTCGGTCACGGTTTAACAAAACAAAATCACGCAACACGAGCCTCCTCACCCCGAGTCTTCCCCAAATAATATATTTGACTCGGTTGATTTAACAAAACATGATTGCGTAACACGAGCCTCCTCACCCCGAGTCTTCCTCGAGTAATATATTTGACTCGATCACGGTTTCACGAAACGGCGGGTCTCCTCACCCCAAGTCACGAGACACGAAGTCAATGTAACACCCGTTAATTATACCTTTCTGGAAACTAGACTCAAAGTAGAACATAATGGAAACAAGAACTGATAAAAAACAATCAATTATCATCGACTTACAACCCAAACAATAAACAAGTACGAATCTGTCAGCAAACTGTTATCATCAAAACTCAAGCCCTAACATGTTTATGTCATCTTTAAGGTTAATAAATGGTTAATGGTGAAAAAGACATTCCTTGATGTAGTACTAACATGGAATTCGTTGATATGAACTCGAGATTGGCTGAATTGATAAGAAAAACGTGAAGGGTGGTGGCTGGGCTTGGTCCGATCGTAAGCAGCAAGACAAGCAGCCTAGGTTATTTTAATCAAGGGATATTACAATTGTGGCCCTTCTAGTTAGGAATTGAGATGACTTGTTCCCTAAACATGGTTAAATGAACTTTTAGGAAGTACCCAGAGGACCCTCAACAAGAAAGATTAAATCCCGATTGCTATACAAGCCCTATAACTCGCATGACGTTAAACGAAAATTAGCAGGTGTTACATAAAAATCTAGTCCTTCATATTATATGAGGCGATGTCTTGAGGAAAAAGATGGATAAATGGACTTTTAAAATGTATTGCAAGGCTCCTAAATTAGAAAGATGAAACCCAGTCTTTTAAACAAACTTTAATAACGATCAAGCCGATTAAAGAAATTTCCGCAAGTCCACCCTCCATACAATGGGATTCGCCCCCGAATCCCGTTGCAGTAGGAACGAACTGATTTTTTTTACAATCTGTTTTGTAAATCATAATTATAGGGATGAAAGGGCATGAAGTGAATGTTGTGACTCTTTTATTTACACTGAGTGGGAACAACTAGTTAATCATCGTTTCTTTATTGTCACATTACATCCTAATACACTATTTACAATAGCACACAAGAATGGGCCTTGTTACTAATTAAGTTCCTACATATATCCCAATATAATTACAAATGATTCAAATACAAAGTGTTTTAAATTTAAATAAACAAGCCAACCTTTTAATAGATCCACAAAGGGTTGTGATCCGTGTCTTCGTTTAACATGAGGAATAATTCATTAACATCTTCTAGGTCCTTCAACACATCCATCTTGATTACTTCATCTTCTAACATGAATACTTTTTCAATAGCAGCATTCATCAATTTGTTTTGCCCTTAGCATCTTCAAAGGCATCACCACAAGCATTATTATCTTCATAATATTTCACTTCCATCTTCAGAACAATTTCAGTTTCTTTTACAGCTATACTTGTTGGGTCGTGGTATTTGGTTTATGCTTGTAGTATTGGGCTTAGTTTTGGGCTTTTGTATGTAAACTGAGATCACTTGATCTCGTTGGGCTTTGATCTGTTTTGGGCCTAGTTGGTAGGATATATATTGATGTATGTTATCGATATTAGGGTTGTTCGTTCATGCATTGTTATTGACCCCGTGTAAGTTATTAAGGGCTTAAGCACCCGACGTATAATATACGTGTGTTTTGAAGCTTCTTCATTGTTTTACGTGTGTTACTGTGTATTCCAAAGAATCGGCTTGGGATTAGTTTCCGCCTAATCATCAAGTATATTGATATCACATTGAAAGATCCTCTCACAGGACTTACAATTGGTATCAGAGCCTATAGACCTATTCTAGGCTCGGTTATTGGTGATATCAAGGATTCTGTCGTTGATTTACGAAGGTGTATTTTGTTGAAGGTTGTTGGATATTGAAGAACTGTTCTTCGTGTTCTTCAGCCGGTGAGAAGTTCAATTTGAAGCAGATTTTGGTAAATCTTGTGTTTGATTTAAATCCCATATTTCTCTGGATTTAGTTAAACATTCAAAATTTACCATATCTTGAACTATTCTTAGTTCTCGGGTTGATTTTGAAGTTCTCGGGAAGATCTCAAGGTTCACGGTCAACATTCAAGGTTTTCGGGAGGATTTACAAGTTCTCGGGTTGAATTCGCCATTCTCGGGATGGATTCGTCGTTATCGGGCAACCCGGTGTGTGTTATCGGATATTGTTGATAGTTCTCAGTTAACTTTCTGAGTTCTCGGAAGAATTTTGCTGTTTTCGGTCATTTTATCAAGTTATCGGTTAAGGATATTATGGATCAGTCAGATGTTATTGCGTCTTCCAATGCCACTCTTCATCAAGAACTTGACTCTATCATGGGGACCACCACTCGTGTACGACGACTATTGAAATCAGAAGGGTTTGCTGAATGGAAATTCAGATTTGAGAAGTACGTGAAAGCAAAGGATGCAAAACTGTGGAGAAGCATAGTTAGAGGTCCTCAGGTTATTACCTATCAGAGAGAGGGTTCCCAAGAAGTGGAGACAAAGCCAGTTGACTCGTATACAGATGCTGATTTTGACATTGTTGAGCAAGATGAGAAGGTTCTGGCTACCTTGACCATGGAACTTTCGCCTTAAATGGCCTTGGGATTTAGAGTGCTGAATTATGCTAAAGCACTCTAGGAGGCTCTCATTGAAGTGTTTGAAGGAAATGAAGACATGAGGAGAAGCAGGCAAGATCTCCTAAGACAACAATTTAACATGTTCAACCATGTCTTGGGAGATTAGGTCTGCAAATATAAACCTTACATCTACTGAGATCAACAACAAACTAGTCAATTCTTTGCCACATAGCTAGGATTTAAATGTGGCCGTCATCAAGAAGACCAAGGATCTGGCTAGACTGACTCTTTCTGAGGTGATGGCGATTATCAAGGCTTGTGACATAGACGACAAGCAGCGTGCTATCAATCATGTGAGTACCTACAATACCACTGGTTATGGTGTTGCGGCTAACAATGCTCTAGTCTCACAAGACAATTTTTCACTGTTCAAATGTCAATCAGCTCAACCACAGCAGTCTCAGCAGACTTTCTCTATGTTCAGGTCGTCTCAAAGTCAACCCTTTCCACAATCCACATCAGTTGTTACTGTTTTCTTTCCCCAACCAACTCCTACATCGAAATCACAAGTTGCTGTGACCACCTCCAGGCAGTCTCCTACTTAAACTCCTATTATTTCCAAAGAGACTCAAGAGAACATTGCTTTAATGGCAGGTTTTATGAACTGCTATAAGGCCTTTCTTGCTGGAGACCTGGTACAACCTGTTGTGGCTGCTGAGCTGGACCAGATACATCCTGATGATGTGGAGGAGATGGATATTTCATGGCAAATTGCCATGGCTGTTTTTAGCCAAGAAGTTCACCAAAAGGACAGGCAGAAACAACTAGAATGTGCCTGCTAATCAGAAAGTGGGATTCAACAAAATTTCTCTAAGGTGCTACAACTGTCATGAGCCGGGTCATTTTGCTCGTGAATGTACCAATTCGGCCAAGGAAGGAAATCGAGAGAGAGCAATGGTTCTGGTACATGGTGGAAGAGCTGAGAATGTGGCTAGTTCAAGCACGGGTGAGAGAGGTTTGGTGGTTCTGGAAGATCAGATGGCAGCATTGAACTTGGGTGATCACGTTGCAAATTTTGCTGAGATGGATATTGAGGAAGAAGAGAACGAAGCTGAGGAGCAGGTCAGGGATCTTCAGCATGCTTTCATGGCTTTCACCTCCACCAAACAAACTGAGGTAAATCCTATACTTTGTTCTCAATCGTGCATTGATAAAGTAGGATTGTATAAAATACATAACGGTAACTTAATGAGGGAAATGGAGGGTGTAAAATATAAAAACTCAACAGTTAAAAAACTTGAACAGGCCTTAAAAGATAAAATAGAGGCACAAAAGCAAGATTTTTCCAAACTACAATATGATTTTAGCATAAAATGTTGTCACCATATAGATGCTAAAAGGAAAATCGCTGAACTAACTGCCGAGTTAGAAGCATCGAAATTAGAGATAGTAAAACTAACAAATAAGTTCGAAAATGCTGAATTCAATTTAAAAAAATTTGATGTCTCTAGTGCTGTCAGTGAGTCAATGATAGAAAATCAATTGAAATGGAAAGAAAATAAGGGTGTGTGTATTGGATATAACATGGTTCCCACTCCATACAACAATAATTATACTAGTTTTTCTATTACCAAGGAAAAGGAAGAAAAGGAAAAATGTATGCAGTATGGTAAGTCAACTGCAACTAGCAAGGGTATGTTTGATACAGACTCGGCAACTGAATCAACCTCAGGGGTGAACGATTCTAACATGTCTAGCTCGTGTGCAGATGAAGTAATAATTGAGGACTGGACTGAGGAATATGATAAATCACCTATTGACTCTTCTGTTTCTTTAAATTTGCCTGTTTTATCTGTTTTAAATAACAATGCTACTGATGTGTGTGTGGGCTCTGTTTTTAAGAGCAAAGACAATCGTTTGGTTACCTTTTATAGAACTTCAAAAGGCAGTGATCTATCCTTTAATAAAACTGATGAACTTAAAAACCAAAATAAACATTTGTCACCTAAGTTTGTGAAAGAAAAAGGTTCTTGTAATGTTAAATGGAAGTTTCTAATGATAAGTCCAAAGATGGAAAAGCAAGCTCACACAACAGAGCAAGACCGGGAATCGGCCACAATGATTTTTACGTTAAAAGGCAAACCTGTTTCAACTGTGGCATTCCCGGTCACATTGCAAGAAATTGTTCTAGACTTCCGTATGTTCCATACGACAGATGCCATCAAAGGACTATGCCTCGGAATACCTCCACAAGCTTTAACTCAAATAACATAAGGTATTACAAGGCAAAGCCCTCTGATGGTGACTGGAAGAAAAACAAGGCGAACAGGTCACGTTCTCATCAGACCTAGTCTAAGCCCATTATGACCCAAAAGCAGAAAGGAAACACGGTCTTGGTTCCAAGACTAGAGTGGGTCTCTAAACCGAAAACGTCTAAAAGGGCAAAGCCGACCGAGTTCTCTATCCGCAAACCAGAGACTAAGTCAACCACTTGTGTAAATCACGAAGTTTTCAAACCGAAATACAAATGGTTGCCCAAGTCTCCGGTAACAAAGTCCTCAACGTCTTTAGATTCATTTTTGATAATGATGAGGATATGTCATGGAAACCCTTAACACGGTTAACCAAGTCAGGCTTACCCAGAACTACAATGGACTGGGTACCCAAAACTAACTAATCTCGCATACTGTGCAGGAATAGCTATGGAGGAATATTATCAGACCATGGTTTGTTGATAGTGGCTGTTCCAGGCACATGACGGGGGACATATCTCAGCTGAGTGACATTAAAATATTTAATGGCGGATATGTTTCCTTTGCGGGATGAGAGAAATGGAAGATTACCCAAAAGGGTATCGTGAGTAATGGAGTTTTAAAGTTTGAAAATGTTAACTATGTTCTTGAACTGAAGCACAATCTGCTCAGCGTGTCACAAATTTGTGATAAGGGTTTTTCTACACGCTTTACCAACGAAGAATGCTTGATTCTGAAACCTGGTATTGTTATACCAGAGGAGTGGGTCCAGGTCAGATCTCAGAGAAAAGATAATGCCAACCTGATTGACATGAACAAGAACATTCCTAAAGAAATTACATGCTTGTTCTATAAAGTGTCGAAACATAATCCCATGTTGTGGCATCATCGTCTTGGTCATGCCAATATCAAAAACCTGAATCGTCTTGCAAAGAACAACATTGTACGAGGCTTGCCAGTTAAAGATTTCGTGACTATCGAGAAGTGTGTGGCTTGTGCGTTGGGCAAGCATCATCAAAAATCACACAAGCCAAAGATGATAAATACCATTTCTAGTGTCTTTCAATTTGTTCACACGGACCTGTTCGGTCCAGTTCATGTCTTGAGTCTATCTCGAAGTAATCACTGTTTGGTTATCGCTGACGACTACTCCCGTTTCACTTGGGTGTTTTTCTTATCAAATAAGGGTGAGACAGCTAAATTGATCAAGAACTTCGTGGTGCTCATTGAAAATCAGTTGAACTTGAAGCTCAAGGGAATTCGTTGTGACAATGGCACGGAGTTCAAGAAGTCTACACTGAATCATTTTTGTGCCGAAAAGGTAATTTTTTGTCAGTACAGCTCAGCTCGTACCCCGCAGCAGAATGGTGTTGCTGAAAGAAGGAACCGTACTTTGATTGAAGCTGCAAGAACGATGCTATGTGATTCAAAGTTACCATTATTCTTCTGGGCTAAAGCGATCAACACCGCTTATTATGTTCAAAATCGGGTGTTGATCAACAAATCTCATATGAAAACCCCCTACAAAATTGTTTATGGTCACAAGCCCACAGTCGCGCACTTTCGAGCCTTCGGGTTTCCGTGCACTTTGTTGAATCTTGAGTCAAATCCTAAATTCGAAGCCAAGGCAGATGATTGTTATTTCATTGGTTATGCTGGTAGAACTGCCTATAGAGTCTACAAAAAGGCATCAAAACAAATTGTAGAGTCATATGATGCGCGCTGGTTGGAAGAAAATGAGACATATGCTCGTGTGGGGCCTAACTGGTTGTTTTACTACGACAAATTGTTCAAGCCATACAATTTGTTTCCTATAATTGTTTCAGATAACTCAGGGGGAGGAACTTCTTCTGTTTTCGATGATGAAGAAGATGTTTCTATCAACACTCAAGAACTTCCTACGCTGAGTGTGGACCCGTCTGTACCTTCAGACATTACTCAGCCGTCATCAGAGGATCTGGAAGAGACTGTCATCGACACTGTACCTCCACAAGACTTTCTCCAGCAGAGACGTCATCAGTTAAGGGGGAGAGCGTTATTCGTCAAATATTCGGTAGCACTTTATTCCCTGATGCCATTCCAAACGAATATGTTGCCAATACCTCGTACTCGCACAGTACTACAACATCGGGATGGAGGAACCCTCTCATTGAAGCCCCTGAAGAGCCAACCAATTTACCAACAAACTGTTATGTTCCCGATCACTCTATTCCATCAAGAATTCAACGGGATAACCCAATTGACAGTATTATTGGTCCCCTTTAGGCTGGCGTCTAAACCAGAAGTCAGACTAGAACAATCAACAACTGCTTGTTTTCTTGCTTCATTTCACAAATTAAGCCTAAGACGGTTGACATGGCTCTGCAAGAACCAAGCTGGGTTGACACCATCCATGAAGAACTCAATTAGTTTGAGAAACTCAAGGTCTGGAGTTTGGTTGAACTACCCGCGGGAAAGAAGTCACTAGATACGAGATGGGTTTTTCGCAATAAACGATGACTCGGGTGTTATCGTTAGAAACAAGGCAAGGCTTGTGGTCCATGGTTTTCGTCAAGTTGAGGGTTTGGACTATACTGAGGTGTACGCTCCAGTGGCTCGTCTTAAGGCCATTCGGATTTTCTTGGCATATGCAACGTACATGGGTTTCACAGTCTATCAGATGGATGTCAAGACAACGTTTTTATATGGTGAGGTAAAGGAAGAAATTTATGTGGATCAGCCACCGGATTTTGTGGACCCTAAGAATCCGTCGTATGTCTATAAGTTGGGCAAGGCTCTCTACGGCCTTCATCAGGCTCCTCGAGCATGGTATGCGACGTTAACAGCTCATCTGTTGGAGCATGGGTACAAGCGTGGAATCATTGATCAGACACTGTTTATAAAGACTGTTGGAAAGGATCTGATCCTGGTTCAAATTTATGTGGATGAAATCATATTCGGTTCTACTAGCACTGCTCTCTGTTCTGAGTTTGAGGAAGTGATGAAGAAAAGGTTTGAAATGAGTTCGTTGGGGAAGATGACCATGTTTCTGGGTTTGCAAGTTCGTCAAAGCTTGACAGGCATTCTGCTACATCAAGGGAAATACGTCGAGGATATGTTGGCAAAATTTGAGTTTCAAGACTCCAAAATTGTGGCGAATCCTATGGCTGAAAGACCTCTTCTTTCTTCATATCCTGATGGGAAACCCGTTGATCAAACGTACTATCGGTCGACGATTAGGTCTCTAATGTATCTTACTACCAGTCGCCCTGACATCATGTTCGCAGTCTGTCAGTGTGCCCGTTTCCAGGCTCATCCTAAACTCTCTTATTTAATTGTTGTTAAACGAATTTCTGGATATCTGAAAAGGCAACCGAAGCTTGGTCTTTAGTATCCCAAGAATTCAGAATTTGATTTGTATGCTTTTGCTGACAGCAATTATGGAGGTGATGATATTGACAGGAAATCGACATCCGCTGGGTGTCAATTTTTGGGGGATCGGCTCATTTCATGGCAATGCAAGAAACAACAAACGATGTCCACAAGCACTGCTGAGGCTGAATATGTTGATGCTTCTTCCTACTGTTCTCAGGTCATATGAATGCAACATCAATTGCTGGACTACGGTTTGGATTTTCTTGACACTTCTCTTTTCTGTGATAATGATGCTGCGATTGCCATTGTCAAAAACCCAGTCCAACATGCTAAAACCAAGCACATCGATATCAAAATTCATTTTATTCGTGACTGTTACAACCGGAAGTTAATTCATCTTGAACAGGTCCATACTGATAATAATGTGGCAGACCTATTTACGAAACCGGTCGGGACAACCAGATTCAATGTGCTTGTAGGATTTCTTAAGATGTTAGGTTTTGATGATTGAGTATTTTTTTGGTTAAATTTTGTACGTAAATATTTTTTCTTTTCTTTAATTAATGTACAAATTTAGGGGGGGGGGGGGGGGGGGGGAAACAAAAAGACAAAAAGAGTGTGTGCGCGTTATTTAAAAAAAAGTAAATGTTTTGTTCATTTGCTTAAAATTACGTCGGTTACTCAAGTTCAATGGACGTATCTCATATGTTTGGTCCCGTTATCAACTCTTGATTCACGGGATAGCCATTAACCTTAGAACTGAAAGTGACAGGGCGACAGAACATAAAATTTTGTTTTGATTCTTTCACTGAAAATTATGTCGGTCACCTAGGTTTGAGGGACATATACCCATATGTGTTTGGTCCTATCGTCTACCTGAAGACACATGGGATAGCCATTCACCTGAAAACTGAAGGTGACTGGGGTGACTGAATTTAAAACTGTCTTTGAAATTATCATCAGGGAAGTGATATTATTATTCAGCTAAAGCTTACTAGAAGCTTAAAATGTTTTCAAATGAAAATTGATCCAACCTTTGAGAAATAATAAATAAATTGATTATGTGTGCCTAACATGTGAAGTTATTAAGCAAAAAAGGGCTCTTGATTAGTCATTGATGTGTATGGTAACTTTCCATGATAAGTAAAAGTTTGAAGTGATATAAACTAAATCTGCTAAACTTATTGTAGAGACTCATTTTGAAGATGTTTGCATGTCCCCAGATACATCTCTCTGAATGATAGGCAGGAAAACAATTACCCAGTCATACATGAGCCCGTTAGTGTCTTGATCACCAAAATATATAAAAAAAAAACCTTGTGTACATATGTATGAAAATTATTACAAATTAAGCTTAAAGGGGTATTAGGGAACTACAAGGGTGGGGCATACAAGTAAGTTCTAAACACCCTAAACGTAAGACTTGTAAGTCTGGATGACATGTAAGTCCGACGTTCAACCTTAAAGCTTAAACTTTTTAAAATGTTTTTGTATAAAGAGAATTCTTTTGATCAAGCACTAGGGGGTTGAAGTCAAATTGGGGTGATCTGGGGAAAGCCAAATAAGCTTTGAGAAGAGATAGGGGGCATCATAGGTCCATTAGTGATGTCCATATAAGCTTTATGCCTAATTGAACCTAATCATATCACTGGTGCAATGAAAGTCATGCTAAGTTTCTAATTACCTGCCTTCAACCTTTTTACTATGTCATAATAATGTTGAAAATGAATCATTGTGAAAGTATATTAATCAATATGATCTCATGTTTGGATCTTTTCTTAAAATGCTTGTTGTTTTAAACTGCTAAAATTTGATCCTAATATTTGATAAATCTGCTAGACATGTAGATTATTTTTGTTTTTATATTGTTTTGTTTTATTTTTTACCTCATGTGTACTCGTGTCGAAACAGATGTCCTTAAGAAATCAATTTTTCATGACTCAGGATTGTTTTGACAACTACCGGACTGGATTAGTGGGCCAGTTCTTTGGCCTAACGGGTGTCTTAGTTCTTGGCCTGATCAAGTTGGCCTAGAAAACTTCACTGATGTGAATTCTCGGTATATACGTGTTCTCGGTCCATATGTGTTCTCGGCCCAGATGGATGTATCTCGGAAGTTTAAAAGCCATTCATAGCACTTTATTAATCATTCTTGAAATTTACATCTTCCAATATCTTCCAAAATCTTTCCGAAATTATACTCATCTAACCTCTCACCTACTCACCGCCATCAATCTTTTCTTGTCCCCTTATATTTTCAAGTGGATTCCTTTAAAAGTCATTGTTTGCATGTTCAGGGTTGGTCATCAATGGTGATTGGTGACGTGGTGATGACAATGGATAGTGTTCTCAGGTTTTTGGTGTGGACTGCTCAGATTCTCCTAATCAACCAGAGAGATCTTCGGCTTAAAGACATCTTGAAGCATTCTCGGTCAAACCGTAACCGAGGATTCGTTGGTTCTACCGAAGATACATCGTATTTGAACTTCTGAGTCAATCAAGCCTAATATTTGTTGTTGTTTTCATTAACAAGAATCATGATCATCTACTTCTGTCAAGAAGAAGCATTACCTGTGCCAGATTACTAGCAGGGGTTACTATTACTGGAATAAAGGCACTAAATACGACACTCAACTTCCCAAGTGTCTATTTAGAAGCCACATGATATACACCGGAAGGCAGAAATGAAGGTGTAGAAGCATGTTAGACGTCTTCGGTTGGCATTTTTGATAATGGCTAAAATCAAGCAATAAACCAAGGGGCTTAGTTTATGCTTGTAGTATTGGGCTTAGTTTTGGGCTTTTGTATGTAAACCGAGATCACTTGATCTCGGTGGGCTTTGGTCTGTTTTGGGCCTAGTTGGTAGGATATATATTGATGTACGTTATCGATATTATGGTTGTTCGTTCATGCATTTTTATTGACCCCGTGTAAGTTATTAAGGGCTTAAGCAACTGAAGTATAATATACGTGTGTTTTGAAGCTTCTACATTGTTTTACGTGTGTTACTGTGTATTGCATAGAATCGGCTTGGGATTAGTTTCCTCATAATCATCAAGTATATTGATATCACATTGAAAGATCCTCTCACGGGACTTACAATACTTGTTTCATTTTTCTCCATACCACATTTCCTTTCCGTTAAATCCAAATAACCTGAACAAATTGTGACATTCGTGACAAAACGAGGTACACTATATTCATTACGTAACAAGTAAACGATAAATCGGTTAATTCGTAGTGCTTAAACGAGTAACCGACCGACACTAATTATGACCCGTATACATACTGAGGGGTCATATACGAGTTATATATACGTTATAGAGGCTAACATATTGATATTTAGGCCCCAGTACGTTTAAAACTCTTTAAACGAAAAAGGTTTCGTTTATCGATACGCTATAAGCTTAAACGCAATCGTTAATATCAAAACAAGCATTGTAGCATCCGTTAAGCCGAAAAAGATTTATAAAACACTTATATGACATGTTCTAAGCAATCCGTGAAAATATTTTGGAATTTTACAACGAGTCAGTACGTTTTTCTTATTTCACAAAAATAAGCTGAAAAACACCCGTTTTCGCGCTGGTTTTCGCACTCGAACTAGTTTTCTTGTGAAAAACCGAACCCGAACTAAATTTTGGACCGACTTTTATGTGTGGCACGAAAACCGAGGCACCATTGGGCCAAAAAGAGGCCCAATGGGCCCTTGTTAATTGCGGCCGCTAGAAGGGAAATGGGCCCCCTTTTGTATAACTTGTTATATAAGCTAAGAATCAAGGTTATAAAATATACCAAACACATCCTAGAACCTTCTTACCTGTGTTCTTCAAGTTCCAGCCAAGGTTTGAGGTAAATCATTCAATTTTCATTGATTTCATTCTTGATTAACATAGTTTAAACATGAAAAATTAATCCTTGATTAGTTTTAAACATGTTTAACCATCCAAACACCCTAAAAATCAAGTAAAACCATGCTTTGATGTTAAACATGTTTACAAACCAGGAACATATACTTTTTTGGTCAAAAACGCGGATTAGAACATGAATACAACGTTTTTACGGTTAGAAAGTTCAGTTTGAACCCAAAACCGAAACCCTAATTATCAAGGCTGTTACATGGATGATTTATGCTTGGTTTGATGTTATATGATTTGTAGATATACTGAGTTTGCAACCCGAGACCCGGAAAGTCGTTTAAACTAGCAAAATTCATCGAAAACCGACAAGGTAAACCCGTAACACTCGTTTAGGGGCTGTTTAGTATTAGGTTGTTACGTGCTTGTTTTTAGCTTGTGAAAACTTGCAGAGACATTAGGGATCATATAAATGAGTCCCTGTTCAAATTTGGTAATTTTTCGATAAACGGAGAATATTTGGTGAATTTATTTCCGTTTATGAGCGTTTATTTGGGAAAAATAGCTAAACATATTGAAAAATTCTGAAACTTGGTTTTGAAGTTTAATATGGGATGGTAAGATCACTGGTAAAGTTTGGGGATCATTGGAAATGTCTAAGTATGGTTTGTGCAATCATGGTTTAACCGAATTTTAACAGCCAAAAAATGCACAAAAAGGCATTTTGTCAAAAGAGTTAGGTTCTGGAGATTTTGCAGGGGCTATGTAATAACATTTAGGCCACTTGTAAAAATTATTGGATTTTTCAGAGGTCGTTTGATATAAACGGGCCATTTATTACACGATTATAACCTATTAAATGAATTTTTATAAATAAATAATTAATCATAAAATTTCTGAAAATATTTTTATAAAATTCTCCATGTCTTAATGTATTTTTACAAAAATTTACATAATTTATATATAATTACATATTTAGTTATGATTAATCAAAGATTTAAATTATAATTGTTTTAACGAAACCGGCAGTTTTGTGTTTAACGGACTGACTGGTATGTCAAAATGTCAAAAGTGGTCAAATATCATATTTTTGAATGATATTGATAAAAACGAACTTTTTACGAAAATTCCGGACAATTCGGGTGGATTGTGCGCGTTTTGTATAATCAAACCCGTGTGAAAACGGAAACGAACCCTGCGATCAAACCAGACACTGAAACCTTAAAATTCTTTCATAAATCAAATTATTTTATCAATCAATATATTTACTTAAGTTTATGTGATCTTACCTAATCCCGAAACGTATAAACGATCAACTGGGCTAGGCTCGGGAAACGGTGAAACTGAGCCAAATCCAGTTTTAAAAATTTCATAGTATACAACGTCACAATCTAAGACTATGGTCATGTTCTGGGCCTAACAGCTATACCCAGATTATCTATACAGCCCGACTTAGCTTGAACACTGTACTAGTATTAACGATACGATACCGTTTATAGGAATCAGGCTATAAACGAGGCATCTGACTTATTGATACGTAATTTCCGTGCGAACTACGATAAGGTGAGTTTCACGACCCCCACTTTCTAAACTGTTTTAGGAATTTTTGGGGTGAAAAGCATGTTTACATATACTTATATACTTGAAAACGTGTGATGATGTGAATTATCTAAGTACTAACACTAGACAAGTCCCCACAAACACAAGTGATTAACTTCGTGCCGGTGACGTGTGGATAGTACTATCGGTTTGACAAACCCAACTGACAGAGCCGGAGGGGTATGCCGGAACATATGTAAACCCAGTTGCACATTGTCATTATATTTTTACATACTGCTATGTGGTGTTAGACATAGTACATACTTGGGGCAAAATGGCTGTTAAATGCCAACGGGAGTGCATGGGCAGTGGAGGCCATGTGTTTTAGCTCGTTTCGGTTTCACTTGTGGCTTAGTATAATACATCATACACATACATATATACATACACACTGTAAACTTTACGAACTCGTGTACTGATTTCATTGATACTCGTGAAACTTGAAACTCACCAACTAGACGTAGTTGACCCGTTTTAACATGCTTTTCAGGTAAAGCAAAAGTGGAATGATTTGCTTACATGCTTGGTGTTAGAAGGAAAGTTGAATAGCTGTGAATAGACGCTGTTATAATACTGAATAAGAAGCTCGTAAACCGGTTATGTGATTTTCACTTAGTTTGTAAACATAGTACCTACCAATGTAATATGATGTAAATTAGCTGTTGAATTTCTTTATAAACAATGTGGTTGATACCAGTGTTATCTGTTACATTCCCGTATTACGCTTCCGCAACTACCTAGTCGGGGTGTGACACAAATTATCATTAAATTTGTAACATTTCGGATTTTTCATTTTCTTATACCTGTAATCTTTACCCGACCCGGTTTGTATGCGGGTAAATCATCAATAAAACCTCACATTTATTTAGGATATCTATTTCAATTAATTCCTTAATTTAATTATTAAATATAAGTTGGTAAATAACTATGAGTACTAAGCACAAATGGCCCCTAACCTAAACTTAAACCGCCTTGTGCGCCCAAACCCAAAGTCTAGGGATCATTCAGCAATTATTATACAAAATTGGTTTCCCCTCCACCCTCTCCATCAACATCGACACCGTCACCCCTTACCCCTCTTTCTTGTTCCTCAATTCTCTGCTTAATCAAGGAAATTGGTAATACAAAGCATTAAACAATTAACAGCTAATGATGAAAGTATTAACAGCTAATGATGAAAGTATACAAAATTTCATGCGAAATTCTCTCATGTGAAATGTTTCAAATTGTTGCAAAACGTGACCCGATTCATTTTCTGATGCGTTTTTGATAAGGACCTATTATTGAAAATAAAATTTTTCCAAGCTGACCTGGCAGCTCGACCCCAGCCAGGGGCTCTGCCCCTTGGACCCTGCTAGGGGCTGCCGCCCTTAGACCCCGCTACCAGGGGCACTGCCCCTAGGGCCCCGTTAGTTAAGGGTTTCATTAACATAGATGTATGAAGTAGTAGTGATAGATAATTGACACTCATGATGTGTTACACAGTTAGCCGTGCACAGCTAAGGAATGGTATCACCATTAACTCAGAGAGAAATCGACAGCAGGTGAGTTCTAGCCCCCTTTATCTGTTATACTTTCGGGGCTGTGTGCATACTCCCATGTGATAGATAATACATTTACTTGAATGGCAAGTGTATGATATGTGTATGATTGTGTATTGAATGTTGTTACTACAGAATGTTTATATGAATGAGTATGTATATATATATTTTATAACATGCACGTTTGACAGAATGTAATGTATATTAATTGAGTATCTAGAACTCACTCAGCGTAGCTGACTTTTAGTATGCACGCAGGTGGGTAGGATGAGGCAGATCGCTTGAGGTGAGACACGTGTCGTTTATGTTAACATTATGTTATCGTTAAAGACTTAATGTATTTTGTTTAAAACAAGTACTTATATTTTGTAAGAATGTTCATTATTAAGTATTTCGTGAAAAGTTTTAATTAACTCTGATTTTAGAACTATGTTTATGAGTAAATCCAACGCCAAAGTAGGGTTCCGGGATCGGGGCCTTACAATAAATGGTTGCACGAGCAAACCAGATGGTTTTTGATACTCCGCTTGGATCAAATTAGACATTTTCCTATGTAGAGGGAAATATCTTTCTTCATTCCGGGCCACCAATATGTAGATCAAAGATCGAAACACATCTTATCCGCACCGGGATGGATGGAATATCTCAATTTATGAGCTTCGTCTATTATAAATGTGCGAAGATTATCATGACCTGGGACCCGTAAACGATTAAGAAAGTAGAGCAAACCATTACACTTGGTTTCTAGTTGGAGTTTAGCACCACCCGAAATCTCTTCATGCATATTGCCTTTGTTGATGATGATGTGCTGGGCTTTAAAGATACGAAACTAGAGATCGGGTTGAATAACCAGATCATTTAAAATCTTCACTTTGATTTTCCCTCTACCGATAACGTTTATACCAAATTATCACTCTTCGAAGCTCTTCTCATCCCATTCAATTGAATGCAAGAATGTTTTAGGCATATGATGCAAAGGCTCAACCTTAATTACTCGATAATGAACAATCTAATTCTTTGGTTCATTGACAAGACACATTAGTATTCTTCATTAATATCAAACCGTTCCAAGAATTGTCCCTTTCAACATAAGTAATCCGTTGAATACTCGTAGCCAACATACCAGGAATTCAATCCTTCACAAAGTAGTAATCGTAAAGACACTGATAGTTGAAAAGTTAGGTTTCAGTCTTGAACAAACCAAACCTTCTAACCCCCGATATAAGCCGTTGTTTAACCCTTTCATTTTAATACACGTTTATATGGCATATATATAAGTAGTTATTGAAGTATTTTTATATCTTCCAGTTAAAACTATTATAATTTCATAAAGTTATAAACCCTAACAACTCGATAACTAGTATTCATTAAAATTACCTATAATAATAATAATTTTTGTAAAATCGTTTACGGTCCAACACATCATACGAATCCCAAACCCGTCATAAGTCTTGTATTGGTAATTATTTTGTTTATAATTAATTAATATTATCGTTAACAACTAGGAAATTTCATTGAAGTATCCTGAGGAGCTCGACCGTTTTTATCTTAATTTTTATAACCATCTCATCACTTATTTCACTCGTTAATGTGAGTAATCACAACCCCTATTTTTCCAGCTTTACATTTTTGGGGGTGTTATGCGTTCACAAGTTAAATAGATTACAATTTTCACTACAATTCCACTATTTCGTGGATATGCAATTGCTTAATTAGTTGATGCATTTGAATGTGACTATGCGTATATTTTTGTGTTATGGATGTTGGTATCTCATCCTTATCCTCATCCTTAGCCTCATTTGTATGATCATACGTCGCCATAGTAACTTGTCCCGTTTGGGATGAGGGAAATGGCACTTTTTACATTATTGTTATATTAATTGTTGAAGTTCATATTTTCACAATGAATTGTGATTTTTCAATATTATTATATACAAAAAAATGTGATTACTTGCTCAACTTTACGTTGACAACCTGTATATTTTCACGCATGACGCATGTAGCTATTTGGGATGAAGCATGTGAATAAAGAGTATATTGGACCTTAGGTTAAATGACAAATACATATTTATTTTTCTTATTTTAAATATTTGATTTAATGTTATTTCCTTTGGGAAATGTCATGTTTTTGTGTACTTGATCGATTTATGAAATAAATAATTTAGATATTGACATGTGTAATTTACTTAGTTTCTTTTGAGATATGATACAAATTATGTCGCACCAAGCATGTTCCGTCGTAGGTTCGGTGTATAGATTGGTATCAGAAACGAAGGCTATAAGATAGGTGGTTAAAGGTTACGATCTAGTAGCATGCTTAGGGTCCCCATACCCTATTTGTTTAAATTTTATACATAGGCTAGCATATTTAAATTGTTTATCATATACAATTGTACACAATAGCACACACTCGTTCGGAGGCTATGCCTCATTCTCAAAATCATTTTCAAAACTTTAGGTCGATTTTAATTGGGAAATTCCTTAAAAATCCCACCTTTTTACTCCTTCTCTTTGAAGATGATTCGTGAGGATATGTAGTAACTGGAAGGGGGACACACTTGTTCATCGAACCCTTAACACCAAGGCTTTCGAGCCTAAGGAAGTGCAATGCGCATAAATCCGACACGGTTGCCTTCCTGGAGGGTTTGATGAGGGTGTGAAACTTATTAGGACAAAGCATATCACACTGAACGTCCACGAATCTACTACCCTTATTTTATCAAACATGGTCATGTGACCATCACACCCTAAATTTAAAACCGAATTCATAGTGGTTCGTGGCTAAACTCGATTCTCCGTATTGTGTTTTAGTTGAAGGGTGAAGTATGTAAGTACGGGGTGGGTTCCCAAAGTACTTCAACCATCTACCTCAACACCCCCTCAATTCAATTTTAATCAATTTTGTTGAAGCTAAGCCATGGTGATACATGGATATTTCAACAACGAATTTTATTTGGCTTTCAACGTTTTTCATTTTGTTGGAAGGAACCATGATGGTTCATGAAGCCTTAACCAATAAATGAAACCATATATCTCATTCTAAGTTATATTAATATATTGACGTGTGTGAATATATATATAAATTTTGATAAAAGTTCCACACAAATCGGGTTTTAAAAATAGGTTTTCACCTACAACTAAACCACACACGAAAGGCAAGTGTACCTATCGTTTGTAATAAAGTGTCGGCAAGAACCGAGTGTCAATCCATGGATACGGTAATTTTCTAGTACTAAATCTTTGTAAATGACTAACTGAACAAAGAAATCTTAATTTGAGTTTTTAACTAACTAAACTAGCATACAATGAAAACAAAGCAAGTAAAAATACAAGAAACAATCAATCCAACAAGACTACCTAGACACGCATCCACTCTACTAATGTGATAAAATAGCAATGATATGGTAAACATCATGAATCTAAACATAAATACTAGATTACAATCAAGCAACCTAATACTAACAAATAATCATCATGATGGGCTTCCAATCAAGAATTAAAAATAGACTAACTTGTTTGTCAAAACAACAAAGTCTCATAATCAAAGGAAAGCTAGCATGAACAACATTCTAACCACCTAAGATTACACTAAATTAGCTAAACTCATGAATTAAACATCAACTTATGACACTTTAACTAGCAAGTCATCACCAAGTCAAGAATCATAATAACACTCATCAATTTTCCAATATCAAGTGTAGGGTTTCATGCTCATCAATAATATTATAACCAAACTAATCTTTACTAGTCATTCCTAACCTAGCAATGTAAACAAAGAAAACATGAACATTCAAAGTTTACAAACAAACATCTAGAACATAGTTTTCCAACATGAATGCCTAAACATTTGTAAGACTAACAAGGTATGTAATTCTAACAAGCATGAACACCATCAATATCAACTCATAACTTCAACATTTCCTTGAAAGAAAACCAAATTACCATAACCATACATAGATAAAAATCACAATAGTAAAAGCTTCAACAATGTCTAGATAGTATAGGTCTTAGCCCATAAGGCTTAATACAACTACAATCAATCTAAAAATAAGCTTACAAAACATGCTCTTAAACATAGAAATGCAAACCAAAATCAAGAAAGGATTGAAGGATGGAATGATGAATCTTATGTTGGTGGAAGCCTCCAAGAATCCCCTAAAATTGCTGCACTTGATTGAGAGAAAATCCCCAAGACTCCACACACAAAAATGAGGATAATGGATGTGTATATATGCTGTATGGACGTCTGGCACGGACACTTGCACGGGCTTGCACGACCGTGCCTATTTGTGGAAAGTCAACCATTGGCTATAATCTGACCAAAAAGTCATATTTCTCTGTTCTGGCACGGTAATCGGCACGGGCCCACACGGCCGTGCAGGTCATGCACGGGCATCCGCACGACCATGCACGGTCGTGCACTTTTGAATTCTTGCGGCACTGGCTTCGGCACAGGCAAGCATGGTCGTGCGGGGTTGGCACTGGCTCTGGCACTGGCAAGCATGGTCGTGCAGGTCTGGCAGAATGCTTATTTTGTCCCCGAAACGCCCCCTTTTCATGTTTTCTTTGTCGGGCGGGCACCCGGACCTGCAAATTCACAAATAACTCAAATAAGTACCTAGAACAATGAATTTGCATGAAGTTCGGGATAAATATGAAGGTAATTTGACGCAATAAGATGTACACTTTGTGTTACATCATATATATATATGTGTTTGTGTGTATATACATATAGGCAAAGTATAGAATCAAAACCCACTTGAGTTGTGAAAACCCGCGAAAACCCTCTGTAACATCGTTTTTTTTTTGTTACATGTAATATATGTTGTAACATTTAATAAAAACATCAAAACATTAAAAAAATTTTTTTTGCTAATTTTGAACATTTTTTTACTAATATTTTTTTATGTTTTTAAGAGGAGAAAAAGTTATATTTATGTTAACATTTTTTATTAATTTTAATTGTGGACCACAAGATTTAATCTTCAATTAAAAACATGTGGTTAAGAATGAGTTTCTAGAGTTTTCACAACTCAAGTGGGTTTTTATTTTAACCTAACCCTATATATATATATATATATATATATATATATATATATATATATGTTTCTCTTTCATAATGTTAAAGATGATAGACCTTCACATAATCAAATTTCTTAAGTGATAAAATTCTTAACCTCAACCGCAATCTCTACTTCAAATTATTAATTCACAAGTATCAATTTATGAAAACTCATTTATTTACAACACTTACCCAATACACATTTTATCCTTGCAGTATGTCTTCCCGCCTCATAAACCGTAATCATTGCACTGGCAACTCTGACCGTAGCATGTCGTCTCGCATTGCAAAGGAAATCATGGAAGCCCTTCCAGCAATCATTACTCTACTCCAAACTGTGAATGCTACTACCACACGCTTGAATCCAAACCCAATTGCTTGCTCTATCAAACAATTCACGAATGCTAACCCACCCGATAATGTTGGGGCCGAGGGTGCTACCACACTCCTCCAACGGTTTGAGCAAATGGAAAGTGTGTTCCTCCATTGTGCATGTCTAGAAGACAAAAATACCACCTACACCTCAAGCTTCTTCAAACTGAGTGCCCTCACCTGGTGGAATGGTGAGACACGTTCTCTTGGGTAGAGGTTGCCATGGTCTTGTCATGGGAAGACCTCATGTAGCTCATGCTCAAAAGGTTTTGCCCAAAACGAACTCTGGAAGTTGGAAGAAGAGTTATGGAACTTGAAGCAAGAAGATGGTGATAATGCTGCTTACAATGACCGGTTCCATGAATGAAGCCTTCTCATTCCCATATGGTCACTCCTCTGGAGCATGCCATTGATAAGTACATCTCGGGTTTGCCTATGCAAATCCAAGATTTCATCCTGAGCCATGACTCGAAAATCCTTCATGATTCCATCACTCTAGCCGGTACCCTCACTGAGAACCACGTTAAGGCCAGAACCTTGACGTGGAAGAGTTCCAAGAAACCAAATGATAAGCCCGCACCTGAGCCCATTAAAGTATCCACGCCAAAATCTTCCAAGCACAACAACAACCTTTCCCATTATCATAACAAAAAAAGAAAGCCCAACTCCCAAAACTATGTCTTGGCCCAACCATAAGCTCCTCGAAACAAGAAGCCCTACACCGGTCCACACCCGTATTGCAATACTTGCCAACACCACTATCCAGCCAATCAACTTGTCGGGTGTGTACCAATTGCAACCAATTCGGCCACCTCACCCAATATTGTCGATAAGCACCTCTTGTGAAAGTCGCTCTATTGTGGTTCGCACCATCAAACCAACCCATCCCCCGTGATCCAATCGTTACTCCCGTCAGGGCTTGTTACAATTGCAGTGACCCAAATAAACTCCGCAACACGTTTCCTCGACTCGCTCAAACCCACCAAGTCTATGTAGCACTGCTACCTTACTACATTTCCCAATCTTACCAAGTCCAATCTAACCAACCCCAAGTACCCTAACTCATGGCTCCCCAAGATTCTCAAGCCCAAACCATGGTCATGCAAACTTTTCAAGATCCAACCTCTCAAGATTCAACTTCCTAAGCCCAAACACCACAAGGAACTCTAGGGCGAGCTTTCACCATCAATGCTCATCAAGCTTGAAACTCATATGATGTGGTGAATGATACATTTCTAGTTAATAAGCACCATGCTTAAGTATTATTTGATTCGGGATCCGATAGGAGCTTTATTTCCTTTGATTTTGATAGATACTTGATGTGCCCTGTGGTAAAGTATCTAATCCCTTCACAATAGAGATAGCTAACGATAGTTCGATCATTATTAACTTCATTGTCCGTAATTGCAAGCTCACTCTTAATGGGCAAAAGTTCTGTATCGACCTTATCCCTATGCAAATGGGTAGCTTCGACGTCATTGTTGGTATGGATTAGCTCTCTCTCCATCGTGCTGAAACTCTATGTTTTGAGAAACTCATTCGTATCCCTATCGATGGGGGCCTAGTTCTAAACGTTTCGAGAAAAAGACCCTTCTCAAAGCTAAACCTCATGTTGTGCCTCAAAGCCCAACGTTACTTAGCAAGAAGTATGTTGCTTTCTTAGCCCATGTCATCAGAAAGCCGATAAAGAAAAGAAGCTTTCCGGCATCCCAATTGTCCGCGACTTCCCCGAGGTCTTTCCCGATGACGTTTCTGGACTCCCTCCCGTACGTCAAGTTGAGTTGCGTATTGCTCATGCCCGGAGCAAACCCTGTAGCCAAATAACCTTATCGTCTTGCACCTTCCAAAATGCAAGAACTCTCCAACCAAATCCAAGAACTCACGAACAAGGGTTTCATTTGCCCGAGTTCATATTTATGGGGTGAACCCATCTTGTTTGTTAAGAAGAAAGATGGTACTCTTCGTATGTGTATCGATTAACGTAAGCTTAACAAGCTTACTATCAAGAGCCATTCCCCTTCCGCATATCAATGATCTTTTTGATCAAATCCAAGGAGCCTCATGTTTCTCCTAGATTGATCTCCGTTGGGTTATCACCAATCCCATCACCATGAACATGGCATACCCAAGGCTTCGTACTTGTTATGGCCACTTTGAATTCCAAGTTATGCCTTTTGGGTTAACTCATGCTCTTGCGGTTTTCATGGACCTTATGTATCGTGTTTATAAACCATATCTCGACAATTTCGTGATTGTTTTCATCAATGATATCTTGATATATTCTAAATCCGAGACCGAGCACAAAGATCATGTGTGCGTCATTCCCTACTTGTTACAAAAGGAACAACTTTATGCTAAATTCTCCAAATGTGAATTGTGGCTAAAGCAAGTTCAATTCTTGGGCCACATCGTCAACGGCAATGGTATTCATGTTGATCCCGCTAAAATTTAAGCTGTTAAAAATTAGAAGACCCCGTCCTCTCCAACGGAGGTTCGTTCATTTCTTGGTTTAGCGGGGTATTACCATCGTTTCATCCGCAACTTTTTGAAGATTGCTTCACCCCTCACCGCACTAACCCACAAAGGGAAAGTTTATGAGTGGGGTTCCAATCAAGAAGAAGCTTTTCAAACCCTAAAAGGACATCCTTGCAATACTCCAATCCTTGCTCTTCCTGAGGGAAATGACGATTTTGTTGTCTTTTGTGACGCTTCTATCCAAGGTCTCGGTTGTGTTGTTATGAAATGAGACAAGGTCATTGCTTACGCCTCACGTCAAGTCAAGGTTCACGAGAAAAATTACACGACGCACGATCTCAAACTTGGTGCGATCGTGTTCACCTTGAAAATTTGGAGACACTACATTTACGGCAAGAATGTGTGGTCTTCACCGACCATAAAAGTTTACAACACATTTTCGACGAAAAGGACCTCAATATGAGAAATATACGATGGGCCAATTTTTTAAGTGATTACGATTCCAAAATTCGCTACTTCCCCAAGAAAGCCCATAAGTCACGATACACTATTTATCCTAGTGTGGATAAAATGTATGCCGAACTTCGTCTTATGTTGTGGTGGCCAGGAATGAAGAAAGATATCGCAATATAAGTATCTAAATGCCTCACTTGTTCTAAGGTTATAGCCGAGCATCAAAAGCAATTTGACTTGCTCGAGCAACCCTGATCCCCGTTTGGAAATGGGAAGGCACAGCCATGGATTTCATTACCAAACTCCCCACTACGCAAAGCCGCAATGATAGCATTTGGGTGATTTTTGATTGGTTGACCAGGTCGGCTCACTTCATACCCATCTGAGAAAATTCCTCTGTAAGCGTATTAGCTTGACTCTATATCAAGAACATCATTTGCCACCATGGAATGCCTTTGACCATTATCTCCGATCGTGATGGTCGGTTTTCCACTTATTTTTGGAATTTCTTGCAAACTGCCTTGGTTACCCGTATTAATCTAAGCACCGCTTATCACCCGCAACCCAATGGCCAATCCGAGAGAACGATTCAAACTCTCGAAAATATACTCCGCTCTTGCATACTAGATTTTGGTGGAAATTAGGATACTCACTTACCACTTGTAGAGTTCTCCTAAAATAATAGTTTCACACTAGTATTAGCATGGCACCCATTGAAGCTCTCTATGGCCTAAAATACCGTTCCCCGATTTGTTGGAACGAGATTCGTGAATCGCAAATCACCGGTCCCGAGCTTGTTCAAGAAACTTCCACTCGTAGCCGTCAAAAGAGCTACGCCGATAAGCGCCTTAAACCTCTGGAGTTCAATACTGGTGATCAAGTTCTCCTTAAAGTATCTCCACATAAGGGGTAGTTCACTTTGGTAAAAGGAATAATTTGTCTCCTCGATATGTTGGTCCGCTTAAGATCGTTGAAAGGGTTAGTAGAGTTGCGTATTGACTAGATCTCCTTGAAGAGCTCTCCAATGTTCATCTGAATTTTCACGGTTCCAATCTCAAGAAGTGCTTAGCTGAGAGAAATCTCCACATACCCATCGACGAAGTACAAATTGATGAATCTATGCGCGCTATCGAGAGACCCGTTGAAATCATGGATTGCATGGATAAAGAAACCAAGCGAAGCCGCATACCTGATGTGCTAAAAGTAGTTATAAAATTATTAACTAAAATTATGCTAATCTAGACCTTAAGTAATAATTCTAGACTCTTAACTTAACTAAAACTACTAATCGACAAGTGAACCGGTCGACTATTGTACAGCTAAGTAAGTCCGGATATCCAACCCATGAGACTCTTTTTAATTACGTAAACTAGCTAAATTAGACTCAACTACAGACACGAGTATTTGTTTTATTATTATTTTAAGGGGGTTTTATTGAGAACTAAAATTAAAACTAAATAAGAAAAACAATTAATAAGGCTAAAGACGACTTGACTTAAGACTCGGATTTAATTCAGTTAATGACAAACAACCACCTAGGCTAGAATCCCTATTGCATCAATTATCAAGTGGTAGGAAAATGCTACGTTATGGAACTGGGATCTTTAAATTATTCACTTAAGGGGAAACCAAACAGAACCCTTGGCCCTTCTCAAGAAGACACCTATGGAACCCTTATAAGCTATTAAGATTACCGGTTTAAGTAGACTCACTTACGGTCACTAATTTATTTTATGACAAGTAACTCTATAAGAAATCCTACCCTACAGCGTGAAAATCAAAGGTGGTTTAAAGTATTCACTCGACTAGATAAACAAAGCTGATAAATCAAACCTATACAGACTCCTTACGAAGAACTAAATCTAGCAATTTAAACAAACAAGACTGATCACATAATCTATCACCTTACAGCTATTTAGATTAGCAGCACACATAGATCTAATTGATTAGTTAATATCGTTTCTATGGTTGTAATGCGTATCAACCACAAACTAGTCAAAAACACACACTAGATGACCTAACAAAATCCTATTATATGACAAACAATCACCAAAGAAACCGTGAAATGATAAAAACTTATCAATCAATTCTTAAGCACACACATGCATCAAATGAATAACAATAAGCTATTTACTTGATCATAAATCCATAAACAAAAACAAAATTCAAACCAAAATCAAATGTCAAAACAAGTTCATCATAAGCCTAGGCGGTCTAGAACGTTTAACCTAGCATTATTAAATCAAACAAAACAGATAAACTAGAATTCATGGTGAAAATTAGATAAAACGATAGATTAGGGTGACAAAACCTGTAGTCTTCAATCTTGTGTTGGTAGCTCTTCACCATATGATTCTATGTAACATCCGGCCCCTCGCACCACCAATATTGTCCGCTTTGCCCACGAAGAGCTCACGGATTTGTTTTTGGTTGCTCAGGTGAAGACTTCTCAGGAGGTCACCCATCCTGCTACTACACCCACCTGAGCACGCTTAACTGTGGAGCTCTCCTGTCGTCCAATACCATTAAGCTCAAAACGCGTTGGTGATTTAAGAGGCAGGACATTTACTTATGAACCAAGGATCTCTCCTGTAACGCCCGTTAATTTCGGTTCAAGAGATTAAGGCTTGTAAAGTATGTATAATTCTCGGGATTTATCCGACGTGTCTCGGAACCCTTTACGTCATCTCGGTACGTTAAACCATTTAAATTTTCTTCCATAATGCCTTATACTTCAATTTGTAGGGACTTGGATGTAACTTTTTTATTATATCATAAAACAATTCCTAACCCTAACTCCCCCCCTGCAGCGATCGGCCAAGAGACCAGCCCCCTCCCTTCTTTGCTTCGACATTTTGATCAATTCCAAGCTCCTAGAAGTAGTTCAAGGTATGTACTACAATCCCCAACACTTTTTTCGTTCACCCCTAATCGTTTTGATGCTTAATTTTGCCGGTAGTTTTCGTTGGACAGATTTCGGACAAAGTGCAATTGACCCACTTCCCGTGGATAAAAATTAGAGTTTCCGGGGTATAAAGATTCCCAGGTATGGAATTTACATCATATTAAAATTTCGTGGCCATTGGAGGTGTTTAGGTCGGTCAATCGATTTTAGTTCGAAAACTAGGGTTTATCGGGTGTAGAATTGTCAATTGTTGAGTTTGATGCGTTAATCAATTGGATGACCAGCCGAACCAGTTTGCATGGCCCTAGGGGAGTCTAAGGGCTGTGGGAAAATTATTTTTTTGATACTCGGGGCTGTTTTGGTCGGTGATTGGTCAATCGAGTCGGCGGTGCGCGAATTTTCGTTTAAATGTTAAATTGAGAGTTGTAAAAAGGAACCGTCAACCCTATCAACTCGGGTGACAAAATTATGATGTATGAAAAGGTTAAGATGGAATTTGGTCCATTTGGGGCTGGTTTGTTTGACAACTGGTTTTAAGATTTATTACGCGCGCATTCGACTCGATTTGATTACCGACGGGGGAGTTGTGCATCATGGTTAGCCCCGACCATGATCGTAGGGTGGATTTGGTTAATTGAAGGGTTTAGGGGCTGAGGTAAAGTAATTGGGTATGGGTTGGGCCTCGGGCCAAGTTGTTGGGCCTCGGGCCAAAGTGTCGGGCTTGAACGGCCCATTAGGCAAGCGTGTTCTTACGGTCCAGTTTAGTGATGCGTTGCGTGCAATTTACAGGCTCTTGCTTGTGAGTGCGTACTTAGAGAGTCCTTAACTTGTTGCTGGTGTTTGGTTGACCTCAGGTGAGTTCTTGATGCCCCGTTTAACTCTTTTTAAGTTTTGGGCTAGCATGCACACCTAAGAGTTTTCTTACTTGATGAAATGTTTTAAACGATTTTACATAGGCTTGCTAGTATTGGTAGGCCTTGGAATGTTAAAGAATGCGTGTATCTATATACATATATATATATATATATATATATATATATATTAGAATGGCCAATATTTGGCGAATGTTGTAGTCGTCTCGACTACTGAATGTTGCGTATGCCTACTTTGTGTTTGCATGCGCTGAATGTTACATGTTTGGGTTGTACGTTTTCTCAGCCCTAAATGTTATTATTGAATGTTATATATATATATATAGGAATGTACGTATAGAGATGTTCATACGTAAGGATGATTATTTATTAAATGTGATGACCTAACTGATGTAATTCCATTTACAGTTTTTAAAACCGTTGGAATGATTATTAAGACTTTTGTTACTTATTTAAAACTTGAACTCACTCAGCTTAAGCTGACTTTGTGTGCATGTTAGTGTGAGTTTCAGGTTAGGAAGAGGATGCCTTATCGCTTGGACGTGCACGAAGCTATTTGGACGGTGAAGGGCATACAGGATTTGAAGATTTTATTATTAAACATTTATTAAAAATTTTATTTAAAGATAATTATGTT
Source organism: Bidens hawaiensis (assembly GCF_021521415.1). NCBI lineage: Eukaryota > Viridiplantae > Streptophyta > Magnoliopsida > Asterales > Asteraceae > Bidens > Bidens hawaiensis. The sequence continues at coordinate 199,322 of NW_027493022.1, read as the reverse complement.
GGTTATGGGCAAAATTCCCGGGTTTTGGGAACTTATTTTTTTATTTACGTTTTCCGCCAAATTATACTCTGTGATGCTTATTTTAATGAAAAGAATTGTTTTTAAGTTTAATTATTTTTACGAGTGTTTTAAATGATTACCAACTGTGGGGTTCCCGGGGTTCGGGGCCTTACATCTCCTGTCCACGGCCGATGTGGGATTTTCCTAGGGTGTTACATTCTAGGCCTTCAAATGCTTTAAAACTTCAGTCTTGACTTGAATTTTTGACCTTAGCAGCTCTTGGTTCGTTTGATTATCTCAGGTTAAGATTAATGACGTTTATATAGTGATTAAAGGCCCAAAACCCGAAATATTATAGAACTTAAGCCTCGTCACGCTCCGCAATGAGGAATTTGGACTTGGCCGCATAGCATCGCGACGAGACCCCCCTTGTGTGGCCGCCCAGTGTGGGGAGGAAAAGGGTCTGGTTCTTCATGTCGGTTGGACTGGTTCTCTTCCTGGTTTGACCGATTCTTTGTTCTAGCTTGTTTCCTTCTCGGTTTTTCTTCTTTTCAACCATTTTTAATAGCCGTAACCTACCAAACATTAAAAGGTTAGTAGTTTACAAATTCTAAACAAAAACTAATTAAAAACTAATAAAATACAAGGGAAACATATATATTTATCATTACATCAACACCGCTTGTCAAAGTTCGTTGGGAATCTAAATGTGGTCTCGAGTTCACTTGGGAGCGAGAAGAATAATTGAGAAAGTACCCGCACCTCTTCGTTATAGTTTAATATCTAATTTCAGGACGAAATTCCCAAAAGTAGGGAATGCTGTAATATTTTGGATTTTTCATTTTCTTGTTTTTGTTATCTTTACCCAACCTGGTTTGTATTCGGGTAATTCATTAATAAAACCTTGCATTTATTTAGTATATTTATTTTAATTAATTCTTTAGTTTAATTACTAATTAGAAGTTGGTAAATAACTATGATTATTAAGCACAAATTACCCCTAACCTAAACTTAAACCCCCCTTGTGCACCCAACCCCAAAGTTAAGGGATCATTTAGCAATTATTATACAAAATTGGTTTTCACTCCACCCTCTCCATAAACACCAACACCATCAACCCGCCCCCCTCTTTCTTGTTCCTTAATTCTTGGCTTAATCAAGGAAATTGGTCATACCAACTCATTCATTGATCTTAAGCGCGTTCCACCGACACTCTAATTATAGAAAACATTAACCAATTGACATCTAACGATGAATGTATAAACTACGGCTCCTTTGACCTCCAAAACACCATAAATACTTATTATTAAATCAATAAAATGATCTCACACCCTCTTCATAGCACCTCGACACAAACCCTAACTTAATTCCAACACATAAGCTGCGTAAGACCAGTTTCGAATTCATGCTTGAGCCACAAACACTAACCCATTGACCTTATTCAATTCATGTTCAGTTAAGGTACTTGTTGTTTTCTTTGGGTTCGGATTTCAACACTCAACGAAAGCCTTCTGCCAATTTTGATTGACAAGAGGGTATTTGTTGATCAATTGGATGGATTTGGATCTAGGATTTATCTTTGAATTGGGGATTAAGTTCTTAGATGTGTTTATGTCATTTTGAAACCATCATCTTTCATAAGTTAAAGCACTTAGAACTGGCCAGGTGCGGATTCGAAACCCCGGGCCCGGCTTTTGGTGTTTTATTTAACTCTTTTCCTTTTTTTTTATTACTTTCATTACATACTAATCACATTTAATAAATATAATTTTAGCAAAAATAGAACCTTCTAACCCCCGATATAAGTCATAGTTTAACCCTTTCATTTAATGCACGTTTATATCATATATATATATATATGTATGTATGTATATAGGTAATTATTTCAGTAGTTTTGTATATTCCAATTAAAACTATTATAATTTCATAAAGTTATAAACCCTAACAAGCCGACAACAAGTATTCGTTAAAATTACCTATAATAATAATTTTTGTAAACTCGTTTATGGTCCAACACCTCATACGAATCCCAACCCATCATAATTCTTGTAATTATTTCGTTTATAATTAATTAATATTGTCATTATCAACTAGGAACTTCCGTTGACGTATCCCGAGGAGCTTGACTGCTTTTATCTTAATTTTTATTACCGTCTCATCACTTATTCCACTCGTTAAGGTGAGTAATCACAACCCCCATTTTACCGCTTTACAATTGGAGGGGGGGGGCATTATGCGTTCACAAGTTAAATAGATTATAATTTTCACTACAATTCCACTATTTCGTGGATATGAAATTGCTTAATTAGTCGATATGTACGAATGTGACTATGTGTTTATTTTTTAGTTATGGTTGTTGGTATCTCATCATCATCCTTATCCTCATTTGTATGATCGTACGTCACCAAGGTAACTCGACCCGTTTGGGACGAGGGAAATAACCCTTTTACATTATTGTTATATTAATTGTTATAGTTCATGTTTTTGCAAGGAATTGTCATTTTTCAATATTACTATATAGAAAAAATCGTGATTAATGGCTCAACTTTACGTTGACAACTTATATTTCCACGCATGACGCAGGTAACTATTTGGGATGAAGCAAGTGAATAAAGAGTAAATTAGGAAAAAATATGGGTGGTTGATCCTTTATTTTAAATGTTTGATTGTAATGTTCTTTCCTTTGAGACAATGTCGTGTTTTGTGTACTTGATCGATTTATGAAATAAATAATTTAGATAATGACACATGTAATTTACTTAGTGTCTTTTGAGCTATGATACAAATTATGTTGCGCCCCGACATGTTCTGTCATAGGTTGGGGTGTGGCAAATTTGTAGCATAGCTTTGTTACAAACGTAACTTTGTCGCTCTATCCAACCATTTACTATCTTTGGTTGCCATCCTATACCCCGGCCTCTTCAACAATTAAGTATGATTCGAATAGATCAATTTTCTTGGTCATTAGGAAGGTTAGGCGGGTATTCCTTATTAGCTTGACTGAAGTGTTTCTTATATAACCACTTCGCAAACTTACCGAATTCTTCACATAATGCTTCCTTACAAATAATCACATACTTTGATAAGAGTATCGTCACTTGTTTGATCATCTAAGGCATCATAACTATTAACAACTTGTTTTCAAGATTAGCATCCTCACTTCCTCCTTCATTACCACAAGATTTCACCAATGTGTCAAACATACCGTTGATGTAAAACATATCGCCTTCAAGTGTTACATCAAATCCTTGATTGTTTAGTTTAGACAAACTCAATACATTCTTTTTCAAGCCATGTACATACTTAATACTTGGAATCAATTTTATTTTTCCATTCATAAAAATTTTTGCTTCACCCATTCCATGGGAATATAGAATTCCATGATCTTTTCTTCTAGTTACAATTTAAAAACAAATATTCAAGTTTTAAAACATTGACTTGTCTCCGGTCATATGTTTCTTGAATAAAGGATCAACCACCCATATTTTTTCCTAATTTCCGTACCAGGTTCCCTTATCCAAGTAATATTTGGGACTTCTATTTTCAAAAGATATAATTGAGGAGACTTACCTGTACAATTTACTGCCAAACGACCGAGAGTATGACATTTATAACATTTAATCCGCTTCTGTTTAGGACTTGAATCGCCCTTGAACGCAACCTTATCAAAAGCCTTTGCCTTTGAGATTGATTTCATGGTTCCCAAGGATTTCATAGTTCCAGATATATAGGACTGTTTTCTCCACATACCTTTTCTCGGACGTGTTTTGACACGCATATCTGCCAAGCCCCTTGTGATCATTGTCTTATTCCCAATAACAAGTTCTTAATCACAGCCAAAACGTCGTTGTTCAAGGCTTAGGGTAGGACCATGAATTTTCTAGTGGTGTTACAATTGTACAGCGAATTGCCTCTGGTCTTGGCTCTAATACCACTGTTGGATAGTGACATCCTATGGATCTTCTGTTTGAATTTGGATTGGGGTTTAATTCTTTATTTAACAACATAAATATTTTGTAAAGAAAAAATAATAACAACAAAATCATATTGCATTAACAAACTGAACTTTTTATAATTTAATTTCTAAATCGGATTCCTATGATGTAGGAAACCTCGTGACTGTTTTATTTACACCGGTTGGGAATAAACATTTAATTGTTGTTTTCTTGTTGCCACATTACACCCTAATACACCATATCCATTATTATAAAATAACTAGATTTTATTTCCCCGTATTACGGGGGTTGTTTTACATTTTCGTTTTCAATATTTATATATGTCTATTTGAATTTTAATTTTATTTATTGTAAGAAAGTTAATAATTAATATACTTGAGGTTTGATGATTAAATGGTTTCACAAATAGATGATATGTTATAATCCGGTTTAAAGCTATATGGGTTTGGTGATACTCATTACCCGTTTATTTTCTTTATTATAAAATTATTTCTTAATTATAAATAATATCTTTTTTTATATAAAATAGGATATTAATTTTAGTATATCCCTGTTTTATAGGATTTTCATATCAAATATTTTATGAGATTAATTTTTAATATAATGAAATGTTATAACCCGTTTAAGAGCTATCTGGGTTTGGTGAGACATTTACCCTTGAATTCGGGTCAAATGCATGAAAAGCCTTCATTTACAAATAAAGCAAATAAAGCAATCTGATGCCTTGAGAGAATGATTCTTTTATGTTTTTCATTTTTTAATCTTTATTTTTGAGATTTTAATTTTCTTTATTGTAAGAAAGTTAATAATATACTTAGGATTTGATGATAGAAGAGTTTCATAAATAAATCATATGTTACCCGTTTAAAAGCAATCTGGATTTGGTGACCCATGACCCGCTTATATTTTTTACTATAAAATTGTTTATTAATTATAAATAATATCTTTTTCTTTTTAAATTGGATATTAAATTTTAGTATATCCATATTTTATAGGATTTTCACATCAAATAATTGGTAAGATTAATTTTTAATTTAATGAGATGTTATAACCCATTTAAGAGCTATCTGGTTTTGGTAAGATCCATACACATGAATTTGGGTTAAATCAATGAGAGGCCTCCATTTAAAAATTAAGCAATCTAGTGGCTTCTATAAAAAGGGGGAGCGACCACATCACGATACATAGGATTTTAGGGTTTTGGTTTATATATATTATAGATACACAAGTATGGGCTTGATTATTAAGTTCATGTAGCCCAATATAATTAAAATGATCCAAATAAAAAGTTTCTTTAAATATTAAGTTAGAAATTGCCACATGATAGACCTAATCCATACGGATCGGACATATTGAAGTTACAAATTGAAATTGGGTCCTTGGAGCAATAAATTTTAGACAATTTCACCTTAAAGCTTATAGTTGTTTCATATTTTAATTGTATTTAAAAAAATGTTTGTTTTATATAAAGATCTAATTTAAGGCTATGAGGTATACAAGCCTCTTTCCTTCCTCTCTTGTGTAAAAACATACCGCATTCTAGTTCATTCTATCTAAGAAATACTCCACTCACTGGTTCATTTGTTTTAAAATTAATTAAAGCAAGTTAGTCGTACTGGAAGGTGCAACTGGATCACCTCGTTTTCAGAGGGAACTAATTGCGTGTTGGGTATTTTGGTTTGACATGCTTACACAAAAAACAATTGTTTTATGGTCGGATTGTGATCCCTAGATGTCGAAAGCTTCCTTGGATCATATTGTAGTTCCTACTGGTGGGGTTGATGGGTCGGTCCATGATTTTTCCTTCCTTTTGCCGTAGTTCGCTCTAAAGGTTGAAGAAAATGGGAAAAATAAAATGGAGCACCTAAATCGCATTTTCACACACCATGAACTATGAGAATATTAATATAACTAATATTAAACTTAATAATAAAAATATTACCGAATAAAATTTGTTAGAAGTAGTCATTAATAATTAAAAAATATAAACATAAAATTGGAAAATATTAAATTTTGTGTAGTCGTCGTTGTTAGGTAATCGAAAAGGTAAATACATTTCATCAAATTCATTGTTCAAATTACGTGTAAATGTCGTTTACGAGAAAAAAAAGGTAACTTTTTAGAAAACAAAATTAGGGGTTTAGGGTTTAATTAGGTACTTAGGTTTTTAACAAGATGTTTTAAGGTGTGAAACATGAACCAATCATGATTTTTGAGATAAAACAAGTTATGATAGTGCCTAGATATGATTTTATGTTTTCAGAAAGAAATTAGGTATTAAAAAATAAGTTTCAGTTCATAAATTGGTTCAACAAGAAAATCCGACAAAGTTTGTCTAATATGAAATATATAGTTGTTTAGCATGTAAAAGTAAAAGTGTAAGGGCTTTAAATAACATTCAACGCATCATGTTACAATCATTAATCATATTGATATAATTATATATCAAAAAATTCTATGTGTTGCTCTCTGATCACTCTCCACCCCATAACATCCAACCAGATTGCTCAAATTCTAAATGGTAAGCTCTCATTCATTTGGCCCTTTTAAGTTAAATAATAATAATAATAATAATAATAATAATAATAATAAATGGGCCACGGGTCTCACCAAATTCGGATAGTCCTTAAATGAGTTATAACATCTCATTTATTTGTTTAACCCTTTCATCATCTTATAACAATTTTCACGGGTCATGGGTTTACCAAACTTGGAAAACCCTTAAATGGGTTATAACACATCATTTATTTGTGAAACATTTTTATCACCAAACAATAATTTTCAAGGGTCATGGGTCTCACCAAACCCGGATAGCCTTAAAGGGGTTATAACATCTCATTTATTTGTTAATCTTTTATCATCAAACCCTAATTTACTTTCTCTCCTCTATATGTTATCCATTTCTGGTCTATCTTCTCCATCATCGGTTAACTTCCTATTACCACCCACCATTATCAACCTCCCCTCTTATGCATAAACCAGCATTGGATTTCTCCTGAATTGCCAAATGAACACCGGTTAATCGGCCACATGTTCAAATCTGGTCGCCCTTACATCCTCTTTTATTTATGAAACCCTATCCAGTAACCCATTTTCATCTTCATCACTCATACTACCACCACCATGCCAAGCTTGATTTCACGTCTAGAATGGCGATTACTGGTGGCATATTGCTAGCATCATATGCTATCTTAGATTTATAAAAGCATGTCTAATTTAATTTTTGATGTTGATGCTCTTTGATACAAACACGGGTTAAATGTTCGTTCATCTTAAATTCAATTGAAAGTTCATGAACATAAAGGGATGTAAACTGACATAATTAAACAAAGGTAAACGAACTTGTATGACTAATGTGAACCGCGCAAACAAAGATAAACGAATATAAATAAACACACTTAAATGAACACAACTGACTAAATATAAAACATTAAGCAAATTCATTCAATATTCATCCAAAAATGAACATAACGAAATATAGATAAAAATAGGTCCAAATATATTACAAACTTACAATAAATTAATTTAAATCCAAAAAAAATATATATTCATAATATTAGAAATGACAAATAAAAAAAATAAAAAATAAACCTATGCCCCATGGGCTAAAAGCTAGTTTCACACATAAGCGGGTGTTATAAAACGTTTACGTATAGGCATGTTACGTGGGTGATCTAGTTAATTAAGGTTCTAAGCATCAAACAGGATCTTAGTTTGGATTCATGAATGTCACCTTTTAAACAACCCCCCCCCCCCCCCCTTTTTATTTTTCCTATTCAAATAAACTGACAAAAGTCATTCATTGTTGATCATACAAGAAAGAAAACTTATATCAGATTAAACTACAAATAGTCAATAGATGATTTTCGAACTTCACATAATATGCATAACACAAGATTTGCAAATATTTTGATTACACAAGAATATCATGATAGTCAATAACACAATCTTTATTTATCACTCTTCCACACTCGAATATGGTGTTCGAGGACATTTACTAATTCTACTTACCAAAACGCAATCGTATGTCGTCTGGGTTAAATCTTCTAAGAAAGCCACTTCTTTGTTTGCCAAAGATGCGCAAGTATGTCGACCTAAAAAGATCCACCATGAGGGGAAATTGTAGACCAACAAAAAAAGCAATCGGGATTAAAGCTAATCCACATATTGGTGCAAGCATCCATCGTTTTTCATGACAAAAGACAAGGAATAAGGTTGCGCTAAAGGCTACCATCATGGCTGTTGTAGAAAGTAACAACGAGAAAAGTCCAATAAACAATCTCCTTGGCAAACTAACTAGAAAGTCTTTCTCAGCAAAACGTGCTGTAAGGATAGACAAGAACACTAGTAATGCGGTACTGGATGCGAATAATGAGATTGCATCTGATATAGCAAAGACAATGAATGCACTTTTCTTTCCAAACAATGGGATACCCTTTTCTTGATGGCTTCCACCCGGCACGGTAATTGCAGCTGCAAATACGGTTGTTGTGATAAGTGCAGCGGTGATGCTGCATGACGCCGCTGTGGTTTTCATCCATTGTTCTCCTTCCTTCACCAAGTCCTTGTGTTCCTTTGTAAAAACCATATCTGGTGTCTCCTTAAGAATGTTTTCCTCAGTAATATATGTAGGAAACACAAGTTTCTTCACTTCCTATAAATTGGTTTTAAGTTGGTTATACTTTTGGAAATTAATTTAATAATTCACTTACATGATAAATAGTTTAGTTACTATGTACCTCACGCCATTGAAGTTCTCGTTGTAGTTGTAGAGCTGCACCTGTTCTCTGATTAAGTACATTTGAAGGCGCCAATTTTCCGACCAAGTGCAAGATAGTGTTTCCGGAATAATCTTTATACGTTCTATAAAGATTTTTACGCTCACCAATCTCATAGATAAGGTTGTAGATTTTTTCAGAACGATTTCAATTGCTAACTGAATAATGTCATATCCACTTTTATCTTTACTTTGAATTGCTTCAGGTGATCTAAATAAAATCTCATCAACAACTTTATAAGCATTATGCGATGCAGCCTCAAGAATTGGTCGGGTATAATGCGGGTGATGAGTGCCAGAGTAATTCAACTCGTCTATTTTATCACATATCAATTCCAGAAGCTTTTTAGCTTCATCCCATTCCTTCTTTTTATTCTCGATGTGCCTGATGGGTCCAACTGAAAGTCAATAAAATATTGGTGAATAAGATCATCTGAATTGTTTTAAGAAGCAAAGTTTAAAACAAAATTGGTAAGTCCATATTCTTACAAGCTAGTATCTGTGTACCCTTCCACCAGGTTAAATAAAGCAGAGCGCATATGTAACAAACGATCAACATGAGAAGGCATGTAAGTGAAAGCACCGAAGCAAGCATGCTTGGCACTGCAAAATGAAAAAATATATATATATTATTAGAAAAATATATGCAATTCATTCTAGAGTCATGTGTTTACCTATGAGTAACAATATAGCAAGCATCCGCCAACATTTTCTTTCGCTAAAGTACTGCATTTCATGTCGGAAGTGTATAGGGCATCCAGGAAGCATTACAGTTATTAGAGCTACAACAAGCAGCTTTGCCAATATATTTTCCAGAGCTAGAAAAAAAATCAATAGCCCTTAAAATAAAAGTCAAAGATGCAAAAAAAAAAAAAAAAAAAAAAAAAAAAAAAAAAATTAAAGAGTACATTTGTACAGGAAACATACAAGGATATACAAGTGTCTCCCAATAGTCTAGCCCACTTGGAAAGTTTTGCGCTAGAGCCATGAGTACATCATCCCTTTTCGAAGCAAATCTAGGAAAACTTTGCACCAACTCTGATGCTACACCTACAAGCATAAACAATAAAATGTTAAGTGTGAAAATCACTGTGCCATAATTTTAGGTTATATATGCCCTACTTACTGTATTGTTTTGCCGAAATAGCATTAACAACAAGGCGGACCCCAATTTCATCATCAAGGTGAACAGAGCCGGCTAAAGAAGATTGTGAAAGTGTGTCATCATCCTTGATGGCTTTCAGTAAATATGTGATGGTATCAAGATGCATATTTTCATAAGCTTTTTGCAGTGGTTCTTGACCATTAAAATCTTTAATATGCAACAACTTGCTGTTCTTTTTAACCAGGAGATCAGCTGCATATTTGTTCCCAGCGATGGCAGCAATGTGAAGCGCCGTGCTTCCATCATAGTCTGTATGTATAAGTACTTGCTCATCATTTATATACGAAAGAGATTTTTTCACAAAATCATTATGACCCATGCCAACTGCAATGTGAAGCATCGTGCTACCATCACTGCTGATTGCATTTGTCTGTAGGTCTGTATAATCTTTCAGCATGGGTTCTGCTTTTGACCAATCCCCCTTTATTGTATATTTACATAAAGTCCTTTTCAAATATGAGATATATCTCTTTTCATTTCCACTGTTTTGCCTATCTTCATTAATTGTTTCTGTTCCCGTCTGTACTATGTCTGATCCACCCACTATTATTTGTTCTAGATTTGCACCTTCTTCAATTGTGCTTGCTCCTGCATATATGTCTTCGATTTTTGTTTTTGCATCTGAACTCTTTGGAGCTGAATCTGTATAGTTTGAGTATGCAATAAGGTTTTTACATAAACAATGTCTTAAAACTATTCATTTGATTTGTTTACTAGTTTAATAAAGTATTCAAGTCATATTAGGATTGGGTCTTTGTAAGGCAAAAATTGTGACTTGCGATATCAATGTGGCGAAACTCATTACATATATATTGGTTAATCAAATTTGTAATGTCAGCGAGAACTCTGGATCCAAGACGAGAGCTTCGATACACGCGTAGCTATAGATAGGGACTTTATTGTCATATTTATGTGTGTGCTTTGTAAGGCGTAATCAACCACCCAAGGGGAGCTCGCCTTGGGTGGGATCGGTTCATTTGATAATATCAATCTTTGATTACCGATTACGGAATCGTTAAATATTATCTTAATGTTTTTTTGTTCGATCGTTTATTTATACCGCACCCGTCTCGATCGCTTATCAGGAACAAAAATTCGTTTGATGTTAGATCTGGCGTAAGGGGACCACTGGTACCAGTACTTTTAATACTACTAGTTGAGGTTCTTGGGTCACAACCTTGGATTTTGGTCTTGTTTTCGTGTTTGACAAGTGTGTTTATGTGTACTAAGGGTTATTCGGGTTGTTTAAAGCTTCAAAATTGGCAAAAATAGTGCTTGTGTGAAGATCCATACAAAATAGTGCGTTACACGATTGTGTTTTTCAAGATACCAAATCCCAATCGCATTGTGGGCTGAATCGCAATAGAAATTGAAACACAAATCGCATTCGCATTTATGCGTCAATCACAATCGCATTTTATTTCACAATCGCATCGCATTTGGAGGTTCAAGAACTTCATAAGAGCAAACGAATTTGCAATGAAAAGATCCATAGAAAATGGACCTCATAGACCTGTAACAATGGCTGCTGATGGTCCAGTTAATGATCCTCCTAAAAGTCTATGCAATGTTGTCAAGCAACTAACACTTATAGATGGAAAGGCATGTGTCTATCTCAGTATGTGTCTCTCCATTGAAATCACTGAAAGAATAAGAGAATGTGCTACTGCAAAGGCACTTTGGGATGCCTTATTGGAGAAATTTGAAGGAAACTTGGACTCATTACCTTACACGTGGAACAGTAATGTAACTACCATAAAAAGAGCCATGAATCTGAACACAACAACTCTATGCACTTTACCTCCACCATCAGATCATTGGAGATGGATAATAAGCTACGAATGAAAAACCACGTCAGTTCTCTAAATCATACAGGTGTTTCTACAGGTTCAAGGGTTAGATCAGCTTTCCTGAGTCACTCACATCCTACCGTTGATGCAGTTACTGGAGTGAATGAGGCTCAATCTACGGTCCTAGCTCACTGTAACAAACTTTCATATTATCTGTGAGATCCTCATAATCGTCAACATCAAACTCTGTTTAGGAATTGGTAAACCAAGCTGTTAGTTAACTCTGAAGGCTCATGGCATCAATCAGTCTTCAAGCAGCAACTCAAGCAGTTCAAGCCACTCCACCAAGCATGTTCATGACTCCAATGTTTCACTATTCCATGCCTTTATGGCCAGTCATGAATAACTGTTGAATGGAAAGCTACTTCCTCCATCCTTCAATAAACAAGACCTTGAGAAGATGGATATCAAGTATCAAATGGCCATGACTGTTCACAAGGCCACAAACATCATGAAGAAATATGGAAGGAACAGCTTCCGGGATGAAGATAGCAACGACATTGGGTTTGACAAAGACAAGCTTCATTGTTACAACTGTAACGAAATGGGGTACTTTGCAAGAGAATTCACAAACCCAAGAAAGCCTGTCGGGGAAGTAAAGATTGTGGATGTATTTGATGAAAGAAAGGGAAATGGTTGTGGACCTAAGGGAAAAGGGGTTGGGCGGAGCAGCTCATCAAGTCAAGGTGTTAAAGAATTGTCCAAGGAAACACAAAAGCAGATGCTAAGGCTATGCTTGCTAAATCGGAGGAATCATCTGATCCCAGCTGGATAAATCAAACGCGTGAGCTGATGCTACCAATGAACTTTCCTAAGATGGTGTTTGTGAACAGGAATGAAGCTTCAACAAGTGCTTCAAGTGGAAGCAGTCAAGCAAGTCACGTCATTCCCGAGGTACACACACACACACATTATGCTCACAATTGTGCATTGAAAAAGTTGAAAACTATAGAACCCATAATGCTAGTGTGTTAAGATAAAACATTGGCTTAAGTACCTAAACAACGAGTACAAGAAAGCTGAAAAGATATTTACCACTAAAATTAAGAATCATCATGATGATATGGCAAGCTTACATCGAAAGTTATTTGAAGCAAATTTGCATGTTGATTCTCACAAAAAAAAAACAAATAACTATTTTAAATGCTAGAATTGAGGAACTTGAGCTTGATCTTTCTAAAGAAAAATAGTTGTCGATAAGTTTTAGATGGCTTCTAATAAGTTAAACGGTATTATTGGTTCACAATTGGGGTGAAACAAACGACGGGCATTGGATATGAGTTTACCGTTGTTCCACCACATTTTAATAACAACTATACATCACTACCCCACTTTAGTTTCAACACCCCTATAGAGGATGAAATGGTCACTAAAATTGGTCATGTACCAAAGCATAAGATATTCTTATTTGAAGTTCCTAAGACTTTTGATCCAATTTTTGAACCAGTTAGCTCTAATGGTAGCTCATCTTGTTCAGTTGGTGGTGTAGAAGAAAAGGATTCATTGGAAAATAACACGAGTTGTGATAAAAATGATGTTTTAAATTCACTTTTTGAGTGTGATGTGAATATAAAATCTAGTGTTAACTCTATCTATACTGATAATATTTCTGTTTCCATAAAAATACATTAAACTCTTGTGTGGATGCTAATGTTGATTGTCACAATGTTGATGTTGGCATTACTCATCATTTTTTGGATGAAAATGTTAATAGTATTTCAGATGAAGATTGTGAAAATGTGTCAAATGATTTGTGTGTTGAAGGTTGTGAAAATTCGAATGATAACGTTGATATAGGCATACCCAGTTATTCACTATCAAGTTCTGAGAATTAGGATAAAACACCTAAAACAAAGTATTTGAGAATGATTATCAGGGTAGTACATCAAGTAAATATGTTTCACCCAGCTAAAGGTCTTTTTCTCAAATAACTAACCATATAAGAAGTCCTCAATCTTATAATTTCACTGAGAATAACTATGGTTATACACTATCAAGTTCTGAGAATTAGGATAAAACACCTAAAACAAAGTATTTGAGAATGATTATTGAAGAGGTATGTACCCGCCTCAACATCGACCGGGGCGGGTCAACCACAAGATATATACAAGACACTGGAAATCAAAGATTATGAAGGCACAAAGCCAAAACTTATACGCACAGCGCATATCACATTTGCTCGCGCGTATCACATGCTCACGCACCATATATGCTTAAGCATATCACATCGTGCGTGGCGCATCCGCGCACGGCGCATATCCCCGCGCATATCACATATGCTCAAGCATCACATATGCTCACGCGTCACATATGCTCATGCATCACAGTTGCTCGCGCGTATCACATGCTCACGCACCATATATGCTTAAGCATATCACATCGTGCGTGGCGCATCCGCGCGCGGCGCATATCCCATGCTCGCGCATCATACATGCCCACGAATATCACAGTTGCGCGTGGCGCAGCCGCGCGTGACGCGTATTACATGCTTGTGCGTATCATATCTGCGCGTGAGAATAAAGAGAAGACCTCGCGCATCCTCAGGATAAGCGCATATCACGCATGCATATAATCAACCTTGTCCTTATCCAAATCAGGATTAGGGCAACCTTGATTGTGCACGTCAGACAACCTTCCAGAAGGTATCTTTTTAAGGAATAAGAATATGCTGATGTTGACAGATGCCAATGGACAACTCAGCAAAACCTATGTGCTACCACGTGGTTATAACCAATAAGAAAGCACCAGGTGTCCCAAAGGACACGTGGCGCAGATCAATTGGGGAAGGCCAACAAGGCTGAGCTCAATCAGTGGAAACCCTAGCACTATAAATACAGCATCAACTCCACAAGGAGAAGGGGCAGAATCAGAGAATCATCCACAAACACACACTCATCTAGACAATCATACAATCATCCAGAGTAACATACACAATCATATACAGAGTATTCAGCTATTAAGCAATACTCTCCAGATTCCCTTACTCTCACATTATTATCTTCTCCTACAAATACTTATTCTCACGCCGGAGGGTTACCCCAAAGAGGACCCCTCTGTCCCTTTCTGAGGGGTAAGTTAACGGCGCTGTTCATTTTGTAGGTGGAAGAACACAGATCCAGGAAGAACCATCGGTGAAATAGCATAATCACACCCGAGGAAAGTAGATCTGCTACCAGTGAGTAGATCCACGTTTCTTCATTGGCGCCATCCTGTAACATCCCGAAATTTCAAAGGTAATATTAATTACATTACTTATTAATAGATGGGAAGTTTACTCGGGTTATCAGGGAATAAATAAAAGAATAGGAGTTGGTATGGGTCGGGCTAATGTCGGGTAATGGAAGTGGGTTATGGACTTGGGTTAATTGAGATAGGTTAAATGAGAATGGGATTTCAGGGATATAAATACCCCCAAAATCCCAAAATATCTCATTTTCTCACCAAACTCCCTAACACACACTCCTTACACCCTCAAAACACACACATTCTAACCGATCAAGATTCGGAGCCGAGACCCGAGGTTTTGTTGATAGATTTGCGTTGGTAAGGTAAGAACATATCCTCCAAAGCTAATATTACTGAAAATGGTTAGGATTGGATGGGTTAACCGGACCCGAAACCCAAACTGCCCAAATCGGACCCCTAAAACGTCGATTTTAGGCCGATTTGATGGTTGGGATTTGTAGGCGCCGACCATACGATTCCGTGGGTACCAAAATCGAGTTATTTGGCTAAGAAACGAAGGAGTTATGGGCAAACAGATCTGCAGCGCGACAACTTCGCCTTCATCTGGGCAACTTCGCCTTCAAGCGATGAACTTCGCCTGCAAGCTAAGTTCGCCTGATGAACTTCGCCTGCAAGCCAAGTTCGCCTGATAAGTTCGCCTGAAGCCAAGTTCGCCTGATGGCAACTTCGCCTAAATGGTAACTTCGCCTAAAAGCCAAGTTCGCCTAAGGTTTAACTTCGCCTGAAGCCAAGTTCGCCTAAGGTTTAACTTCGCCTGAAGCCAAGTTCGCCTGATGTTTAACTTCGCCTAAAAGCCAAGTTCGCCTGAGGTTTAACTTCGCCTGAAGCCAAGTTCGCCTAAGGTTTAACTTCGCCTGAAGCCAAGTTCGCCTAAGGTTTAACTTCGCCTGAAGCTAAGTTCGCCCGAAGGGTTAACTTCGCCTAAAGCCAAGTTTGATTAGAAAATAAATTATAAAGCGATTAGTTAAAGTAAGCTAATACTAGGCCACCAGATTAGGTCAGGCGAGTATTGATACGTGTAACTTGTACAGTTAGCCGAGCTCAGTTAAAGAAGGGATTTACAGCTACCAGAGAAAGAAGCAGAATTCAGGTGAGTTTCTAGCCCCATTCCTTGTTATGTTTTCGGGGCTGTGTGCATACTCGATGTGTTGTTAATACATTTATCCTAAGTGATAAGTGTATGTCATATGTGAAATGTGTGATAGATATGAATGATTGTTTGTCGGTACGCGAACGATCTTCGGATAATGCGCGTACTGTCAGGTTAAAAATAAAGGTACGAATATTATATATCGTAGATGTATGAATGTTCAAATGAATACTTGTCGGGGCGTGAACGATCTTCGGATATTGCACGTAACGACAAGGGGTATGGTTGTTAATGAATGAGGTAAAGAATGCCTAGAGTGTTCTTATGTTATAATGTAAGTATGTGTGTATAGGTACACGAATGGTATGTGATATGTGTGATATGTATGAATGATTGCTTGATGGTACGTGAACGATCTTCGGATATTGTACGTACTGTCAGGTTGTAACGTTATAAATATGGTAAGTATGATATGTATGTTTATGTATATGAACGTAATAAAGTTAATAAAAGAAGGAAATGACGGTTGTATGGTTGTATGGTTACGAAAAGGGTACCGAGCCCTAATAATACTCGAGGTAGGATGTATGGTTGTATGGTAATGAAGAGGGAATCGAACCCTACTAATATTCGAAAACCAAGGGACCAGACCCTTATAATATCTGTGATGTTAAGGACCAGACCCTTATAATATCTGTGATGTTAGGGACCAGACCCTTATAATATCTGTGATGTTAGGGACCAGACCCTTATAATATCTGTGATGTTAGGGACCAGACCCTTATAATATCTGTGATGTTAGGGACCAGACCCCTATAATATCTGTGATGATAGGGACCAGACCCTTATAATATCTGTGATGTTAGGGACCAGACCCTTATAATATCTGTGATGATAGGGACCAGACCCTTATAATATCTGTGATGTTAGGGAATCGAACCCTTCTAATATTCGAAAACTAGGGACCAGACCCTTATAATATCTGTGAGGTTATAGGGCGAAAGGCTCTTTAAAACGTATGATTATGAATGTAAAGAAAGTATGTAAGTAAGAAAGAAAGTATGTAAGTAAGAATGATGGTATGAGTACTTATGTGTGTATGAAAGAAAGTTATGAGGTTAAGTACGTATGTATGTAAGAAGGTATTGCATGATATTGTATGATTAACTAGAACTCACTCAGCGTAGCTGACTTTTAGTATGCACGCAGGTGAGCTGTTTATAGAGTTAGCATGAGGATGACACACGGCATGGATTGAACGGCTGGCATCTGAAGAAAGAAGTAAAGATGTTTTAAATATAAAGTTTTGTGTTATGGTATCAAAGAAAAGATTTAATGTTTGGTAACAAATGATTGATGTTTTATATTCCGCGAAAAGTTTTAATAAACTCTGATTTGAAGAACTGTGTTTATGAGTAAATCCGACGCTAAAGTAGGGTCACCGGGTTCGGGGCCTTACAAGTTGGTATCAGAGCATAAGTTCGAGAGATTTAAGCATCCTACATGCTTAGACTCGAACAGAAAATGGGATTTAAGTAAGAAAGGAAAGAAGATGCCAGTTCAAGAATGCCATGTGTCGCTCAAGCAAGATCAGTAAAGGTAAAGTGTATGATTAAATGATATATGTTAATGAGAAAGAAAGGATATGTGAACGATAGGGATAGGAATAATTGATTGTTTGATTTGACTAACTGCTTAAGTAGAACCAGCACAAATAGACTCATAAAGGGAAGTGTATAGGACACGGAAAGCAATGTGATCAGCTAGTCACAGCTGGCCACTGTTATTACCTGTTAGCCTTGCTATCCTTGTACTAGATAGTTCCTTGAGTGATGATGTTTGTGTTTTCCCTTAGAATACTAATGGCTGGAGCAAAAAGGTTTGTTGGTAAGGGAGGTCACACTGGACGTCCTCTTGGAATACGCGTTGTCCGAGAACCTTCTGAAGAACTAGTTACTACCACGAAAAAGGATAAAAGTGAAACTTTGCAAGGACCAAGCAGCAATGAAGGGTATCAGCTGGATCCTGTTACTCAATTTGCCATTTCTTACGCTGTGGCTGCTGCAGAGAAGAAATTTCGTACTGACAAGTCTGCCGAAAACCATGCAAGGGCCACTGAGAAGGCAGGAGGAGACGGAAAGAAGGGTGATGATTATAAGGGAGGAGCGAAAGGAACCAAAGGATCTGTAGATGTCGTGGAGTATGCGGGGAAGAAGATACTAAAGGTCGCGGGAAGGGAAACATGCAAAGTGTGCGGGAAGATGCACCTAGGAGAATGCAAGGCTGGTCCAAATCAGTGCTACCGATGTGGGAAGAAGGGACACATAACTCGTGATTGCACCGAGAACCAGAAATGTTATAAGTGTGGTAAGTCGAGTCACTTAGCTAGGGATTGTGGGGGAGCAAGAACGGTGGGGGAAAAGAAGAAAAAGAACCCAACTCCAGAACCAGAGGAAGCCGATGAGGTGGATCCACGCAAAAAGAAGGCAAGGCAAGAGGGGTTCACTGCTTGTGAAAAATGTGGGAAGAGACACCCCGGAGAGTGCAGAAAGGGATTAGGTGTTTGCTACAGGTGTGGAAGAGCAGGACATTCCTCTGGGGAATGTGATGATTACCATAGGTGTCACAACTGTGGAGGACGTGGGCACCTAGCAAGGGATTGCAAGAAGCCAAAGGAAGGACATGAAGGAGAAAAGAATGAGAAGAAATGGGCTACCTCTGCTAAGCGGTCTGGCGAGATGGTGACAACAACTGATGAGAGGAAGGCCAAGGTTGGGAACAAGGATGCGTGTAAGACATGTGGGCGAGTGCACCAGGGAGAATGTAAGACTGGGACAGACAGGTGCTATCGGTGTGGAAAGAGTGGGCATTATTCTCGAGAATGCCCTGATCGTCCAAAGTGCTTCAATTGCGGAAAAGCTGACCACATGGCTAGGGATTGCAAGGAATCAGGGGCGGTAGGTGCGAAAGGATGAAGACTTTGGGAAACTGCAGAGAGGAACACCTGATGAAGGAATAATTGCTCATGCAATGGTTTATTTAAATTACTTTTGCTTAAGAACTTGTTTTGTGTTAAGGTTTAAAACTTATGTTTATCTGGGGCGTGTAATTATTTTGAGTTTGGTTAAGAATGATTATTATGTTATGGTGAAATGTTGTTTTAGACAATAGTGTTAAAAGTACTAATCGAAACCCTTAGAAGGATGAGATGAGTCTTGGTGCATCGAGGGTCTCATGGACAAGCTACCTTAAATAGCTAAAACACATGACCACCATTCGATGGCTGTAAAGTCGGAAGTAGGAAGGGTAACTCAGAAAGCGAAAGCAATTCTATAAAACGTGTATATGTAAGAAGTTTTCCTTTTATAGGGAATAAGTTAGGTTTCGGGGACGAAACCTCTTTAAGGAGGGAAGACTTGTAACATCCCGAAATTTCAAAGGTAATATTAATTACATTACTTATTAATAGATGGGAAGTTTACTCGGGTTATCAGGGAATAAATAAAAGAATAGGAGTTGGTATGGGTCGGGCTAATGTCGGGTAATGGAAGTGGGTTATGGACTTGGGTTAATTGAGATAGGTTAAATGAGAATGGGATTTCAGGGATATAAATACCCCCAAAATCCCAAAATATCTCATTTTCTCACCAAACTCCCTAACACACACTCCTTACACCCTCAAAACACACACATTCTAACCGATCAAGATTCGGAGCCGAGACCCGAGGTTTTGTTGATAGATTTGCGTTGGTAAGGTAAGAACATATCCTCCAAAGCTAATATTACTGAAAATGGTTAGGATTGGATGGGTTAACCGGACCCGAAACCCAAACTGCCCAAATCGGACCCCTAAAACGTCGATTTTAGGCCGATTTGATGGTTGGGATTTGTAGGCGCCGACCATACGATTCCGTGGGTACCAAAATCGAGTTATTTGGCTAAGAAACGAAGGAGTTATGGGCAAACAGATCTGCAGCGCGACAACTTCGCCTTCATCTGGGCAACTTCGCCTTCAAGCGATGAACTTCGCCTGCAAGCTAAGTTCGCCTGATGAACTTCGCCTGCAAGCCAAGTTCGCCTGATAAGTTCGCCTGAAGCCAAGTTCGCCTGATGGCAACTTCGCCTAAATGGTAACTTCGCCTAAAAGCCAAGTTCGCCTAAGGTTTAACTTCGCCTGAAGCCAAGTTCGCCTAAGGTTTAACTTCGCCTGAAGCCAAGTTCGCCTGAGGTTTAACTTCGCCTAAAAGCCAAGTTCGCCTGAGGTTTAACTTCGCCTGAAGCCAAGTTCGCCTAAGGTTTAACTTCGCCTGAAGCCAAGTTCGCCTAAGGTTTAACTTCGCCTGAAGCTAAGTTCGCCCGAAGGGTTAACTTCGCCTAAAGCCAAGTTTGATTAGAAAATAAATTATAAAGCGATTAGTTAAAGTAAGCTAATACTAGGCCACCAGATTAGGTCAGGCGAGTATTGATACGTGTAACTTGTACAGTTAGCCGAGCTCAGTTAAAGAAGGGATTTACAGCTACCAGAGAAAGAAGCAGAATTCAGGTGAGTTTCTAGCCCCATTCCTTGTTATGTTTTCGGGGCTGTGTGCATACTCGATGTGTTGTTAATACATTTATCCTAAGTGATAAGTGTATGTCATATGTGAAATGTGTGATAGATATGAATGATTGTTTGTCGGTACGCGAACGATCTTCGGATAATGCGCGTACTGTCAGGTTAAAAATAAAGGTACGAATATTATATATCGTAGATGTATGAATGTTCAAATGAATACTTGTCGGGGCGTGAACGATCTTCGGATATTGCACGTAACGACAAGGGGTATGGTTGTTAATGAATGAGGTAAAGAATGCCTAGAGTGTTCTTATGTTATAATGTAAGTATGTGTGTATAGGTACACGAATGGTATGTGATATGTGTGATATGTATGAATGATTGCTTGATGGTACGTGAACGATCTTCGGATATTGTACGTACTGTCAGGTTGTAACGTTATAAATATGGTAAGTATGATATGTATGTTTATGTATATGAACGTAATAAAGTTAATAAAAGAAGGAAATGACGGTTGTATGGTTGTATGGTTACGAAAAGGGTACCGAGCCCTAATAATACTCGAGGTAGGATGTATGGTTGTATGGTAATGAAGAGGGAATCGAACCCTACTAATATTCGAAAACCAAGGGACCAGACCCTTATAATATCTGTGATGTTAAGGACCAGACCCTTATAATATCTGTGATGTTAGGGACCAGACCCTTATAATATCTGTGATGTTAGGGACCAGACCCTTATAATATCTGTGATGTTAGGGACCAGACCCTTATAATATCTGTGATGTTAGGGACCAGACCCCTATAATATCTGTGATGATAGGGACCAGACCCTTATAATATCTGTGATGTTAGGGACCAGACCCTTATAATATCTGTGATGATAGGGACCAGACCCTTATAATATCTGTGATGTTAGGGAATCGAACCCTTCTAATATTCGAAAACTAGGGACCAGACCCTTATAATATCTGTGAGGTTATAGGGCGAAAGGCTCTTTAAAACGTATGATTATGAATGTAAAGAAAGTATGTAAGTAAGAAAGAAAGTATGTAAGTAAGAATGATGGTATGAGTACTTATGTGTGTATGAAAGAAAGTTATGAGGTTAAGTACGTATGTATGTAAGAAGGTATTGCATGATATTGTATGATTAACTAGAACTCACTCAGCGTAGCTGACTTTTAGTATGCACGCAGGTGAGCTGTTTATAGAGTTAGCATGAGGATGACACACGGCATGGATTGAACGGCTGGCATCTGAAGAAAGAAGTAAAGATGTTTTAAATATAAAGTTTTGTGTTATGGTATCAAAGAAAAGATTTAATGTTTGGTAACAAATGATTGATGTTTTATATTCCGCGAAAAGTTTTAATAAACTCTGATTTGAAGAACTGTGTTTATGAGTAAATCCGACGCTAAAGTAGGGTCACCGGGTTCGGGGCCTTACAAGTTGGTATCAGAGCATAAGTTCGAGAGATTTAAGCATCCTACATGCTTAGACTCGAACAGAAAATGGGATTTAAGTAAGAAAGGAAAGAAGATGCCAGTTCAAGAATGCCATGTGTCGCTCAAGCAAGATCAGTAAAGGTAAAGTGTATGATTAAATGATATATGTTAATGAGAAAGAAAGGATATGTGAACGATAGGGATAGGAATAATTGATTGTTTGATTTGACTAACTGCTTAAGTAGAACCAGCACAAATAGACTCATAAAGGGAAGTGTATAGGACACGGAAAGCAATGTGATCAGCTAGTCACAGCTGGCCACTGTTATTACCTGTTAGCCTTGCTATCCTTGTACTAGATAGTTCCTTGAGTGATGATGTTTGTGTTTTCCCTTAGAATACTAATGGCTGGAGCAAAAAGGTTTGTTGGTAAGGGAGGTCACACTGGACGTCCTCTTGGAATACGCGTTGTCCGAGAACCTTCTGAAGAACTAGTTACTACCACGAAAAAGGATAAAAGTGAAACTTTGCAAGGACCAAGCAGCAATGAAGGGTATCAGCTGGATCCTGTTACTCAATTTGCCATTTCTTACGCTGTGGCTGCTGCAGAGAAGAAATTTCGTACTGACAAGTCTGCCGAAAACCATGCAAGGGCCACTGAGAAGGCAGGAGGAGACGGAAAGAAGGGTGATGATTATAAGGGAGGAGCGAAAGGAACCAAAGGATCTGTAGATGTCGTGGAGTATGCGGGGAAGAAGATACTAAAGGTCGCGGGAAGGGAAACATGCAAAGTGTGCGGGAAGATGCACCTAGGAGAATGCAAGGCTGGTCCAAATCAGTGCTACCGATGTGGGAAGAAGGGACACATAACTCGTGATTGCACCGAGAACCAGAAATGTTATAAGTGTGGTAAGTCGAGTCACTTAGCTAGGGATTGTGGGGGAGCAAGAACGGTGGGGGAAAAGAAGAAAAAGAACCCAACTCCAGAACCAGAGGAAGCCGATGAGGTGGATCCACGCAAAAAGAAGGCAAGGCAAGAGGGGTTCACTGCTTGTGAAAAATGTGGGAAGAGACACCCCGGAGAGTGCAGAAAGGGATTAGGTGTTTGCTACAGGTGTGGAAGAGCAGGACATTCCTCTGGGGAATGTGATGATTACCATAGGTGTCACAACTGTGGAGGACGTGGGCACCTAGCAAGGGATTGCAAGAAGCCAAAGGAAGGACATGAAGGAGAAAAGAATGAGAAGAAATGGGCTACCTCTGCTAAGCGGTCTGGCGAGATGGTGACAACAACTGATGAGAGGAAGGCCAAGGTTGGGAACAAGGATGCGTGTAAGACATGTGGGCGAGTGCACCAGGGAGAATGTAAGACTGGGACAGACAGGTGCTATCGGTGTGGAAAGAGTGGGCATTATTCTCGAGAATGCCCTGATCGTCCAAAGTGCTTCAATTGCGGAAAAGCTGACCACATGGCTAGGGATTGCAAGGAATCAGGGGCGGTAGGTGCGAAAGGATGAAGACTTTGGGAAACTGCAGAGAGGAACACCTGATGAAGGAATAATTGCTCATGCAATGGTTTATTTAAATTACTTTAGCTTAAGAACTTGTTTTGTGTTAAGGTTTAAAACTTATGTTTATCTGGGGCGTGTAATTATTTTGAGTTTGGTTAAGAATGATTATTATGTTATGGTGAAATGTTGTTTTAGACAATAGTGTTAAAAGTACTAATCGAAACCCTTAGAAGGATGAGATGAGTCTTGGTGCATCGAGGGTCTCATGGACAAGCTACCTTAAATAGCTAAAACACATGACCACCATTCGATGGCTGTAAAGTCGGAAGTAGGAAGGGTAACTCAGAAAGCGAAAGCAATTCTATAAAACGTGTATATGTAAGAAGTTTTCCTTTTATAGGGAATAAGTTAGGTTTCGGGGACGAAACCTCTTTAAGGAGGGAAGACTTGTAACATCCCGAAATTTCAAAGGTAATATTAATTACATTACTTATTAATAGATGGGAAGTTTACTCGGGTTATCAGGGAATAAATAAAAGAATAGGAGTTGGTATGGGTCGGGCTAATGTCGGGTAATGGAAGTGGGTTATGGACTTGGGTTAATTGAGATAGGTTAAATGAGAATGGGATTTCAGGGATATAAATACCCCCAAAATCCCAAAATATCTCATTTTCTCACCAAACTCCCTAACACACACTCCTTACACCCTCAAAACACACACATTCTAACCGATCAAGATTCGGAGCCGAGACCCGAGGTTTTGTTGATAGATTTGCGTTGGTAAGGTAAGAACATATCCTCCAAAGCTAATATTACTGAAAATGGTTAGGATTGGATGGGTTAACCGGACCCGAAACCCAAACTGCCCAAATCGGACCCCTAAAACGTCGATTTTAGGCCGATTTGATGGTTGGGATTTGTAGGCGCCGACCATACGATTCCGTGGGTACCAAAATCGAGTTATTTGGCTAAGAAACGAAGGAGTTATGGGCAAACAGATCTGCAGCGCGACAACTTCGCCTTCATCTGGGCAACTTCGCCTTCAAGCGATGAACTTCGCCTGCAAGCTAAGTTCGCCTGATGAACTTCGCCTGCAAGCCAAGTTCGCCTGATAAGTTCGCCTGAAGCCAAGTTCGCCTGATGGCAACTTCGCCTAAATGGTAACTTCGCCTAAAAGCCAAGTTCGCCTAAGGTTTAACTTCGCCTGAAGCCAAGTTCGCCTAAGGTTTAACTTCGCCTGAAGCCAAGTTCGCCTGAGGTTTAACTTCGCCTAAAAGCCAAGTTCGCCTGAGGTTTAACTTCGCCTGAAGCCAAGTTCGCCTAAGGTTTAACTTCGCCTGAAGCCAAGTTCGCCTAAGGTTTAACTTCGCCTGAAGCTAAGTTCGCCCGAAGGGTTAACTTCGCCTAAAGCCAAGTTTGATTAGAAAATAAATTATAAAGCGATTAGTTAAAGTAAGCTAATACTAGGCCACCAGATTAGGTCAGGCGAGTATTGATACGTGTAACTTGTACAGTTAGCCGAGCTCAGTTAAAGAAGGGATTTACAGCTACCAGAGAAAGAAGCAGAATTCAGGTGAGTTTCTAGCCCCATTCCTTGTTATGTTTTCGGGGCTGTGTGCATACTCGATGTGTTGTTAATACATTTATCCTAAGTGATAAGTGTATGTCATATGTGAAATGTGTGATAGATATGAATGATTGTTTGTCGGTACGCGAACGATCTTCGGATAATGCGCGTACTGTCAGGTTAAAAATAAAGGTACGAATATTATATATCGTAGATGTATGAATGTTCAAATGAATACTTGTCGGGGCGTGAACGATCTTCGGATATTGCACGTAACGACAAGGGGTATGGTTGTTAATGAATGAGGTAAAGAATGCCTAGAGTGTTCTTATGTTATAATGTAAGTATGTGTGTATAGGTACACGAATGGTATGTGATATGTGTGATATGTATGAATGATTGCTTGATGGTACGTGAACGATCTTCGGATATTGTACGTACTGTCAGGTTGTAACGTTATAAATATGGTAAGTATGATATGTATGTTTATGTATATGAACGTAATAAAGTTAATAAAAGAAGGAAATGACGGTTGTATGGTTGTATGGTTACGAAAAGGGTACCGAGCCCTAATAATACTCGAGGTAGGATGTATGGTTGTATGGTAATGAAGAGGGAATCGAACCCTACTAATATTCGAAAACCAAGGGACCAGACCCTTATAATATCTGTGATGTTAAGGACCAGACCCTTATAATATCTGTGATGTTAGGGACCAGACCCTTATAATATCTGTGATGTTAGGGACCAGACCCTTATAATATCTGTGATGTTAGGGACCAGACCCTTATAATATCTGTGATGTTAGGGACCAGACCCCTATAATATCTGTGATGATAGGGACCAGACCCTTATAATATCTGTGATGTTAGGGACCAGACCCTTATAATATCTGTGATGATAGGGACCAGACCCTTATAATATCTGTGATGTTAGGGAATCGAACCCTTCTAATATTCGAAAACTAGGGACCAGACCCTTATAATATCTGTGAGGTTATAGGGCGAAAGGCTCTTTAAAACGTATGATTATGAATGTAAAGAAAGTATGTAAGTAAGAAAGAAAGTATGTAAGTAAGAATGATGGTATGAGTACTTATGTGTGTATGAAAGAAAGTTATGAGGTTAAGTACGTATGTATGTAAGAAGGTATTGCATGATATTGTATGATTAACTAGAACTCACTCAGCGTAGCTGACTTTTAGTATGCACGCAGGTGAGCTGTTTATAGAGTTAGCATGAGGATGACACACGGCATGGATTGAACGGCTGGCATCTGAAGAAAGAAGTAAAGATGTTTTAAATATAAAGTTTTGTGTTATGGTATCAAAGAAAAGATTTAATGTTTGGTAACAAATGATTGATGTTTTATATTCCGCGAAAAGTTTTAATAAACTCTGATTTGAAGAACTGTGTTTATGAGTAAATCCGACGCTAAAGTAGGGTCACCGGGTTCGGGGCCTTACACATCCACTGTTACAAACGGCAACCAGATCTCGTCAGTTCTGTATAAAAAATTTCTTTCACCATGGTTTCTGGCGTTCGTAACGTTGATCAAGTTCTGGAGGATATTGAACGTGAGGGTGTTAATGAGGGACAGCAGTTTCTGAGGGTGCCGCGTGATTCTACGCGCACCACCAGTAACCGTCCCTTCGTCACAACCCCTCACGGCCAGACTGAAACTCCTCCAGACGATCTCACGTTACAAAATCTTGCCGGCGCGAAACAGAAAGGACCAATGGGTCCAGAAGAAGAAACAAATGATCCGAATGAATGGCTCATAAACGAGCAGCGGCGTCTGATGGAAAAGTACAATGAAATGGTCAAACAGAAAAAGCTAGCCGACCAAACACAAAGGCAAGCGTTTGATAAGCAGACTGTTCATGGAACAAAAAGGCCGCGCGCGCCGGAAGAAGGACATTCTGTTCACACTGCACACACTGAGTTCAGTGATGAAGAAGTGCATAGCATGAGGAAGACGAGAGATACTCATGCAGGAGGCTCACAACTCCGCGCGCCTGTGAACATGGCGCCTGGAGCCAGAGCCGATCTGGATCTGCACATGCCGTACAGCCCGCCAGTGAGGGGGCAAGTGGACGTAACCACGCCGTACAGGCCGGCCATCTTAGTGAAGCACTCAAAATTTACTGAGCGCATCGCTAAGGCCCCCATCCAGCACAAGACCAAGATGCCAAGTGGTCTGGGCAAATATGATGGCACCACAGATCCAGACGATTTCTTGCAAGGTTTCTATAACACGGGAAACCTAGAGAGCTGGACGATGCCAACGTGTTGTCACATGTTTGTTCGCTGCCTTACGGGCGCGGCGCGGGTTTGGTTTGAAAGCTTGCCCACCGGGCAAATTGATGGGTTCGAGGAACTATTGGAAAAGTTCCAAGCCCACTTCGTACAACAGCGCAGACACACGCGCGACCCAGATGACATCATGCACTGCGTGCGCAGGAATGATGAGACGATTGAAGACTACATCACTCGCTTCAATCAGGAGTCTCTGGCAATCGGAGGGATCACTGAACAACTTTTGCGCGTCGCCTTTATACAAGGCGCGCGCAGTGATCAACTCCGCCGAGCTCTCGTAAGCAGAGATGGCATGCCCACCACGTGGGCCAAGTTAATGGAAGCATCGCGAGTTTTCGCGAGAAATGAGAAACAAATTGCCCAAGATAGGGCAAGAGAAAGAGCGCATCAAGCTGAGTCACCGCGCAGCAAAGAGAAGAGGGCCAAACAGAACTCTGTATGGTCCAGGTTGCAACCAACCAGTTTTTCTCCCGCAGAAAAGCAGGCGCAACCAAGCTCACCCCAGCCCCAAAAAGATGTTCGTAATCATGGGGAGGGTGACAAGAGGGAGGGCGGGAGAGATCCTAGCAGACCTCTGCCAAGAATATGGACTCCCCTCACTAAAACACCTTCACAGGTGTTAAGTACTGAGAATGTCCAATTCAAGAGCCCCAAGCAACTACACTACAAGGGACCACAAAACAGTGGCAAATATTGTGAATTTCACAGGTCCCCGGGCCACAACACCGACGCATGCCATCACTTAAAGGATGCGATCGAGAAGGATGTGAAATCAGGCAAGCTGGCTCACTTGGTGAAACACCCAAGAACAGAAGATGAGCAACCAGAAGGAGCCTATGCCAACAAGAAATTCAAAAGAATCTGTGTGGCTGAGGGGGGACGGCAAGGGCAGAAGTCAAAAAAGAGAAGCGCGCAAATCCAAGGAGATTGGCGCGAGCAGCAAGTTATCTTCCCAAGAATCAGGGGAGGCCCTTCAATCAGCAGTCCTCTCGTCATCACCACACACATTGCTCATTACGAAGTGTCAAAAGTCCTGGTGGACACTGGAAGTGAATCTGACATTATGTATGAGCAATGTTTCAGAAAGTTAGACCCGGCAGACCAAGCGCGGCTCGAAATTGTGAACGCACCAATCTGTGGTGTTTCAAATGAAATCATCCATCCCCTAGGTCAAATTCAGTTTGAGCTAACTATGGGAGATGATGAGCACAAGAGAGCCGAAGTTGTCAATTTCTTGGTCTTGCCCACCACGTCATGCCACAATATGATCCTGGTAGGGGAACGATTGCCCAATTTAATGCTATACCGTCGCCAGCGCACGTCGCATTGGGGTTCCCTACACCAACAGGCGTAACATTTGTTTACCGCGATCATTTGTGCGCAGTGACAAGTACGCCGCGGGAAGGGAGAATGAAACTTCCAATGGCGGACAACGCGCCAGAGGAGTGGATTCTAAACCCAAAATTCCCGGAGCAAACAATCACAATTGGCGCTACTATATCAGACGAGACGAGGTTGAGAATGAAAAAATTGCTCACAAAATACACGTCGGTCTTCGCGTGGCAACACTCTGATATGACTGGGGTCCCGCGAGACTTGGCGCAACATTCTCTCAACACGTTCAAGTCAGTAGAACCAATTGCTCAGAAGAAGAGAGTCATGGGCGATGAGAAGGCGAAGGCAATGAATGAGCAAGTTGAAGACCTACTGCGCGCAAACATCATCCGTCCGATCCGATACCAGACATGGGTAGCCAATCCTGTAATGGTAAAGAAAGGCAACGGGTCATGGAGGATGTGCATCGACTTCAAGGACCTCAACAAAGCATGTCCGAAAGATTGTTACCCCCTCCCAAACATCGATGCAAAGGTGGACTCCGTGGCGCCATTCAAGCTCAAATGCTTCCTGGATGCCTACAAAGGCTATCACCAGATTCAAATGGCACCACAAGATGAGGACAAGACCGCCTTCAGAACCGACAAGGGTGTTTTTTGTTACACAAAAATGCCCTTTGGTTTAAAGAACGCGGGCGCAACCTATCAGAGACTTATGGATTCGGTTTTCAACGATCAGATCGGAAGAAACCTAGAAGTCTATGTAGATGATTTGGTGATCAAAAGTAGGGAGGAGAAACAGATGCTCAAAGACATTGAGGAAACTCTTCAGCGCCTAAAGGAAGTAAACATGAAGCTCAACCCGAGCAAATGCACTTTCGGCGCAGAAGAGGGAAAATTCCTTGGTGTGATAGTCACCGAGGATGGTTTCAAGGTGAACCCAGAAAAGGTTGAAGCCATCCTTGACATGCCTTCACCATCCACCATGAAAGAAGTTCAGAAGCTGAATGGTAGATTGGTGTCAATCAACAGGTTCCTAGCGAACCATGC
The DNA here is from genome assembly GCF_021521415.1 of Bidens hawaiensis. Classification (NCBI taxonomy): domain Eukaryota; kingdom Viridiplantae; phylum Streptophyta; class Magnoliopsida; order Asterales; family Asteraceae; genus Bidens; species Bidens hawaiensis. The sequence goes on along the minus strand of NW_027493022.1, from coordinate 169,456 downwards.
CAGCAAGTCTACTCCATTCGTTAACACTCTGAGGAATTGTTTGAAGAAGAGCCAATTCAAGTGGACGCCTGAGGCCGAGCAAGCTTTTAATGAGATGAAAGAGTCTCTGATAAAGCTGCCCGCGCTCACAGCTCCACTTCCTGGCGAAACCCTAACATTGTACTTATCAGCTGGAGAGCGCGCGATCGGCGCAGTATTATTGGTGGATCGCGAGGGGATCCAAACGCCAATATACTATGTGAGTCGAGTGTTGACAGATCCTGAGACGCGCTACTCCATCATGGAGAAGTTAGTATTGTCATTGACACACGCGTCGCGCAAGCTTCACAGATATTTCAATGGTCATCCTATTGAAGTTTTGACTGGTTACAATATCCAGCAAGTCTTGCGGCGCCCCGCGCTCTCCGGAAGGCTGACAAAGTGGGCGCTGGAATTAGGTGAGCACACGATCACCTATAAGCCCCGTCCAGCAATAAAGGGTCAAGTTTTAGCGGATTTCATCGCGGAAATCCCAGAGGGAAAAATTGAAGAAGCTCAGCGCGAGGTAGACCCTCCGCGAGCAAACGATGATGAAAATGTTTGGAGGCTGTTCATTGATGGAGCCTCAAACAACGAAGGGTCCGGCGCAGGCCTCAAGCTGGTGGACCCTGAAAATCATGAGTATACTTATGCAATCAGGTTGGATTTCAAAAGTACCAACAATGAAGCTGAGTATGAAGCCCTGCTGGCTGGTCTGCGCATCGCGCGCAAGTTTGGAGTTAAAAGGCTAGAGGCCCATGTGGATTCTTACCTGGTAGCAGCACAGGTCAATGGCCTTTATGATGCCAAGGAGAACACCATGCCTCTATATCTAGAGCAGGCAAAAAAGCTCATTGAGCAGTTTGACTTCTTCAGACTCATACACATCCCGCGCAGTGAAAACAAGTCCGCTGACGCGCTGAGTAAAATGGCATCAACAAACTTCGATCACTTTGGCAAAGATGTCAGGGTAAAGGTAATGAGCAACCCGTCGGTGCAAGCACAGTCTGTCCTGGTAGTCCATACAACCCCCTTCATCATGGATAACTCCAATAATGGAATTCCTGAAGGAGGGAAAGGTACCAGACGATCGCGCATAGGCGAGGAAGATAAGACACAAAGCGCAGAACTATGAATTACTTGTGGTACATTATATCGGCGCTCTTATCTTGGACCGCTCATGAAATGCTTGGATGCTGAGGAAGCAAGCTATGTGATCAGAGAGATACATGAAGGAATCTATGGAATACACGCAGGCCCGCGCATGGTGGTTGCCAAGGCAATGAGCGCAGGCTACTATTGGCCTGACATGTACTTAGACGCGCTAAAAGAAATCCAAAAATGCAAGGCATGTCAGAGCTACGCGCCAAACACCATGCGGCCAAAGAACAATTTGATTCCAGTGACTTCCGCATGGCCTTTCCACAAATGGGCAATTGATATTGTGGGGCCCCTGTCGCAAGCGCAAGGGCGAGTGAAATTTCTGGTAGTGGCAGTAGACTATTTCACAAAATGGGTTGAAGCCAAGCCATTAGCAAAAATCACAGCTGAGGCGATGAAGCAATTTATCTGGAGTCACATCATTTGCCGTTTTGGCCTTCCTATGGAAATTGTGAGCGACAGTGGCAAACAATTCACTGACAGGAAGATATCTAGCTGGCTCAAAGAATTGCACATCAATCAAATCTTCACTTCGGTATACCACCCTCAGGGGAATGGCCAAGTGGAGCGCGCGAATAAAAGTTTGTTAAATGGGCTGAAGAAAAGGTTGGAGGGAGAATCCCATTCTTGGGTCGAAGAGTTACCTAATGTCCTGTGGGCGCACAGGACACTAAGCAAAACTAGCAATGGTGAATCCCCGTTCAGCCTAACCTATGGGACGGAGGCTATGATCCCAGCAGAAATTGGATGCCCATCTCATAGGGTACTCATGATGAGCAAGACTGATAACGAGCGCGAAAGAAGGTTGGATCTCAACTTGCTTGAAGGGCGCAGAGAAGCGGCTATCATCAATGAAGCCAAATACAAGAAAAGGCTGGAAAAATATTATAACCAGCGCGTTAAAGAATGCCACTTCAAGAAAAATGATTTTGTCCTTCGAAACAATGAAGCTAGCCGTGCGATACCCCCAGGCAAAATGTCCCCCAATTGGGAGGGACCTTATCAAATATCAGAAGAATTGGGGAAAGGCGCGTATGCTTTAAAAGATTTGAATGGAAAAAAGATACCGCACGCATGGAACGCAGCACAGCTTCGAAAATGCTTCATGTAAAAATTCAAATTTGTAATCAAGGCTTTTAAGCCATTATGAATAATGATTCGCGCTATCTTCCAATATCTGTTCTATTACATTTTGCATACATGTTTCACACTTCCTTTATTAATTTTGAGCAATATGACAACACTATATTGACTTCAAAACAAAAATAAAGCGAAATAAAACATACATGCGCGAGCCTTAGCTCAAACACGTTAACGAATCTTAACTCTAAAACGTCCGGGCCTTAGCCCAAACCTACGAGCCTTAGCTCAAACACGTTAACGAGTCTTAACTCTAAAACGTCAGGGCCTTAGCCCTAAACTACGAGCCTTAGCTCAAAACACTCACAAACATCCATCCTACATACCGCGCAACTCGACCATAAAAATCCCTAAACACAACTAAGGCAAGTACATGCTAAATCATAGTTGTTAAGGTCTCAGGTCGAGGTCGCGCGCGGAATCATAGTGGATATCTGAGTAACACATGCTAACATGTAATGGCTAAAACTCATAATTCCATAAAACGCGCGCTAACATCGCGCAAAAATGGAATAATGAAAAACCATCGCACATGTCAGCATAAACAAGATACTGCAAAACCACTTACAAAATATGACAATGGTTAGGTGAATAATTTCCTTACAACCTTGTTCTTATTTTAACGTGCGAGCATATCTTATATTTACACAAGCAAATATGAAGAGATGAATGGAAATGCGCAAGATGTGAAAAAGGAAGCACAAATTTCATTTCATAGTATTGAAATTTACAAGTATGATGAGTTACAAATTACAAGTAAAAAAAAAAAAAAAAAAAACATGAAGGGCTTCTCAAGTCTCCACGTTGACATCAGCCTCTTCATCACCATCATCATCTTCCTCAGCATCTGGCGCCGCCCGCTCCTCATCTCCAAACTGACCATAGTCGAGTTCCTCGTCCTCATTGGAGTCTTCTATCACAACAGTGTCAGGAGCGGATTCTTTGGCCGCGCCAGAGCCGCTGGCAGGGGCAGCATCCCCCGCGCCATCATCACCGCCACCAGCCCCCTCGCACTCATCAAGTAGCTTCTTTAGTGCGCCGAGGTCGGGCTGGTCAGCAAGCGCAGCTATCTGCAAATTATAAGAAAAGTATTGAGTACAAAAACACTTGGAAAATAACTCAAGAAAAACTCATTAAGGTCAAAGTACCTGCTCAAGGATGGGGATGGGAGTATTCATGTACTTCTCCCCCACCGCGGCCATGTCAGCGCAGGCCGCGTCGCTCTGATAAGGGTACTCGGATGGGTTCTTCTTCAGCATGCCATATTCATAGCCATCCGTAAACCCTTCAGCTCGACCCACCAGGCGCGCGGGCAGCGTTGCAGTCCATCACCAGAACTCGTCTGAGTATTTCATCGCGTAAGCGCAACGAGTCATGCCCTGTGACACTAGCCATTGGCGATCCTGCGCGAGGCTAGCAACAGACGTCTCGAGGGCAGGAACATGGGAGTTTAATAACTCCACAGTTTCCTTAGTCTTTTTAAGCTCCTCTTTGTCGGACGCTGCGGCAGCCAATATTTCTTCCTTTTCCGCCCGCGCAGCATCAAGTGCTTCCTGGCTGGACGCTGCCGTCGCCAAAGCTTCATCTTTATCGGCCTGCGCGGCCGCCAGCTTCTTTTTTAGGCGCGCAACTTCGCTTTCCAAGCAGGATTTGTCACTTATAGCTCGGACAACAGCTTGGTCACGCGCCTCCGCCTCCTGCTCCAAGACACGGACGCGCCGAGCGTACTTGGCCACATCCGCCTCAGCAGCCTGCTGCTTCTCCCGCGCAGCTTGGAGCTCATGCCCGCGCTTAATAAAGGCGGTGTTGGAACTTGCTCGGTTTTCACTGAGCTCTGCTTGGAGTTTCTCAGCTCGAGCGCGAGCATCGGAAAGGTTCCAAGCAGCCACCTTAGCCTCTCGCTGGGCTTCCACAAGAGCATCGCGTACTTTAATATAATCGCGATGAAGCTCTTGGGAGGCAGCAAAGAAGGCCGACCCAGCGAAAATATGGTCGTTGAGCAGCTCCGCGCGGGCGCGTTCCTCCTGAAACCTCCTTTCACTCGGAGGAACGGCATGAGCCCAGAAGTCTTCGCACACACCCATGGATTGAAAAGAGCTATCCTCTGTAATGTTCCATCTCGGGTGATAGACGTGATCAGCTTCCTGCAAAAACAAAGAAAATATCTAAGTCATCAAACACTTATATGGAAGTCCGCGCAGCGGAGCAAAACCAATATATACCTGCGGGGATGAAGCAGAAAAGTCAGCGCCAGCCCCACGAGAGGACTGTGCTGCAACGTCTTGTGGCGCTGCAGGGCTGGCGCGGCCTCCAAAGGAGTCTTCAACTTGAACCCCCTCATCCTCCTCATCTTCTTCAATGGGCCTCTTCTCCTGCGACCTGGAGGGCTCCAAACCAGTCTCGCGGGGAGGGCTGCGAGCAGGAGGAGGTGAGGGAGGTCTCGACGCCGCAAGTTCGGCGCGCAATACGGCTTCCTGCTTCTTTGTGATCCCAATAAGGGGAGACTCAGCACTAGCAGGAGCAGGAGCAGAACCAGCGGCGCCGGCAACGGCGCCAGGAGTGCCACCAGTAGCCTGCACGCTAGCTACAACTCCTATGAACAAATCAACAAGGAAAAATGGTTAATGACTTGATCCAAATAAAAAAAAAAAAAAAAAAAAAAAAAAAAAAATTAGAAGCGCAACACTCACCTTGGCGCAATTCCGTTCGCGAGGCGAACATCGCCATGAAGTCCATTCTACCCTTTTTTGAGGGTAGAACTTTGGACTTTGAGGCAACCTCAGGAGCAGCCTCGGCACCTTTTTGCGCCTGAGGTTGATCTGCTACCGTCGCCGGTCCTGCAAAACATTCAAATGAGCAAAGATCTAGTAATACAGACGCGCTCATAGAATCATAATGGTTAAACCAAATCATACCTGTCGCAGGCGCAACATCGCTTATCTCTTCAACCGCGCGAAGGGAGGAGGTAGCGCCACCATGCCTTAGGTGGACAGGAGGTCTGCCCACTTTTAGAGGCAAGGAGGAGAAGGAAATTTTGGAGGTAAACTCCGGAGTTTTCCCAAACCTCTTTGCTTGAGCATGGGGATGAACTGCAGGGGCATGATCTTTCTTCTGTTTCTTGCTGGCCCTTGCGCCAGTTGCCCCTTTCGCTTTACGTTTCAGTTGGGGCTCCTCCTCCTCCACCTCCTCCTCTGCGAGCTCCAGCGCATAATTTTCAAGCGCATCTACAAGTACGCGCAACAGATATGTTAATCAAATTTGGAATTCTAAGGAATAAACATAAGTACAAAGGCTTACCAGGCGCATCGCTGTCAAAATCAAATCCCAGATCGACAAAGCGATCAGGGAGGCCAACCTCCCCAGCGCCCAGCGGGACGGAGCCACCCTCCACTTGATCATCGTAAGCGGCATGGACATACTCCTTCGTCCCTACACAAAACAAGGCAAATGATATCAGCAAAACAAATTATATTCGCGCAGAAGTCATGCAATTAGTTAACTTACATTGGCCGTCCACTTGAATAACAGGCTCCGCCGCGCTGTCGGCCCACCGCCTGCTCATGCCGACCCCCACCAGCGCCTCCTCACAAATTTTCTTGGCGGGGGATGGTTCGGCGGTCAGTTTCTTTACCCAGGCGCCAACTGGGTTCTTGATAACATCCACATCCGCAGGCGCAGAATCGATCGCGTGCATTGCCATGCGGATGGGAATCACGCCAGCCCTTATATAGAAGAACCTCTCAGACCAGTCATGAAGGCTCTTGAATGAGACAGTGCTGCATTTCACCTTCTGACTGCGAGGAATAAAGGAGAACCAGGAATCCTGGATCTTGGGCTTATAAAAAAATTAAAAGCGCCGAGGGGTGGGCTCCTCGCGCTGTGATTTGCACATGAACTCAAAATGAGTCATGCGCACAAGTCCAAAGGGATGGACTTGGGATATATGTATCCCAAAAAATTGAAGCACCGCGCCTACAAACCTTGTCGTCGGGAGACGAAGGTTGCAGTGGGTGAAAAAATGGGAGTATAAACAAATATAACCGGCAGGCGGATTCGCCGCCGTCTGCCCGGCCGTAGGCAACATGCAGCCAAACGCAGGGAGGAAACCCTGAGAAGAGATGAGGCTGTCGAGATCGGCCTGCCTCAATTTGCAGGGGATTTCATTCCACCTCTTCGGGGCCTTGGTCCTCCCTACCTCCTCCGATGTGGTCTCAACAACCCTCTTCCCCTTGCCCTTCTGTTTCAATGTCGACATCACCACAAATTTCACACGGCGTCTTCGGGAGGCAATAGAGGTGATTGAGGGGTTTGACGAGTCTGAGCTATCAGACATACAACTACAGACCAGAATAACAAGAAGGAAACAGCTCTAAAAATAAACAACAATGAAGATGAAGATAAAATTTTTTTCTAAGGGCTTGCTTTTATAGGCCCAAGAGAGAGAAAAATCGGCTCTGATCGGATTCCACGCGCCCCCACTCGCAGGTGTGAGCCAACGCGGGCGCGACACGTGTCCCTGACACTGTTTGAGGGGACATAAAAAGATAACGGAGCAGAGACGCGCCGCCACTCGCAGGTGCAAACCAATGCGAGCGCGACACGTGTTACAGACAGCTGTGCGAGGGGACATGAAAGGCAACTGTAGCACCTCGAGCACACGAAACGTCTGACACGTTTCCGGCACACGTCATCACTAACCAACCACGTGTTTGGACGTTTCGTTTCAAATCAAAAGGATAGAATTTCGCGAAACGATGAATGATAAGAAGAAAAAGACAAAAACCTACCCAAAGAGCAAACTATTAAGTCTAAAATCTGTCTTCCCTCGCTCGCGCGAGGCAAGACACACATTAGACTGGGGGGCTTGAAGAGGTATGTACCCGCATCAACATCGACCGGGGCGGGTCAACCCACAAGATATATACAAGACACTGGAAATCAAAGATTATGAAGGCACAAAGCCAAAACTTATGCGCACAGCGCATATCACATTTGCTCGCGCGTATCACATGCTCACGCACCATATATGCTTAAGCATATCACATCGTGCGTGGCGCATCCGCGCACGGCGCATATCCCCGCTCATATCACATATGCTCAAGCATCACATATGCTCACGCGTCACATATGCTCATGCATCACAGTTGCTCGCGCGTATCACATGCTCACGCACCATATATGCTTAAGCATATCACATCGTGTTTGGCGCATCCGCGCGCGGCGCATATCCCATGCTCGCGCATCATACATGCCCACGAATATCACAGTTGCGCATGGCGCAGCTGCGCGTGGCGCATCCGCGTGACGCGTATTACATGCTTGTGCGTATCATATCTGCGCGTGAGAATAAAGAGAAGACCTCGCGCATCCTCAGGATAAGCGCATATCACGCATGCATATAATCAACCTTGTCCTTATCCAAATCAGGATTAGGGCAACCTTGATTGTGCACGTCAGACAACCTTCCAGAAGGTATCCTTTTAAGGAATAAGAATATGCTGATGTTGACAGATGCCAATGGACAACTCAGCAAAACCTATGTGCTACCACGTGGTTATAACCAATAAGAAAGCACCAGGTGTCCCAAAGGACACGTGGCGCAGATCAATTGGGGAAGGCCAACAAGGCTGAGCTCAATCAGTGGAAACCCTAGCACTATAAATACAGCATCAACTCCACAAGGAGAAGGGGCAGAATCAGAGAATCATCCACAAACACACACTCATCTAGACAATCATACAATCATCCAGAGTAACATACACAATCATATACAGAGTATTCAGCTATTAAGCAATACTCTCCAGATTCCCTTACTCTCACATTATTATCTTCTCCTACAAATACTTATTCTCACGACGGAGGGTTACCCCAAAGAGGACCCCTCTGTCCCTTTCTGAGGGGTAAGTTAACGGCGCTGTTCATTTTGTAGGTGGAAGAACACAGATCCAGGAAGAACCATCGGTGAAATAGCATAATCACACTCGAGGAAAGTAGATATGCTACCAGTGAGTAGATCCACGTTTCTTCAATTATCAGGCTAGTACATCAAGTAAATATGTTCCACCCAGCTAAAGGTCTTTTTCTCAAATAACTAACCATATAAGAAGTCCTCAATCTTATAATTTCACTGAGAATAACTATGGTTATACACAACAAAATAACGTGGAGTCTTTTTACACAAATACAATTGATGATCGTGGTCATAAATCATGAAGCAAACAAAATCATGATCCATTCTTTCAAGGATCACCTTATCCATATACTCATCAACCTTATAGTTATGATGAATACTATGGGATTTATAGTAGAAAATGTTTTGTGTATGGTAATCCATCTCTCCATGCAAGGCATTACAAGAACTGGCATAGACAACAAAAGGATATGTGAAAGCTATTTAATCAGTCCCAATCCTCAGCTTCTAGCAGTTCTGGGTTAAGGATTGATTAAACTGAAGTGATGCCAGTGAAATGGATGTGAGATCCAAGATTGATAAAACCATAAGAAAGAGAAAACCTTTTTAGATAACTAAAAGGGAGAGAGCTAAAATGGATTCAGACTTAAAAGTCTAAGAATCCACCAAAAATTGGTTCAAAACAAAAGGAAAGAAATCCAAAGGTTAAGAAATCTGCTTATTTTATTTTGAAAATAAAGAAAACGAAGTTCAAACCAGTTGATAAGGAAAATGTTTGGGTTCCTAAGGACTATTCATCATCTGATGATTCACCAAGGATCAAAACGTTTTCAGGAAAGAAAATAAAATTTGTAGATTTTTGGTTAACCTTCTCGAGACAACTTTGTCTCGGGGACCGTGTCTCATCAATTGCTGATGCATGTAGGGTCAGTCAAGGAGGTCTATCAATAGTATTTGTGATGTAGTCTAAAATATACGTATCATTGTATAAATATTCCCTACCTTTAAGTACTTTTAAGCCAAGTTTTTATTGAGTAATATCTATAATTGGTTCCTATGTGCTTTTTAAAAGTTTCAAAAGCGAACAAGCTAAAAAGAGTATTTTTTTTAGCATGCGGTTGACCGGTTGATTTTCGAATTAACTATATTATTATCACTAGGATAGTAACCCGTGTTATAAACGGGTGAAAAACATATCAAAAAACAATATAAAATGTAAAAAACATATTCAATCAACACAAATATTTGACATAAGTTTTTTACTAGCAGATATTACAAAAGATGTAAAACTATGTCTATAACATAAAAAGAAAATACTTTATAAATAAATAATTCAGTACATAAGGAATAATATAACATAAATAAACCATCTAACTAATATTATACCAAATAAAGGAATGTGTTAAATATAATAAGCTAATATTTTAATTATTATAACAGTTAGGTTCCAATCCATATATAATAAAATTTTCAAATTTTAAATTGATAGGTCATAAAAATAAATTAATATTAGTGAAACTTGGAACAAAAAGTCACAATATATAAACATAATTTTAAGTAACAAACATATTAAACATCATATTGATTAACCGATAATTTAAAAAAAATCATACGTTTAAACCCTAAATAGATTAAAACATAAATCAATTAATAGGAATAGATTAAATATCAAATCTATTAATCGTTAGTATAAAAAATCATGCAGTTAAACCCTAAATTCATAACAGTGAATCAAGTTGATGTTGTTCTTCACAAAAATCGATTAAACACTAAAATATAAATCCTACCTAATAATTGCAAACGATGAACATATTTGATGTTATTTGGATTATGAAACTGACAAATCATGAAGAACCGGTTATAAATAAGACGAAGAATCTGGTTACAAACGATGGGGAGCGTTATGATTTTTGAACGAAGCATGTGTCTTTTAAAGAAGAAACGATGAACAATTTAAACCTAGTAAATTTAATAAGTTTTATAATTCTAACAATAATTAGAATAATTAATTTCATAATTAGATTAATAAGTTATAAAAATATAAAAGTCAATATCATTGATTAAAATTTTATTGTGAATATGTGGAAAACAGATTTACGGAAGGTTGATGACATGGAAACCTATGTGGATAACCTAGGTGAAGGACATGTTGATAAAATTGTGTTGCTTTAATCTATTAGTTAGATTAATTCAACTCTTGCTTAAATTTAAAGTTAATAATAATAATAATAATAATACAAATATTAAATATTATTATGTTTGAAAGAAACGTGAGTTATCATCATTTATTTGAAAAGTATAAAAAATTTAATATGCTAATAATTCTATTTGGTAACATCGCAGTGGGCCCACAATGAAGAGAAGGAATATATCAAAGATCCATGCAAAAGTTTAAAGGCCTATGTAATCAGTTTTGTAACTTACGGAGAAAGAAAAGGTTTGAGTCGGTGGAGAAAATTAAAGAGAACACGCTTACTTATATATTCTGAAGTAGGAGCCGTGGGTTTTAGGAAGTCAAACAGAGGGGAGTTGCAAGGCACAGAGGCAAGAAGGTTTTTCGAGAGCAACTAAGGTAAAAGATTTATTATATATTTTGTTCGAACTCATTTATTTTTCATTCTTTTAATTTCTTGACATGAACCCAAATAATTTTGCTTTGTTTATTATTATTATGAGTAGCTAAACTCATTAGAGCTACATAGGTTTGGTTTATGGACGATGTGTTGACGATTGTTTTGGGTTGGCTAACGAACATATAATTATTTTTCTATTGTCAAGTTCATATTATTTTAATTTTATTCTATGATTTCTATTGAGTTTGTCAACATTTTATTAATTAAACCCCGTGTGATTTTATCCTTACATGAATTAGTTTCGTGTTTTGTTTAGGATTGCATGCTAAACTGATTACTTAGTGTTTTTGGTTGTTTGTGGTAAACGTCACCATAGGGTTTGATTGATTAGAGTTGTTCATCTCAGTGGTTCATCTCCTTTTAGTCGGACCAAGACATTAGGAGTCGGTTTATCTCTTTGGTCTAGTCGATTTAGTTAGCCGTTGCAAGACCTCATTCAGTTTTCTAGCCGTTGATTAGGTTAATTTGTAAGCTGAGTTATTTAGTGGCTGTTTGGGTTTCCTTATTTTTACCTCCTTATAACTTATTAACTTTTATAAGGTAAACTAGTGTTTGGCTAATATAACTTATTAAACCTTTTAAAGAAGAAAAAAGGAGTTTTCATAAGTTAAGAGAGAGTAACTTATGAAAAACTCCTTATATAAGGTATAAGGAGGTGCAAATAAGGAATCCCAAACACCCCTTTAATCTTTAATATTGAATTACCCCTTATTCCCTAAGTTTGTTAGGATTACGAGTTTTAGAGGAATTTGTGATTTTGAAACGGACCAAGTAATAAATCATTAGGGTACTTAGAAAATCAACCGTGCTTTATCCTTTTTTTCTAGACGTTTTTATAGGTCTTTAGTAAAACTGACCGTGGGGACCTATTTTCCCTTATTATTGTCTAGTTAAGATCATCTTTAGGACCCAGTTTATGTGTTCATTATCACCCGCGCGTCGTTGATAGTCGTTAAGATTCCTTACCTAGGTGGTTCCTCTTCATCATATTTAAGAGCTCCGTTAGTGCCGTTAGTGTCGTAAAGTTTTCCCGTTAGTTTCGTTAAGTTAAGTAAGTTAGTTAAATTACTTTAAGTTAATAAAATATAATAATTAATTAAATATTGTTATTAGGTAGTACTTAGTTAAGGTTTAGTATCTGAGCCACCTCACGTGTCCTTGAGTTCGATATCCGGACTTCCTTATCTCTTTGCTACACGCGAGAGGTACACTTGCCGATTATGTGAACTAGGTTGGGTTGTTTGGTTTTAAAGCTTAGTTGCAAACCACATTTTATTAATATATATTTTCGCACATCAATTTGGCACTTAGATAGTGGTTGTACCGGACATATGGCGGGAGATGAATCCTTGCTTTTTTGGCATTCAAAACCATTCGAAGGCGAATCCGTTTCTTTCGCTGGTGTCATGGGTTGAAGTATAACCAAAAGAGGAAAAGTGTCAAACGGCACTCTGACCTTTAAGGATGTCAATCTTGTCTAACAACTCAATCACAATCTGCTCAGGGTATCTCAAATTTATGATAAGAAATATTCAACCATGTTTATACTGAAAATGAATGCTTCATCTTGAAACTAGGTTTTAATGTCCCAAAGGAATGGATTCTGATGCATACTCCGAGGCATAATGATGCTTATCTACTAGACATGAGAAGTTCGTATTCATGACAAACTGCTTCATGTTTGATATCTAAGGCCTCGGAGAATTATTCATCACTTGGACATCGACGTCTTGGTCATGTTAACTTTAAGAATTTGAACAGGCTTGTTAAAGGCGACCAATGTATTTCATGCTTTAAACGCAAACAACACAAACTCCCTCACGGGCCCAAGACGTTTAATTCTGTAGATTTCATTCTTTAGTTATTGCTGATGGACTTATTTGGTCCCATTCATCTTTTGGCAGTAGGCTAAAAAGCCTATTGTTTTATTGTTACCGATGACTTCTCTCGTTTCAGTTGGACCTTTCTTCTAGGTTCTAAGGATGATACAACTCAGTTCCCGATCCAATTCATTGCACTTGTTGAGAACCAAACAGACAAAGTAATTAAGTACATTTGAAGCGACAGCGGAACGAAATTCTGCAACCGAATGGTGAATGATTTTTGTCACTCCAAACGAAATTCTGCAACAAAATTCTGCAGCGGAATGATTTTTGCAACGAAAATCATTGCAATTGTTTTGTTGTTACCGACTGTCAATTCAGTGCCTCGTATATCCACAAAAAATGGGGTCGATGAAGGACAAAACAGAACACTGATTGAAGCTGCAAGAACAATGCTATCAGACTTAAAGCTACCTCTCTTTTTCTAGGGTGAGGCAATTAATACTTCATGCTTAATACAGAATCGTGTGCTGCTCAATAAGCATCTGAAGAAGACTCCGTATGAAGTCTTCTACAAAATCAAGCCTCACGTCAATTACTTCAAGAATACTTTTGGATGTCCATCCACTCTGCTTCATACTGTTGCCAATTCAAGTCCCAAGTTTGTTGAAAATGTAGATGCGTGCTATTTTGTTAGATATGCTTCTAAAAAGACTGCTTATCGGGTTTATAACAAGAAAGCAAGAGTGGTTGTGGAATCATTCAATGTTGACTTGCAAGAGCTTAGTCAGATAGACGCTCACACAGGTCCAAACTGGATATGTGATTATGATTACTTGTTCAACCAGTTTCCTGTTTTACCTACCCCGTGAGTTGCAGTTGCTCCAGTCTCTACCATAATACAACCTGCTTTAATTGAGGCCCTGAAAGTTTGGATAATGTTAATGTATCTGGTGGTCCACAAGTCAAAAATGTATTGCCTACAGCTCCTCAACCGGCTGTGGTCAATTTAGCCCCTCAAGCCTCAAATACAACCAATGTAGTTATAAATGAATCTTCTTCAGATTCCTCTTATATTATTGCTAACAACATTGATCCTAATCCCACCGAGCCTATAGTTGATCCTCAGCATGCGCCAAGTGTGGTTGAATCTGTATCTACGCCTCCCCCCGTTTAAAATTTGCTTCAAAGTAATGGTAAGGAATATATATAAAATTAAATTCGAATATTCGTTCGTTGGTTTCAAGTTTAGTAAAAATGTTCTATTTTAGTGTGTTGACTTTTGAAACCGTCAAACTTTAAATATGAGCCAAATATGAGTTATATTCAATAAAACCCGAGCTCAAAAATATTCAAAGTGTAGGAAATATTTCTATAATAATATGTATAATTGAGACTACATCAATACTACAACAAAATTGCATTATACAATACACACTATTGAATATATACAAATACAACACTAATAATTGTATGCAATACGCACTATCGCATATACGTACACAACACTAATACACATATGCACTATATCATTTTTTTTAGTTTTGTATATAATATAACACTACTGTATTAATACAATACAAAAAATTGAATATATGTTATTCACCTTATTACACATATCAAAATACACACTAGTGCACATGTGCAATAAAAAAAAGTCGATGTATTGCATATGTGTATTACTACGAGTTTTTTTTATTATTTTTTATACTTTTTTCTAGTGAAGGATAACAATATATAAGAAGGATGAAAGGAAAAAATATTTAAAAATATTTTTTTTAATTAAATTAAAAATATTTCTTTATTCGTTCTCTAGTTCTCTCTTGATACTCTCTCCACACACACACACACACATATATATATATGAGAGATTTCAATTAAGAACCCCTTGGAGTTTTAAGAACTCGAAAGAACTCAGTGTAACGATTTTTTTTTTTGAATTTTTTTACACATGCGTAATATATGTAAGTTACATACACGTAAAAAAATTACAGAATTTTTTACGCACCGAGTCGACTTTTTACACATGTGTAACGGACGTAAAAGTTAGTGTAACCACTTACATATTTATGCTCTCTCCTACTTTGACTTTTTTGTCAGATTTAATCTTAACCATATATTCCAATTCATTTAATTAAATGTGTGGCATAGAATTGAGTTCTTAAGTTCTTAAAACTCAATATGGTTCTCAAAATATCCCTCCCATATATATATATATATATATATATATATATAGGAGAACGTTCATGTACATTTTAATTTTAACATAAAAACGTAGGAAATAATATCAATTTATAAAAAAATGAAAACGTAAGAAACAAACAAAGCACAAACACGTGGAAGCTCGAACCGGTAGGCTACATCCTCGACCCTTTCCACGATTTTGAATGGACCAACAAAGCGGGGTGCTAGTTTACCCTTTATACCGAATCGGACACTCCTTTCCAAGGTGAAACCTTGAGGAGGACGAGGTCACCGGCATCAAATTCCAAAGATCTTTGTTCTTTATCGGCGTAAGCCTTTTGGTGACTCCTAGCAACATGCAGATTACTTAGAATTTGAGTTATTTTGTCGGTGGTACCATTTCAGGGCCGGTGATTGAGCTTCACCAATCTTGTTCCTACATATAGGAGAATAGCATTTGCGACCACAGAGGGCCTCAAATGAAGCCATTTTTGTAAGTCCCGAATCTGGATCACTACAATTATGATATCAACAATCTAGGTGTTGGCGCGGAACTCCAACACTAGATGATCCAAGAACACAAACAAAGCACAAACACGTCAAACACCAGAGTGTCTTCAAAACACACGTTAATATTAAAGTCGGGTGCTTAAGCACTAGCAATACAATACTCGTCTAAGAAAACCTTTAGACGGCAAATAACCACGTGAACCGCCCGCTAACCCTATACAATGATATCTATATATAGGGAGCTAACATACTAGCCCAACAAAAGCGCAAAGCCCGCCGAGAACCACTAAAGTTCTCGGCTTACGTAATATACCCTATCTAAGCCCAGCCTACAAGCATAAACCACAAATATAGCCCAACATTCTCCCCCTTGGTTTATTGCTTGATCAAAACTGCTTTTGGCGTTAGATAATCATCGTTCATCAATACTTTTATTTAGGCCATTCGGTGTATATACTTTGGCTTCAAAATGGACACTTGGAGGTTTAGTGTCATATTTAGCGCCTTAATTTAAAAGCATGGCCGGAAGTCTGGCACATGTCATGCTACTTTCCATATGAAATAGATAAACATTATGTTCGTCATTATGGATAGCAACGAATATTAGACTTGATTGACTCAGAAAAGTCAAGCACGATGTATCTTTGGTAGGACCAACGAATCCTCTGTCAAGGTTTGACCGAAAATGTTTTAACAACACTTCAAAACAAAGATCTCTCTGATTGACCCTAAGTATCTGGTCAGTCCATGCCGAAAACCTCAGAGCACTGTTCATCATCTTCAACATGCCACCGATCATCATTGATAACCAAACCTGTAACTACAACCAATGACTAAAACCAACTATCAGTAACTTCAACATAGATCAAACAGACCGTCTAAAAAAAATCTCTCAACCTTACTATAGTTCCTTACCTATTTAAGGAAATTTTCTTGAGAATCTCAAGGAGACAAAAAGAAGTAAGACAGCGAGATAGGTGAAAGATTTGATGGTTAGAGTGTGAGAAGATTTTGGAAGGCACGAGAAGTTGATTTTTTCAAGATTAATAAGTGCCTTTATAGACAACCTGGTCACATCAAACCAGACCGAGAACAGAGATTTGCCGAAAACATGTGGCAGAGAACTCTCAAATCTGGCCGAGAACAAGAAGCAGCCGAGAACATCATCATCACAAGCAACCGAGAACTCATAAATCATGTTTAATCGAGAACTCAAACCGAGAACGATTACTCTTTAAAATTATCTCAACGCACTTTGAAAAGTATCCCGACTTATGTGAAAAACGATCTCTCAAAAGCTTTGTTTAGACATGAGTAAACACGAGACAAAAATAAAATAAATGAAAGTAGATAAGAATAGAAAAATAAAAATAAAAATAAAACTAAAACTAAAACAAAATTTACCTATCCAGTCTTTAGAAAATCAAAGTATGTTGGGATCAAATTCTAGCTAATTAAAACAATACCACCTTGAAAAGATCCAAACATGAGATCATATTGATTAAGGTACTTTCACAATGATTCATTTTCAACATTATTGTGACATAATGAAAAGGTTGATAGTAGGTAATTTTCATGAATTTCATTGCGAAAGTGATATGGTTAGATTCAATTTAGACATAAAACTTACATGGACATCACTTATGGACCTCTGATGCCCCTTATCTATTCTCAAGACGTATTTGGCTTTCCCCAGATCACCCCAATTTGACTCCAACCCCCTAGTACTTGATCAAAATATTTTTCTCTATACAAAATGATTATCAAGCTTTAAGGTTGAACGTTGGACTTACATGCCATCCGGACTTACAAGCCTTACATTAAGAGTGTTTTGGACTTATTTGAGTGCCCCACCCCTGTAGTTCCTAAGGTAATGGCTATCCAGTGAGTCAAGAATTGATGACAGGAGCAAACATATGAAATATTGTAAGGCCCCGTTCCCGGTAACCCTACTTTGGTGTTGGATTTACTCATAAACACAATTCTAACATCAGAGTTAATTTAAACTTTCGCGGAAATAATTTAAAACTTCAACATCACATTACAAACATGCATTTTTGTCATAACATACAAATTGTCTTTTCATAACATAAAATAGATGCCAGTCTCTTTATCTCGTGCCATGTGTCCTTCCTCAAGCCAGCTGCCTCAACCTATCTGCCTGCGTGCATACCAAAAGTCAGCTATGCTGAGTGAGTTCTAGTTAATCAATTTAACATACAATACATTCCTGCCCTTACTCATACGCGTCCGGAGATACGTATTCATACCTTACTTTGCTATTACTTCTTTCACACATACTTTATGTACATGCATACATACTTACATACTTTCTCTCATAAAACCCTATGGTATACCATAAGCTATTCTACATTAAACATCACAGATATTGTAAGGGTCTGGTCCCTACCATCATAGATATTATTAGGGTCTGGTCCCTAACATCACAGATATTATAATTGTCTGGTCCTAACATCACAGATATTATAAGGGTTTGGTCCCTAACATCATAGATATTATAAGGGTCTAGTCCCTACTGCCTCGAATAACCATACATTTATCATACGTGTGTATTTTACCCGTCTCATGTATATAATAACACACACACACACACACACACACACACATATACATGCTCATTCAGACTATCATTATATAGTAATAACATTCAATACATAGTCATACACGTATCATACACTTATCAATTAAGTAAATGTATTAACTATCATATAAGAGTATGCACACAGCCTCGAAAACATTTCAAAGAGAAATGGGGCTAGAACTCACATGAAGTCGATTTCTCTCGCCGTTAATAGTAATTCCCTTCTTTAGTTGAGCACGGCTAACTGTTCAATACATTATGCGTGTCAATTATCTATTACCACAACCACCTGCATCTCAATTTATGAAACCCTCAACTAACGGGGGTCCGGGGGGCAGCGCCCCTGGTAGCGGGGTCTAGGGGCGGAAGCCCCTAGGAGGGTCCAAGGGGCAGCGCCCCTGGCTGGGGTTGAGCTGCCAGGTCAGCTTGGAAAAGTTTTATTTTCAATAATAGTCCTTTAACAAAAATGCATCAGAAGTGAATTTTATAAAATTTCGCATGGAAGAATTTCGCTTCGCATGAAACTGTTTCGCTTCGCATGGAAGCGTTTCGCTCGCATGGCTAAGCGAAGCGAAATGCCTGTTTCGCTTCTCATGGCTGAGCGAAGCGAAATGTCTACCTTCTTCGCTTTTATCATTTTCAAGCAATTTTACTTCGTGGCACTTCCTCAGATTTTTACTCTTTCCCAACTTTTGACACATTCTGACCCCATGCACCTGATCCTGAACCCATATCTCTCATAGTCCAAGACCACCTTTTCATCTTAAGTGTACCCAAGAGGTTATAACTTAACAAGTTTATATTTTTCTTACATTTTACACCCCGATCTATCATTATATCTGTTTGCATGATGATTCTAACCATAAAACTTAACCATTTAAACTGAAACCTACCTTTGCTTCGGGTTCGAGTTCAGATCCGGATAATACGTAGATCTGGATGATGATTCTTGTTATTTGATGATGTCTACACACGAGATTCTTCCTCTTTTTACACGGATTTGGATCCGGAACGTAGAGAGAAAGTGTGTGTGTGTGTGTTCTTGAGTGTGTGTGGGGTGGAAGGTAACAAAGTGGTGAAAAGGTGGAGTGGTTAGGCTTATATAGGGGCCATGGGCCCCACAACCCACTCACAATTCCAAATCCAAATATTATCCAAACACTTAACACATGACTAACTTAACGACACACAGTTAAATAACAAAACTTTCCGTCATTCATTATTTAACAAAAAGTTGGACGTTACAAATATGTCCGTTGAACTTGAGTAACCGGCATGATTTTAAGCAAGAGAACAAAAATTTGAATTTTTTTATTTAAGTAAACGCGCGCACACACACGCACAATCTTTTTGTATTTTTCTTTTTCTATTTCTCCCCTTAAATTTGTACAGATATTATGAAAGAAAAAAAATTTATGTACACAATTTAAACCTCAAAAATACTCAGTCTTCAAAACGCAGCATCTTGAGAAACCCTACAAGCACATTGAATCTGGCTGTTCCGACCGGCTTCGTAAATAGGTCCGCCACATTATTATCAGTGTGGACCCGTTCAAGATGAATTAGCTTCCGGTCGTAACAGTCACGGATAAAATGAATTTTAATGTCAGTGTGCTTGGTGTTAGAATGCTGAACAGGATTCTTAACAATTGCAATGGTAGCATCATTATCACAAAATATGGGAGTATCAAGAAATTCCAAACCGTAATCCAGCAGTTGATTTTGCATCCAGATAACTTGAGAGCAGCAGGCTGACGCAGCAACATACCCTGCTTCGGCAGTCGAGGTGGACACCGTCTGTTGTTTCTTACACTGCCATGAAATAAGACGATCTCCTAAGAACTGGCATCCGGCAGATGTAGATTTCCTGTCAATATCATCTCCACCGTAATTACTGTCAGCAAAAGCATAAAGATCAAATTCTGATTTTTTGGGATACCAAAGACTTCACTTCGGTTGTCCCTTCAGATATCTAAAAGTACGTTCGACAGCAATGTAGGTCCCCCCGGGGCGTCGCCGATCGATACGAGATCCGCACGAGCTCTAGGAGTGCGGAATCCTCCTAGACTCGTTTAATGGTGTAGAAGACGAAGAACACGATTACACACAAACACATACACGAACAAACACACGAATGGGATAAACACATCTGCAGATCTTTTATATAATAACCAAAACACAATACATACCAAACAGAAAACAAATGACGGCCGACCCGAGGTGAGCTCTACCTTGGGTCGTCCCACACGACTCTCCCTCTCGGTTTCTCTCTAGACAATTAAACTTATTACACACAACTCTAACTTTTCTGAATACCCAAACCTAACCAAGACACATATATATATATATATAAACAACTTCACGGGCTTAGGCCAGTAGGCGAAGTTGTTACAACTTCGCCTAAGGCGAAGTTGTTCTAACTTCGCCTATGGCGAAGTTGTCCTAACTTCGTACATCATATCCGCTGATCAGAATTGCATAGCGACGGTCACAAAATGCACCAACAAGCAATTAAATGAGAAAGTTTAGGATTAGCCTGAAAACGAGCACACTGACAGACTGCAAACATGATATCGGGTCTGCTGGCGGTGAGGTACATTAGAGACCCGATCATTGATCGATAGTATGTTTGATCTACGGGACTCTCTTCCGGATCAGATGACAGTAAAGGTCTTTCCACTATTGGAGTGTTAGCACTCTTGGAGTCTTTAAACTCAAAGTTGGCGAGCATATCCTCAACACACTTTCCTTGATGCAACAAAATACCCGCGGAACTTTGGCGAACCTGTAACCCCAAAAATGTTGTCATCTCGCCCAATGAACTCATCTCAAATCTTTTCTTCATAACTTCTTCAAATTCTACACACAATTCAGCACTGGTGGATCGAAAAATAATGTCGTCTACATAGATCTGGACTAAAATCAAATCTTTTATGACAGATTTACGGAACAAGGTTTGATCAATGGTTCCTCGCTTGTAGCCATGATCTAGAAGATGTGCTGTCAATGTAGCATACCATGCTCGAGGAGCCTGATGAAGCCCATACAATGCCTTGTCTAATTTGTAAACATGATTTGGCTTCTTTGAATCAATAAAACGCTGTGGTTGATCCACATATATCTCTTCCTTGACCTCGTCATACAGAAAAGCAGTCTTAACGTCCATTTGATACACAGTGAACACCATAAATGAAGCGAAGGCCTGAAAAATTCTGATGGCTTCAAGTCTGGCCACCGGAGCATAAACCTCAGTGTAATCCAACCCTTTAACTTGACGAAAACCATGAACTACCAATCGAGCCTTGTTTCGAACAATAACCCTGGTGTCATCTTGCTTGTTTCGGAACACCCATCTCGTATCAAGTGCTTTCTTTCCCTCCGGTAACTCAACCAATTTCCAAACTTTCAACTTGTCAAACGATTTAATTCTTCATGCATAGTGTCTACCCAACTCGATTCCTGTAGGGCCATGTCTACAGTCCTTGGCTCAATCTGAGATATGAAACAGGAAAACAAACAACTGTTTATATTTCCAGTCTGACTTCTGGTGGACACGCCCATGTCAAGAGGACCTATGACGTTCTCAATTGGATGATCTTTCTGAATTCTTGAAGGAAGTAATTGAACGGAAACATCACTAGTAGAATTTAAGTTTGACAAAGTCATGTCAATATCAGCAAGAGGGTTCTTCCATCCGGAGGTTACTGTACTATGTGAGTACGAAGTGCTTGCGACTTATTCATTTGAAATGACATCGGGAAATAGTGTGCTCCCGAAAATCTGACGAATAGGACTCTCCCCTTCGACTGTCACGGTGTCTTTAGACTGACTTGGCGAACATTCATTTTCCGGAATTGCTATCGGCTGAGAGACGGATGTGGGTTTGTCGTCAATAACTGGGTCTGGGATGTCGTCATCCAGAAGTGGAGAAATGTGGGATATTGCATGTGAGTCATATTTCTCAGCATCCACTGTAGTGCTACCTAAAGGTTCTGTGTTGATGACCGGAAACACATTGAACGGTTTGAAGAGTTCATTATAATTAAATAACCAGTCCGGACCAACACGAGCATCAGTCTCGTTTTCTTCCGACCAACGAACATTATAAGATTCTAGAATCTGTTTGGTAGACTTGTTGTAGACCCTGTTGGCAGTATAGCCCGCATAACCAACAAAGTAGCAGTCATCAGCTTTGGCCCCAAATTTCGGAGTAGACTCGAGGTTCAGAAGAGTACATGGGCAACCAAAAGCCTTAAAATGCGCGACAGTAGGCTTATGTCCATAGACGATCTCATAAGGAGTCTTCATTTGTGATTTGTTGATTATCACCCGATTCTGAACATAACAGGCCGTATTAATAGCTTCTGCCCAGAAAATAATGGCAGCTTAGAATCACACAGCATGGTCCTTGCCGCCTCGATAAGAGTCCTTTTTTCCTTTCAGCCACACCATTCTATTGAGTAGTTCGAGCTGAATTGTACTGACGAAGCACTCCCCTCGCAGAACAAAAACGATTCAAGGGTGCATTCTTGAATTCCGTACCAATCACAATGAATTCCTTTCAGCTTCAGATTCAACTGATTTTCCATAAGCACCACGAATCTTTTGATCAGCTCTGTAGTTTCACTCTTATTGGACAAGAAAAACACCCAAGTGAAGCGTGAGTAATCATCAGTGATAACCAAACAATTAGAACTGTGAGAGAGACTTACGACATGAACCGGACAAAGAAATCCATATGTAATAGTTGAAGAACTGAGGAGATAGTGTTGATCAGTTTTGGCTTGTGAGATTTACGATGATGTTTGCCCAGAGCACAGGCCACACACTTTTCAATGGTAACAAAATCCTTAATGGGTAGTCCATGAACCAAATCATTTTTAGCAAGTCGGCTTAGATTTTTCACATTTGCATGACCAAGACGACGATGCCAGAGCATTGCATTGTGTTCATACACTTTTGAGAACAAACATGTTATTTCATCTGGAATATTTTTGTTCATGTCGATCACATAAGCATTATCTTTTCGTTGTGATCGAACAAGAATCCAGTCTTCTGGTATAATGATACCCGGTTTCAGAATCAAACACTCCTTTTTAGTAAAATGAGTTGAAAACCCTTTGTCACAGATTTGTGACACGCTTAGCAAACTGTGCTTCAATTCAGGAACGAAATTTACGTTTTCAAATTTTAAAACACCGTTACTTACAGTACCCTTCTGTGTGATCTTTCCCTTTTCTCCACCCGCAAAAGACACATAACCACAATTAAAAGTTTGAATGTCGTGTAGCTGGGAAATGTCTCCTGTCATGTGCCTGGAACAACCACTATCAACATACCACGGTCTAATGATATTCCTCCATAGCTGCTCTGCAAAAAGTGCGGGATTAGTTAGTTTTTGGCACCCAGTCCATAGTGACACTGGTACACCTGACTCATCTATACTAGTTACAGGCTGCCATGACATATCTTCTCGATTATCTAACATTGAAGAAGAAACCTTCCGGAGACTTAGTCATCCATTTATATTTACCTTTGAAAGATTTTCTGTTGTTTGTATGAATGGATGGTTTAGTCTCTGGCTTGCATGTAGAGGGAACAAACGAATTTGTTCTCCCGATAGGCCGAAGTTTAGAAATCGAGTTAATTTTTTAAGTAAGAACATGGTTTCCACCCTTTTTCCGAGACATGTTAGGCTTGGTCTGATGAGGACTAAACCTACCAGATTTGTTTCGGTTTCAATCACCGTCAGAGGGATTAGCCGTATGATGCCTAAATCTTTGCCTGTATGAATTGTGAGGCATATAGGGCATATTCCTCTGATAAAATCCATAATATGGAACATATGGACGATGTGGACAATTTCTGGCAATATGATCGGGAGTGCCATAGTTAAAACACGTTTGTCGCTTTATGTAAAAATCATTTTGGGCAACTCCTTGTCTGGACTGGTTGTATGGACCAGCTTGTTTAAACTTGCGAGAACCATGTTTCACATTTTGAAACTTATCACCTTGTTTGTCATTAGAGCATCCCTCTTTGACAAATTTAGGTGGTAGATACTTGTTGAATTGTTTTGATTTTTTAATTTTATTTGAAACCACATTTTCAAAATTTAAAGGTTCAACTGAATCAACCACACAAAAATAGCTGCTCTTTAAACCAGAGCCCACACAAACAGTTGGAATAACAGAATTCAAAGCAGGTAGTTTCAAAGTAACATCAGAATTAAAGTCTTTATTAAACGAAACACAAGCTTCATCATCCTCATCAGTCCAATCCTCAAAAATTACTTTCTCTGCACATGAAGTAGACACGTTAGTATCGTTCACTCCTGAGGTGGATGCACTCACATGATCAGATACGTCATTCTTATCATGTTTACCTTACTTCATGTCCTGTACCGTTTCTTCCTACTTTTTGGTGACAAGAAGTTGAACATAGTTGTCATTGTAAGGTGGGGGTACCTGACTGTACCCTAATCCCTCACCTTCCCTTTCCTTCCACCATAATTGATTATCAATCATTGAGTTACTACTTTACTGGAACCCTCGAATTTTTTAAATCAAGTTCAGCTCTTTCAAATTTAGCGTTTAAGTTCAAAATTTCAAATTTTGAGGCTTCCAGTTTAGCATTTGATTCAACAATTTCTTGCTTAGCATCTAGGTGGTGATAACACTTTACACTGAATTCAGACTTAAGCTTAGAGAGATCCTTTTTATATGCTTCTATTTTATCTACAAAGGATTTTTCATTTTTCTTAAGTTTAAAATTTTCTGATTTTACTCTTTCCATGTCTCTGATTAAGTTATCATTATGAAGTTTATATAAGTTGGTTTTATCAACACAATCTAGATAGCATGGTTGAAAGCTTACCTCAGATGAGCTGGAGGGAGTAAACGCCATGAATGTGAATTGAAGTTCCTTGACTTGCTTCTCAGTAGCGTTTTCCTCTTCAATGTCTTCAACATTTGCAAAATTTGTAGTCTGACTTCCAATGTTGAGAGCAGCCATCTGATCCTCCCAAGAGAACTGTTGAGCAATCAATCCCCTTTCACCATTTCCCGAACTCTCACCAACATCTCCCCTAGCATTACCCACTTTCTGTGTTTCCTTCCTTCACTGGGTTAGTACATTCACGAGCATAATGACTCGGCTCGTGACAGTTATAACACCTCAGAGTGTTCTTGTTAAAACCCACTTTCTGATTATTTGGCATGTTCCAATTGTTTCTACCAGTCCTCTTAGTGAATTTCTTGGCGCGAAACACTGCCATAGCAATTTGCCAAGCGATATCCATTTCCTCAACATCATCAGGGTGAATCTGATTGAGTTCAGCAGCCACAACTGGTTGAATCAAGTCTCCAGCTAGAAATGCATTAGAGCAGTTCATGAACCCTGCCATTAGAGCTATGTTCTCCTGAGTCTCTTTCGGAATGGAGGGAAACTGGCTTGCATTCAGACCATGAGCAGATGAAGGTTGTGCTGATGAAGATTGAGCAGACTTAGTGAAGAAAACTGAGGCTGGTTGAGGTGGAATAGCAGAGGAATGGCCCTGAGTGGACTTAAACATCTGAAATTTTCCTAAGGTCGGTGGTTGCTGAGTGGCCTTGAACATAGAGAAACTCTCTTTAGAAATGAGAGCATTGTTGGAAAAAACGTTGTAACCAGCTGCACTGTAGGAATTTGCATGATTTATTTCACGTTGCTTGTCGTCTATATCACATGCCTTGATAGTAGCCATCATCTCAGAGATCAACATTCTGTTGAGATCTTTAGTCTTCTTGATAACAGCAACATTCATGTCCCAACTTTTTGGCAATGAGTTCACCAGTTTGTTGTTTATCTCTGACGTTGCTAGATAATACTGGCAGATCTCATTTCAGTCACTAGAGATATGAACATTTGGAGTTGAGTTTCCAACGACTCCCCCAGAACATGGTTGAACATGTTGAACTTTTGTCGCAGCAGGTGTTGGCGACTCCTTTTCATATCTTCATTTCCCTCATACACTTCGATTAGTGCCTCCCATAGTTCCTTGGCAAATTGAAGTTCTTTAAAACCAAGGGCAATCTCAGGTGAAAGAGCCATGGTTATAGTTGATAGAGCCCTTTCATCCTCTTCAACTTTGGCAAAATCATCATCATCATACTGTGCCACTGGCTTCACAACAACCTCATTTGAATCTTCACGTTGATACGTGATGATTTGGGGTCCTCTAACGATTCTCCAGATCTTGGCATCTTTCATTTTAACATATTTTTCAAAACGAAATTTCCACTCGCTGAACCCCTCATAAGACAATAGGCGAGGTACATGAGTTGTTGTCCCCATTATTGAATCTAATTCTTGATGAAGTAGAGCACTTGATGATACATTGCTGTTGGATAACTGTTCCATTTTTAGAATAATTTAGAAGTTTATTTTGGTCTAGAAGAAATTATAGTCCAAGTCCAACTATCGGGTCCAAATCAACTAATCAGGTCCAAATAGATCCTGCAGTCTACTAAGCCGAGAACCAAGGTTGACCGAAAACACCTTCAGTTAGCAGAGAACACCTCTATTGACCGAGAACAATGATTATTGATCGAAAACTCAAGTCAACCGAGAACTGCCCTAGCCGAAAACTGGTAGTAGCTGTTGGTACATGTTTGTCAGTAGTTCATAGTCTAGCGATTGTAATCGAGTCTGTAATGTAATTATGTATTTGATTATGTTTAAGTTTATGTAACCAGCGAAGTTGTCGACAAGTTCGCTTAGGCGAACTTGTTGAACAAGCGAAGTTGTTAGCAAGTTCGCTTAGGCGAACTTGTTCAACGAGCGAAGTTATTGACAACTTCGCCTGAGGCGAAGTTGTCGTGTATATATTGTAACCTACGGGTTACAGTGAAGGTGGTTCGTTTGAGTTGTTCGTTTGGTTTTGTTTAGTGTGTTCGAGTTTAGCAGACGTGTTTACTTATCCGAGAGTCTGTAATTGTGATCTCGAGTCACGTGTTTGAGTTATACAATATAATGTGTGTTCGGTTATTGTTTCGTGTGTTTGTTCAATACGTGTTCTACGCTCGTAACTAATCACGCAGGGATTCCGCACCTGCGTTGTTAGGGATATCCCGTGTACGATCCGTTCCGGAACCTACAATTGGTAACAGAGCTATCCCGTGCAGATTCTTATATATTAATCAAGACACGTTACAAACCGTAACATAAACAGAAAACACGACGGACCCGAGGTGAGCTCTACACCAATAAACGAGTCTAGGAGGATTCCGCACTCCTAGACCTCGTGCGGATCTCGTATCGATCGGCACCGGGACTAACAATTGGTATCAGAGCCTTAGGCTCTTACGCTTTGGTTCGAGATCTGCGTTTTTGGTGTTTCTGGCACGTTTCTGTGCGTTTCTGGCCGAACAGCTCTTCTGGCGAAGTTATTGTTCATCAGGCGAAGTTGCCATCACTGTTCGTAGGGTTTCAGCGAAGATATAAGATCTGGCGAAGTTATGGACAGGCGAAGTTAGCAGCCAGGCGAAGTTATAGCCGGGCGAAGTTATAGCCAGGCGAAGTTACGAACAGGCGAAGTTGACTTTAGGCGAAGTTGACTTCTCGGCGAAGTTAAAAAAAAAAAAAAAAAAAAAAAAAAAAAAAGTATTTTGGAGTTTTCGTCTGTATGGCCAGGTGTACACGATTATTGTGAGACCAAAGATGTTATTCCGTCAACGAGTGATCTTGTTATCTCTTGGTCTTACGTGTGAACAAATACGTGTCAACTCTGGATTTGGAGTTGAGGTTGTGAATGGGATATTGTTTGAAACTGGATATTGACACATATTCGGGTGTTTGTGGGCAATGAAATTGTTGTTGTTCGTGGTTGACCAACCGAAGAAAGTCAAATTGGACTGAAGGTTTTCGTCATTACTGGATTGCGGTCAGAGCATACTATTTATGTTATTTTCTAGGCGTTCGAGAATTGGATCCTGAAACGTGATGCTTATTTATTAGAGTGAAGATTCTGGAACAAGTTGGATTTAACCGGGAGTTAAAGTGTCTATGTTCTTGATCGTTATCCCTGGTGATTGAAGATGCTTCGGATTAATTAATGGTCATGTGTTAGATTCTGTCAAGGTGGTTTTGTGATGAAATTGATCACCTGATGTTGAGTAGTTGAAGATTAAACCTTATCGTATGCCGACGAGTTGGTGAAGTTGTGGAGGAAGCCCAAATTCATGTGTTGGTGAAGTCAGATGGACTCACGTGATTGGTTGAGATGATCTATTGGCACGAGGATGCATGCATTTCAAAGACCTCAATCGTTATAGTCGGAGAAGCTTACACTGAAGGGGAAATCTGATATGGAAGACGCTGGGTGATTGGTAGATTTGTGAAGCTACAGGACAGTTTCAGACACGGCTGGTTGAACAAGACAGGAGATCATCAGTTAAGAGGGAGTCTGTTAGTACATGTTTTGTAACAGATGATCTTTTGTGTTTGTTAGAATTGAGAGCAACGGTCAAAGGGGAGACTGTTGGTGCATTTTGTGACCGTCGCTATGCAATTATGTCCAGCGGATCGCCACAGGCGAAGTTAGCACAACTTCGCCTAGGCGAAGTTATAACAACTTCGCCAACGGCGAAGTTGTAACAACTTCTGCCTTAGGCGAAGTTATCACAACTTCGCCTTGGGCGAAGTTATGAACAACTTCGCCTACTGAAGCCCAGGCCCGTGAAGATTGTCTATATATAGTTGTGTCTTGTTTAGCTTTTGTATTCAGTAATCCAGAAATTTAGTGTGTGTGTGAGCAGCTTGTTAAGAGAGAGTAAGAGACTAGGAGAGTCGTGTGAGACGACCCGAGGTAGAGCTCACCTCGGGTCCGTCGTGTTTTCTGTTTATGTTACGGTTTGTAACGTGTCTTGATTAATATATAAGAATCTGCAGATTTGTTTATCCTGTTCTTGTATTTGTTTGTGTATTTATTCGTATACGTGTTTGTGTTCTTCGTCTTTACACCATTAACGAGTCTAGGAGGATTCCGCACTCCTAGACCTCGTGCGGATCTCGTATCGATCGGCAACGGGACTAACAGTAGCCGATAACAAG
The DNA here is from genome assembly GCF_021521415.1 of Bidens hawaiensis. Taxonomy (NCBI): domain Eukaryota; kingdom Viridiplantae; phylum Streptophyta; class Magnoliopsida; order Asterales; family Asteraceae; genus Bidens; species Bidens hawaiensis. The sequence goes on along the minus strand of NW_027493022.1, from coordinate 140,383 downwards.
TGTGGCCGAGAACAGATTGTGGCCGAAAACTAGTTGTAAGCCGAGAACAGTTTGTGGCCGAGAACTAGTTGTAGCCGAGAACCCTGATTCTCACCAGAAGTCAATCTGTAGCGTAACAAACTTCCGAGAAAGACGGGATTTTGATTTGTTTCCAAACCAAAACCAATCTCTTCCCAAAAGTGAATCTCCTTCTTCTCCGATTAGTTGTTCACCGGAATACAAGCAGACCACCAATAAATCAAGATCTTGAATCCTTGATATCACAATAACGAGCCTGAATAGGTCTAAGGCTCTGATACCAATTGTAAGTCCCGAATCTGGATCACTACAATTATGATATCAACAATCTAGGTGTTGGCACGGAACTTCAACACTAGATGATCCAAGAACACAAACAAAGCACAAACACGTCAAACACCAGAGTGGCTTCAAAACACATGTTAATATTAACGTCGGGTGCTTAAGCACTAGCAATACAATACTCGTCTAAGAAAACCTTTAAACGGCTAATAACCACGTGAACCACCCGCTAACCCTATACAATGATATATATATAGGGAGCTAACATACTAGCCCAACAAAAGCCCAAAGCCTGCTGAGAACCACTAAAGTTCTCGGCTTACATAATATACCCTATCTAAGCCCAACTTACAAGCATAAACAAAAAATATAGCCTAACAATTTTAATGCACAAATGATAAGTGTTATTATACGAAAATTCGACCAACAGAAAATGTGAATCCCAATTGCCACCAAAATCAAGGACACAAGACCTTAGCATATCCTTAAGGGTTGGAATGGTAATCGGACTGACCATCCGTTTGAGGGTGATATGCAGTGGTAAGATCAAAGTGGTTTGGAGCAATTTCCAAAAATGAGAATCGAAACAACCATCATGGTCAGAGATGATGCTCAAAGTTATACCATGACGACAAACAACCTTGTTGACATAAATCTGAGCGAGTTGTTCGGTTGAAAACCTTTCTCTAATTGGAATAAAAGAGCTGATTTGTTAACCTATTAACGATGACCCAAATACAATCGTTTTTCTTTTGGGTGACTGGAAGTTTCGTGACAAAGTCCACAGTGATATTGTCCCACATCCACACTAGAATAAATGCAACATCTGCATTTCTGAAAAGTAATATATAGCAGAAGTTCTTATTATTAACTGTGTGTCATTAGTGTAATTGTGTGCGTGTTTATATTTGGATAAGGATTGGGTTTGGTATGGAAAGTGGGTGGTGGGGCCTATAGCCTCCTATATAAGGCCTTTCCCTCCATCCTTTCACCATTTCTTCCCACCACACACGCACTTTCTTTCTAACACTCGAATCCAATCACAGACAAAAAGAAGGAAGATCCTCGTGTGTGAACGTCATCAAACACCAAGAATCACGTCCGGATCCGAGAGTTGGTCCAAATCCGAACCCATACCCAAGAACAAAAGGATGAGTGTGGTTAAAAAGGTTAAGTTCTTAGGTCGGATTCGACATGCAACTTGTTATACTAGTAGATCGAGCCGTAGGAAGTTGGAAAAATATAAACTTGGTAACCCGTAGCCCAACGGGAAAGATATAAGATAAAAAGGTGACGTTTGGACTATGAGAAACATGGTTATACAAAGTTGGTACAATCCGAAACCCATAAAAAAGGGTAAAATCGGGCCCTAAGGAAGAGTCACAGAGGAAAATGGCTTTAAAATGGTAAAAAACGAAGAAAAGGAAAAGATTTCGCATCGCACAGCCATGCAAAGCGAAACTTCCCATGCGAGGCGAACTTCCATGCGAAGCGAAACATCCATGCGAAGCGAAACTTCCCATGCAAAGCGAAATGGACCATGTGAAGCGAAACTTCCCATGCGAAGCGAAATGGATCATGCGAAGCGAAATGGTCCATGCGAAGCAAAATGGTCCATGAGAAGTGAAATGGTCCATGCGAAGCGAAATGGCCCATGCGAAGCAAAATTTCATGCGAAATTATCTCATGTGAAATGTTTCAAATTGTTGCAAAACGTGACCCGATTCATTTTCTGATGCGTTTTTGATAAGGACCTATTATTGAAAATAAATTTTTCCAAGCTGACCTGGCAGCTCGACCCCAGCTAGGGGCTCTGCCCCTTGGACCCTGCTAGGGGCTGCCGCCCTTAGACCCCGCTACAAGGGGCACTGCCCCTAGGGCCCCGTTAGTTAAGGGTTTCATTAACATAGATGTATGAAGTAGTAGTGATAGATAATTGACACTCATGATGTGTTACACAGTTAGCCGTGCACAGCTAAGGAATGGTATCACCATTAACTCAGAGAGAAATCGACAGCAGGTGAGTTCTAGCCCCCTTTATCTGTTATACTTTCGGGGCCGTGTGCATACTCCCATGTGATAGATAATACATTTACTTGAATGGCAAGTGTATGATATGTGTATGATTGTGTATTGAATGTTGTTACTACAGAATGTTTATATGAATGAGTATGTATATATATATTTTATAACATGCACGTTTTACAGAATGTAATGTATATTAATTGAGTATCTAGAACTCACTCAGCGTAGCTGACTTTTAGTATGCACGCAGGTGGGTAGGATGAGGCAGATCGCTTGAGGTGAGACACGTGTCGTTTATGTTAACATTATGTTATCGTTAAAGACTTAATGTATTTTGTTTAAAACAAGTACTTATATTTTGTAAGAATGTTCATTATTAAGTATTTCGTGAAAAGTTTTAATTAACTCTGATTTTAGAACTATGTTTATGAGTAAATCCAACGCCAAAGTAGGGTTCCGGGATCGGGGCCTTACAATAAATGGTTTCACGAGCAAACCAGATGGTTTTTGATACTCCGCTTGGATCAAATTAGACATTTTCCTATGTAGAGGGAAATATCTTTCTTCATTCCGGGCCACCAATATGTAGATCAAAGATCGAAACACATCTTATCCGCACCGGGATGGATGGAATATCTCAATTTATGAGCTTCGTCTATTATAAATGTGCGAAGATTATCATGACCTGCCACCCGCAAACAATTAAGGAAGTAGAGCAAACCATTACACTTGGTTTCTAGTTGGAGTTTAGCACCACCCGAAATCTCTTCATGCATATTTCCTTTGTTGATGAAGATGTGCTGGGCTTTAAAGATACGAAACTAGAGATCGGGTTGAATAACCAGATCATTTAAAATCTTCACTTTGATTTTCCCTCTATCGATAACGTTTATACCAAATTATCACTCGTCGAAGCTCTTCTCATCCCATTCACTTGGATGCAAGAATGTTTTAGGCATATGATGCAAAGGTTCAACCTTAATTACTCGATAATGAACAATCTAATTCTTTGGTTCATTGACAAGACACATTAGTATTCTTCATTAATATCAAACCGTTCCAAGAATTGTCCCTTTCAACATAAGTAATCCGTTGAATACTCGTAGCCAACATACCAGGAATTCAATCCTTCATAAAGTAGTAATCGTAAAGACACTTATAGTTGAAAAGTTAGGTTTCAGTCTTGAACAAATCAATCAACAATCAAAGAAATGTGGCAGTCGTTTAGTCTTGAACTCAGTAAAACGTAGCTTTGTCAAAATGTCCACCTGAATTGCAGTAAATTCCAAATTTTTGAAGAAATCCTTACAATCGTAGGAAGATACCAAACAATATAAACTCCTAGATAAAATTTTCTCTCTCTCTCTTTCCTTATTAAACTTGGCAAGATCTTGATAAAATATCCCAAAAACTAATAATCTCTTCCTTTTTATAGTCGTGTTCTCCTCTCGGGCACTAGACACGAGTGAAGATTCGGCCCGAAAAAATATTGTCGCCAAATTTTTTAAAAGAATGCCCCCTTATTTGGAATATCCCAGAAAAATTTCATTTATGTAAGTTATTCTAAAATATAATTTTTTTTTATTTTTTTTATCGGGGTACTCATCTTCTGCTGGTGCATGGGTAACACCTCATTCGCTGAAAAGATGTCTTCATTCGCTGAATTTGTATCCCATTTATCAAAGGCATGTTCTCCATACTCCTAACATTCATCGACTATAAACAAGCAATGAGCAAATGATAGTATAGGTGGTGAATGTTCATAAAAATGCATGTGAATGACTCAATATGCAAGCAGATGGTCAGTTACTTGAAAGTTATCAGGGAGTATTGAGGCAAATGGTTGATAGTTAACGCTCAAATCAACGAATGGCGTCAGTTCATCAAACGAATGAAAGCACAATAGCTTCTGTCAATGGCGGATTTCATCAAAATCCAATCAAATTTACAAATTAACTCACCAAATCTACAATGAAGCTACGAATTTAGTTCACAAACGCTAATAAATATTCAGTTTCATTAATAACATATAATTTAGTCCATTTGAAGATAATCACACGAACACGAATGTCTCAAATCAAATTTCCCAGCTAAAATGGGCCATATCAAGAGCAATTCTTTCTCTAATACCAATTGAGAAACTGTTAAATTTTCCGTAGGACCTAATTTTGATTACCTGATACAACCGATTGATATACAAGATTCAATACAATGGTTCGAGCCAACTTATTACTCGTTTATTGCTAATCGAATGATTACAAATGATACATACATTGTAAGACCCTGAATCCTACAGTTGGTGATCATACACGAAACTTACAAAATTCTTAAACCCAAAACAATTCATTTCATTTCGAAAACCATTTCAGAGTATAATTTAGTGGAAAATCATAATTATTAAAACAAGTTCCCAAAAACCGGGAATTATGTCAAAAACCAAACTTCAATGTATTTAATAAAACTTTAAAAGAAAAGTGTTCATCATTAAAACTTCCGACTAAGTATACCCCCCACCGCCTAAGTAGCCGCGTGCATGTCCAAGCGGAAACGCATCCTCCTCCTAACCTAAAACTCACACTAACATGCACACAAAGTCAGCTTGAGCTGAGTGAGTTCAAGTTTTAATAATTGACATCTAAAATAATAATAGTCATAAATATTCCAAGAGTTTTAAAAATAAAATGGGTTACAACAGTTAGGCCATCATCAATAATAGGTAATCATCATTATATATATATAAACATCCTTATAATTATATCCCTACATATATATCATCCAAGTAATAACATCAGGGTCGAGCACACGTACAACCCAAACACGTAACATCCAATGATGATCATGCCACACAAGCCTCCCCCCTCACGGGTTTTTCAGGGCCCGCCACAGGATTTAAGAACCTGAGTAGTATAGTTTGTCCCGGCCAAGATCACCATCCATCCGTATGCAAACACAAAGTAGGCATACGCAACATCCTTAGTCGAAAACGACTAATTAACATCGCCAATTATTGGCCATAAAGTAACGCATGCATAAACACTTGTATATATGTATGTATATATACTTATATATATATAACATTCCAACCATACCATCATGAAAGTAAGCCTAGGGTCATAAACTAACACCAGCATACACATTCATAAATATCATCTCATGACATACTACAATACGAGTAAGCCTTCATCCTAGAGTCTAGACCGTAAGTAATGTCTATAACCTTATAAAATATATATAACCATAAATGAGCCTCAAATATTCCAGGGCATAGAGTATAATTCACACATATTTTCATTAACTCACAAACACAAGTAAGGCCATATAAAACCATCTAATTAGTTTAAACGAGTATAGTTGGATAAAACTGTAATATGGTGTGCATGCTAGCCCAAAACGTAAAAGGAGTAAAAGGGGCATCGTGAACTCACCTGACACGAGTCACGCAAATACCAACGAATTAGAGAAACTCAAAGCCAATCCACAAATCACAAGCCTGTCGGATTGCACACAAAGATTACTAACTAAAACCATACCGACTTGTTTATCCTACGAGGCAACCTAATACGGTTCGAGTTACCTAAAGCCTCGACCTCATCAAACTCAATCATAACAGCCCCTGGGGCCTTAAGTTTACCAACACGACCCTTAGATATTCCTAGGAGTAAGGAATTCCCCAAATTACCCCGGAAGCACTAGGTGATACTAACACGCGCGTTTAGGAGTCGTTTAGGCAAGTAACATCCAACTCAGCCCCGTGTGGACCCAATATGATAAATTCTCAGCCAACAGGTCCACATGACGCTACACGAGTCAAATGGGTCGGTAACTCGCAAGTACAACGCACCAACTATTCAATAAACGTGAATGCGCGTTGTACCTACCCGTTTGAGTAACTGACAACCCACTCAGCCCCAATAGCCCGTACATTAAACCGAAGCTATCCGAGCTGAATTGGTCATCACTTACTTCATCTCTCGCGTTAAACACAACAAATCACCATTCTAGACAACCGAAAATTAGTTTTCAATCTATTGACAATTGATCAATCAAACGAGCTTCATAGCCCACGATACAAAGGTAAAACAAATATGACATACCTAGGAAGATGACGGAGCAAAAGCTTACTTCAAATAGCCCCGACAAGAACACAATTGAACATCCACCAGTTAAGCCTAAAACGAACTTATCGATCAATAACAAGTAAAACGTACAGATTTTCAGATTTTAGCATGCGAAGATGCATTTAATTACATAGGATAATCTTTGAAATAAATTATTAAATTTTTATCAGACTTTAATAAATGTCTTAGGTTTATAAAAATATTTTTATTATATTTTTCTAGTGGACACAAAAATCATAAAAATTCCTCCAACACAGAAAAGTATGTGCAGCTATTTCAGTGCGCAACAAAATGGTTTTATTTTTATAAAATCATACCCAACCAAATTAAACAATTCCAATTGGGTTTAGTTCCTAACTCAAAATATTAACTTCCAGAAGTGGAACCAACCAATTTGGACTTGTCGAAAAAGAGTTATGATGTCGGGAAGACAGACCAGAATCCGTTATCCCGTATCAGCTTTGACACTCGATCTTATAAAATCATAAAAAGCATTCAAATCTCGTCCAAAAATTACATATTATACCTTTCTGGAAACTAGACTCAAAGTATAACATCATAGAAACAAGAATCGATCAAAAAAAATGTATTTTCATTGAGTTACAGACTAAAAACTAAACGAGTACGAATCTGTCAGAAATCTTTATAACCAAAACTCAACCCTAACGTGTTCAATAAAGGGTTTCATGGTTAAAAAGAGTTGCATGGACGTTAGACTAACCTTGAATTAGACTCGGGAGGGATGGAACTCAGCTGGGGCTGCACGAAAAACGAGGTGGGGGCTGCTGGGAATGCAAAGATCGGACATAACAAGAGGGAGGAGGGAAAGAGTTAGGGTTTTGATGGTATAATAAAATAATTACACTCTAGCCATTCAAACTTGTACAATGTAATCACTTCTACAATGTCCCCGAAGAATGCCAACTCAATCCCGAAAGATATACAAACTCTACAAATGTCTCATGCCGATAAACGAAAATGCCGGGTGCTACATACTAATCTAACGATTTAAGTCATAAGAGGCGATGTTTTGAGCAAAAGGATGGATAAACGGACTTTTAAAATGTATTACAAGGCTCTAATTTAGAAAGACGAAACCCCGGATTTTAAACAAACATTTATAAACGATCGAGCCGATTAACGAAATTTACGGGCGTTACATACATACATACTTACATACGTACATACATACGTACATACATACATACATATATATACATACTTGGTAAAACGTACGTACGTACGTACATACATACATACTTGGTAAAACGTATGTACGTACGTACATACATACATACATATGTACATACTTGGTAAAACGTACGTACGTACGAACATACATACATACATACATACATACATACATACTTGGTAAAGCTGGATACACCATGATGTGCACCTCGTGGTGGCCTATCATTATAGAGAGGCTTTGGAATGGTAACGGTACAAATCTGAAAAGGAATGACCAAAACTCTAAGTACAAACGCATGGAATAAGGCAATAAGCCTTATATAGGCATGCCACCCATTACACTGACCATTCAGGCACATGGGGTCATTTCGTAAGCGAATAACTTCCCGTACGCTCATACCTTGAGCGTATGGGCTCTCTAGTAAGCGAATGAGACTCCTTATGCCAATGCTGAGACATATAGGCTCCTAAGCTAGGTGAATGGGCTTCCAAGCGCCAACATCTAGGCGTATGGCACTTAGTCTAGTCATAAGGACTCCATACACTTACATTCCAAGCGTATGGTCCATGTTTACAACATTTAGTATTGACAAAACTACCCCTAGACTATTCGAAGCTACATAAACAATTTAATGTACTAATTGTTTTTAATATGAGAATTATATTATTTGTAACGCACGGATTTTAATAGTGTGATTTTATCTCGAACAATTACACCATAGAATTAAGTTAACGAATTATAAAGTTTAACGATATCAAAATTGATGATAATAATTTTAACGGGTTTAATGAATATGAAAGTTGGTTTTTAGGTGAAATATGATAAATTATAACTTATAATAAATTTTATTTAGGTTAAAATAATTTTATTTGATTTAGAAATTAATTTTGGTTTATTATATAAAAAGAAAATAGATTTAAAAAAAATAAACAAAAGATTGTGAACTGACCCCTGTTCAAACTCGGGTCTGGTGTGGATTACACTTATGTCTTAACAACCATGCCAACTATTTAGTTTGATATTAAAGCATTACCATAAATATATAAATATAATAACAAGTTTATCATCTTTGTTAAAAACCCTAGAATTCTAATTCATCAAATTTCTTTCATGTTTGCTCAATCTAAGTTAGGGGTTTTGTTAATCAACTAGAAGTAATGAAAAACCCAATTACCTAGATTGGTTACGATTTGACGGAGAACTAGAACTTGGCTGGAGACGAACTTGATGGAGAATTACAAGATTTAGGGTGTATTTTTGTGTGATTTGAAGTTATGAACACGTTTAGTTGATGATTGAGGGTCTATTTATAGCCCTAATTGCAACGAATTGAGTTAAAGACTATTGTAATATTAATAATGTCCGGTCGGTTTCAAGATTAATTCATCATTATTTGGATGTTATTGCAAGTTATTATGGATGATTACTGATTTCCATTAGCGGAGAATGAAGTTACGAGTTGTAATTTGAATTAATATTGCATTTTGGTTGTGTTTAAGACCGTGCCGGAATGTTCAAACGCCGACGGAGGTCCGGCCGCCGGAAAATCGGGGTAAAAGAGGGGGAACGGGCTGGGTAGTTTATATTATTTTATTATTAATTTTTAAATATAATTATATGTAACGCCCAGAAATTTCGTTAATCAGCTCGATCGTTTATAAAAGTTTGTTTAAAAGGTGGGATTTCGTCTTTCTAATTTAGGAGCATTGTAATATGTTTTAAAAGTCTGTTTATCTATCCTTTTGCTCAAGGCATCACCTATTATAACTTAGAGGACTAGATTAGTATGTAGCACATACTAATTTTCGTTTAACGACATGAAGCGTTGTATAGTTTGTATGTTGGTCGGGTTTTAATATTTAAGGTTGAGGGACCTCTTGGGTATTTCCAAACATCCATATAATTAACTTGTGGTTCAAGTTGTCTCAACATCACATTTGAGGGACCAGTTTTGTAAAATGGTAATAATAACCAAGACATAGGCCGCCCCCTACTCTCCTTTGCGATCGATCTCTTCACCAAGCTCTCATCACGTTTTGCTTCATCATTCTACCAATTCCAATCCATATTCAATCAATTACAGGTTAGTACTACATCAAGGGATGCCTTTTTCATCATTAAATCGTTTATTGAACCCTAGAGATGTCGTAATCATATTAAGGTTTGAGTTTTGATTAAAACAGTTGCTGATAAAAATTGATTTTTTTGATCGATTCTTGATTCCATGATATTCTACTTTGATTCTAGTTTCCAGAAAGGTATAATTTGTAATTTTTGGAAGAGATTTGAATGGTTTTTATGATTTTATAAAAACGTGTCTCAAAGTTGATGCGGGGTGACGGATTCTGGTCTGTCTTCCCGACATGATAACTCTTTTTCGACAAGTCAAAATGGGTTGGGTCCACTTCTGGAACTTCATATTTTGAGTTAATATTACAACCCAATTGGAATCGTTTAATTTGGTATGGTAATGATTTTTAAACATATAAAACACTTTTGCTGCGCACTGAAATAGCTGCACATACCTTTCTGTGTTGGAGGAATTTTTATGATTTTTGTGTGCACTAGAAAAATATAATAAAAATATTTTTATAAACCTAAGAAATTTATGCAACTCTGGTAAAATTTCATAATTTATTTCTTTGATTTTCCTATGTAATAAAATACATCTTTGCATGCTAAAATCTGCATGTTATACTCATTATTGATCGATACGTTCGTTTTAGGCTTGACCGGTGGCTGTCCAATTGTGTTCTTGTCAGGGCTGTTTAAAGTGAGATTTTGCTACGTCATCTTCCTAGGTATGTCCTTTGTGTTATACTTTAGTATCATGAGCTAAGAAGCTCATTTGATTGGTTAATTGTCGATATATTGAAAACTAGGATTTCGGTTGTCTAGATTTTTAATTGTTGTGTTTAGCGCATTGTTTGAGGGAATTAACAACCAATTCAGATTATGTAGCCTCGGTATATTATACGGGCTGTGAAAAACTATTTTTTAGTTAATGGGGCTGAATTGGTTGTCAGTTACTCAAACGGGTCGGTACAACGCAAATTCGCATTTAGTTGGTAGTTTGTGCATTATACCTGCGAATTACCGACCCATTCAACTCGTGAGGTATTGTGTGGACTTGTTGGCTGTGATTTTATTAAATTTGGTCCAAACGGGGCTGAGTTGGTTGCTAAGTGCATAAACAACTCGTTAGCGCGCGCATTCGATACAATTAACGACTTTCGAGTGTAGTTTGGAAATCCTTGTCCCCGGAATTAGCTAAGGGTGGTTTTGGTACACACATGGCCTCGGGGGCTGTTGTAATTAAACTCGGTAAGGTCGAGGCTTTAGGTAAATCAAACCATGTAGGAACGCCTAGTAGGATAAACGAGTCGGTTCGGTTCCGTTAGTAATTATTGTTTGTAATCCGACAGGCGTTTGAGTTGTGGGAATACTTAGGGGTTCTTTATCTCATTGTGATAGTGTGCCTCGTGTCAGGTGAGTTCATGATGCCCTTTTACTTTTTACGTTTTGGGCTAGCATACACACCTACTTGTTTTACCCGTTAAACTGTTAAGTGACTGCTTATAGGTTTACTTGAAGTAATTGCATTTTAGATGCATCATACATATTACCTATGACCTATACTTGTGGAAATATAATAGTTCGTCATGATTAAGCCATAGTGCATATATTTATACGTATATCTATTGATGTGTGTACTTGATGAACTTACGTGTAAGCATGCCTTTGGGTGTGTGTGTTTGCATGGATTGTGGCTGGGTCCAATGTATTACTCGAGTTACGACTCGTGGTGAGAGGCTCGTGTTGCATATCCATGATTTGGACGGGTCCAATATATTACTCGAGTTACGACTCGTGGTGAGAGGCTCGTATTGTGTGGATTTTCTGTATTAGGGTCCAATATATTACTAATACATTACTCGAGTTACGACTCGTGGTTAGAGGCCCGTATGTGTGGATTTTCTGTATTAGGGTCCAATATATTACTCGAGCTACGACTCATGGTGAGAGGCCCGTATTACTTACTGTTTTCTGTTACCGGGCCCAATATATTACTCGAATTACGACTCGTGGTGCAAGGCCCGTGTTAGCATAAATATTTTAAAGGAAAAACATTTATTTATTTAATTATGATTTTCAAGGTTTTTGTACTTTTGAAATGTAAACTGAATTATGAACATTGATTATATAAAACTTGAACTCACTCAGCTTAAGTTGACTTTGTGTGTATGTTAGTTTGAGTTGTAGGTTAGAGACTCGAGATTTCTACTTGGACGTGCTGGAGACTACTCGGACAATTGAAGGCGTTCCTAGTCAGAGATTTTGAAATAAAACAAACATTTTGTTTACATTTGATTTTTGGGCACTTGTACCTGAGTTGGGATTTTGGATACTTAACCTTTACCACACCTTATTGTTTGGAACCTTTTCCTAGGTTTTGGGCATTTTTAATACTCATGAATTTCCTTTGTTAATTTACTCTGAAATGGTTTTTAATAAAACAAATTATTTTTGGTTTTAAATTTTTAGGAAATTTTGGATATGATTACCGGCTGTAGGATTCCCGGGAAGTTTCTGGTCCCTCAAGATTCAAAGTGTTTAGGATATGGTTTGCAATATAATTACACTTCTAACCTTGAACTTTTGAAATGGCATAAAATGTAAAAGGATTTGTATAACTTGGATAATTTTTCGTAATTTACCCGTATAATTTGTGGATTGTTTAAAATTTAAAACCCAGAGTTTTATTAATTGATCGAAATAATAGAAAATAAACGAACTATTAACTCTAATCAGTGGGATTATTTTATGAATAATAAAATGATAAATAAAATACAATGAAACAACAAACCGGGTTGGTTTAACGAATACAAATCCGAATCCAAATACAAATAAAAATGACGAATGCCACACTCCCCGTTTTCCGTTGTTGTCTAATGCTTGAATAGCAACTGCAAATCATCAGTCACCATAAATGTACTGACAATGACTAAGCTAACAACATCATATTGACATTAAAGAGCGACCCTCCATATTGGCATTTTTTAGAGGGTTCATTTAGAGGGTTCATTTAGAGATTAGCCACAAGAAATTCTAGATCTGTGATGCTTTGGTAGATCTAGATGATTATCTAGTTCAACAACCGATAGATATTTGTTCAAGAGATATGAAAACAGGGTTTTAGATATGAAATATGCAGATACATACTATTTTGATTTAGGTGATGTGGTTTATGGATTTGGATCTTTCTAGCTTGTCCAACTTCAAGTTCACTATAGGATGACCTCTTCAAATCTGCAGCATGTCAGGATTGGGTTTCTAGATAAAAATAATATAGAACAGGAACACACGAAACACACAATTGTGAATACCCCTAAATATGACCTACATAATCGACCACAAGTAGCAAGATACTAAATTAGCAAAGAACTAAAGATTAAATCAAACTAAAAATATTTCCATTATTGTTAATATCCATATTAAATGAGATATACCGAAACTTATGGTTTTGAAGGAATGTTTGCTCACAATCGAATTGTCACGTAGGGTAGGGGTGTTCACGGTCCGGTTTTCGCGGTTTTTATGTCAACCGTGAACCAAACCGTTATTAACGGTTTTTAATTTTTGTAAACCAAAACCAAACCGTAGAAATCTTAAAACCGAACTGTTAGTAAAGCTTTAGTTTTGTAACACCCGTTAATTTCCGGTTTAAAGATTTAAAACATGTAGAGTATGTATATTTCTCGGGAGTTATCTGGCATCTTTTGTTGACCCGACCATCTTCCCGGTACGTTAAGCTATCTAATCTTTCCTTCCAAGTTGCCATATTTCTTAAAGTTGAGGGGCTAGGATGAAACATTTTTATATTATAACAATAAACAAAAAAAAAAACCCTAACCCCTATACCCTATTCCGATCGGCAGCCTCTCAGCCCCCCCTCCCTGCGATTTTCCTTTGTCCGGCCAAGTCGTGAGCGTAAAACATCAATTAAATGTTAGTCTAACGTCCATGCAAGTCTTTTTCACCATTTAACCCGTTATTGAGCACGTTAGGGTTGAGTTTTGATGATAACAGTTTGCTGACAGATTCGTATATGTTTATTGTAGGGTCTGTAACGCGATGATAATCCATTTTTTTTGATCGATTCTTGATTCCATGATGTTCTACTTTGAGTCTAATTTCCAGAAAGGTATAATATGTAATTTTTGGACTAGATTTGAATGGTTTTTATGAATTTATAAAATCGAGTGTCAAAGCTGATGTGGGATGACGAACTCCAGTCTGTCTTCCCTATATCATAAATATTTTTCAACAAGTCCAAATTAGTTGGTTCCACTTCTGGAACTTAATATTTTGAGTTAAGAATCAAACCTAATTGGAATCGTTTAATTTGGTTTGGTAATTAATTTTATAAAAATAAAACAATTTTGTTGCGCACTGAAATAGCTGCACGTATCTTGCTGTATTGGAGGAATTTTTATAATTTTTGTGTCCACTAGAAAAATATAATAAAAATATTTTTATAAACCTAAGATATTTATTAAAGTCTGGTAAAAATTTAATAATTTATTTCAAAGGTTATCCTATGTAATTAAATGCATCTTTGCATGCTAAAATCTGCACGTTTTACTTGTTATTTTTAGGCTTAACAGGTGGATGTTCAATTGTGTTCTTGTTGAGGCTGTTTGAAGTGAGTTTTTGCACCACAATCTTCCTAGTTATGTCCCATATATCATACCTAAAAATCATGTTCATTGGTGTTCGTTAGATTGGTCAGCTAGTTGTAGCTTGATTGTTAGTGTTCGGTTGACTAGAATTGTAGTTTGTTTCATTTAACACGAGGGTTGAAGTGATTAACGACCAATTCAGCTCTGGGACACTTGGTTTGATGTACGGGCTGTTGAAAATCATTTTTATAAGTTATGGGGCTGAATTGGTTGTCGGTTACTCCAACGGGTCGGTACAACGCGCAATTGCATTTATTGAAGTAGTTGGTGCGTTGTTCTTGCGAGTTACCAACCCATTTGACTCGTGTAGCGTCGTGTGGACTTGTTGGCTGTGATTTTATCATAATGGGTCCACACGGGGCTGAGTTGGATGTTAACGGCCTAAACGACTCTTAAACACGCGTATTGGTATCACCTAGTGCTTCCGGGGGTAATTTGGGAATTCTTTATTCTCGGGAGTATCTAAGGGTCATATTGGTGAATGTGAGGCCTCGGGGACTGTTGTGATTTAGTTTGATGAGGTCGAGGCTTTAGGTGACCCGAACCCGGTTAGAACGTCTCATAGGATAAACGAGTCATCTTGATGTCATTAGTATTGATTGAATGTAAACCGGTAGGTGTTTGAGTCTTGGGATTACTTAGGGATTCTCTAGCTCTTGGTGAATCCGTGTCTCGTGTCAGGTGAGTTCATGATGCCCCTTTTAACTCTTTTTAAGTTTTGGGCTAGCATGCACACCTAAACGATTTTGCTTGATGAAACATTTAAAACTATTTTATATAGGCTTGCTCGTATATGGTAGGCCTTGGGTTGTTATAGTATGTGTATATATATATAAATTATTGTATGGCCTATATTTGGCGATGTTGTAGTCGTATCAACTACTGATGTTACGTATGCCTACTTTGTGTTTGCATGCGTTGATGAGATGTTACGTGTTTGGGTTGTACGTTTGCTCGACCCTGATGTTATCTGTTTGGGTTGTACGTTTGCTCGACCTTGATGTTATTACTTGGATGTTATATATATATATATATATATTTATATATATAGGGATGCACTTATAAAGATGTTTATATGTAGGTTTGTATATGTATATATACATAAGGATGATTATTTATCGAAGATGACGGCCTAACTGATGTATCCCTTTTATAGTTTAAAACCTTTGGGAATGACTATTATGATTATTAATATTGATGTTATTTATTAAAACTTGAACTCACTCAGCTCAAGCTGACTTTGTGTGCATGTTAGTGTGAGTTTCAGGTTAGGAGGTGGATGCATTGCCGCTTGGACGTGCACGAAGCTACTTAGACGGTGGAGAGCATACTTAGTCGGATGTTTCAATAATAATAAACGTTTTCTTTTTAACATTTAATTAAATTGGTTTTAGGAACTTATTTTATTATTTATGTTTTCTGCTGAATTATACTCTGAATTGGTTATTTTAATGAAATGAATCATTTTTAAGTTGAAATATTTTTACAAGTGTCTTGAATGAATACCAACTGTGGGGTTCCCGGGGTTCGGGACCTTACAAGTTTCACGGTTTGGAGTTGTGTTTTTATTCAAGAAACCCAAATCAGCATATGATATAATTCTGGTAAAGCTGTCAAAATTTGAAGAATTTAACATGTTTATACATAAGTTGTCCATATATAAGCAAAACACAAATCTAGCCACATGCCCACAAGCTGTCTATTAAATTTTTTTTATACATTTGGGCTTAGCCCATATTTTACTTAAGTGTTATTATTCAATTAGTAAGATATATGATATAATAACAAATTTAATATAATTATATGTACTAATATATTTGAATACATACACATATAAATATATAATAAATATTAAAAACATTAAGTAATTAAATCACACGGTCCGGTCCAGTTTTATATGGTTGATTTTTGGTATAAACCGTATACCAAACCGTTCGTTACGGTTTAAAACTTTTGAAACTGACCGACCGATAGCTATGAAAAAAACCAACCGTGAAACCAAATAGGTGACAATTTTGGGCGGTTTCACAGTTTCAAACCAAACTGTGAACACCCCTAGGTAGGTGTACACTACGACTGTCAAAGGTGTCTCATCAATGTGACCTAAACATTCTATTTATAAGTCCACTTGACATTCCTTTTAAAAACCTTAATGATTAGTTATTACAAAGTGTTCTAAAATAAAATAAAAGTGTAAAGCATGTCTTCGAGCATGGTTCTTTAATACGAGTATGGCTCCTTAAGACCTTGTAATCTTCGAATGTGCTCGGAACATTACTTCGAGCAGGCAAATACTTAGAATATTTTAATCATGAAAATATTTCTCTCAAGCAGACTTCACCTTCATGAGCACACCAAACTTTGCTCGGATAGCTCCTACGAGCTAACATGTTCTTTGCTCGAATCTCTTCATCCTTTACTTAGTATTATTTGAACAATCTAAGGGTATGTTTGGTTGGAGGTAATAGAATAAAGGGGGAATGGAATGGGAGAAGGAATAGAATGGACAAGGGAATGAAATGGATCATTACCATTCATTTATCTTGTTTGGTTAACCTATGGGAATTAAATGAATTATTACTTTATGTTGTTTGGTATCCAAAAAAATTGTAGGAATATAATAATAAAAATAATAAAAACACTCCTATCTCAAAATAATTGTTTTTAGCAAAATAAAAAAAAACTACAATGGCGACAATGGTGGTAGCTCCGGCGACGAAAATGGTGGCGGCGATAGTGGTAGTGGGGGCGGTCAGGCGGTAGGGGCGGTGTGGTGGTGGTGGCGGTGGTCAAGCGGTGGAAGCATTGGTAGTGATGACGATGGTAGGGTGCGGCGATGGTGGTGGCTATTAGGTGGTGGTGGTTAGGCGGCGACAGTGGTGGCAATGTTGATGGTCAGGCTGCGGCGTTGACAATGGTTGCAGTGGTTACGACAACGATGGTGGCGGTGTTAGCGATGGTGGTGGCAGAGGTGGTGGCGACGGTGGCAACGATGTTGGTGGTGGTCAGGTGGTATGGTGGTGATGGTAGTGGTGATGGCGGTTGTTGTTGTTAGGTGCTGGTTATTGTTAGGTGGTGGTGTTGTTGAGAAAGTAGGGTGAAAGAGGAATGAAATGAAAAAAAAAAGAAGGGGGGGTGGGAAGGAATGGTTTTGATGGAATGGGATTCCATGTGTAATGGATGATTCCATTCCATTGAGCAACCAAACACCACTTTTTTTTCATTACCACGTAATGAATCATTCCAATCCTCCTATCATTCATGCATACCGTATGCTACCTAAGTGTGTTCGGGTACTATAGCTTGCTCGAGGATGAATCATGTTGGGAGTAACACACAATGTAATTTCCACAAACTCCCTACTAGCATACTTGAGATTCTACTTTATTGAATACCTTGCTCGACCCACTAAGTTGTTCGTGAACTCAGTTTAAGTAAAGTATTATCAAGGGTTTGCTCGGTAGAAAACCATGCTTGATAAAGAACTAACCTTGCTCACGAAGTGTTCGCTCGAACTAAACACTTAGAAGATATCATGAAGAATATCGTGCTCGGATAGGATATCTTGCTCGAGGAAGTAATTTCCTTTCTCGGAGTGCTTGATCTTGTTTGGATTCCATACTTAGACAACTCTTGAGAGGCTGAGAAGATTTCAATCATTACTTTGTACCAAACAATCTCCCCCTTGATTAAAATAATCTTAGATGCTCCAAAAAAACATTTAGATTACTTACACTAGACAAAATGCACATCGAATCCTTAAAAAATAGTAAATTACTTTACCAAAAAAAAAGGGAAATGATTGCATCATAAGAATTCTGCCATATATGCATTACATGTAAAAAATAAAAACAGAAAATTAGATCAAAGATAATATACAAAGATCTAAACATAATCAATAAAGACCATCCTTGGTTATCTCTGTTGTAAGAAAATCTTAGATTTCTTTTCTCTAACTTATCTTCTCTCACTGAAGCTGTTTTTTGTTGAAGCATGCTGATTTCTGTGAATGGTCATGATCAGCAGGTAGATCCCATTCAACAGTGTCCCAAAAATCTTCAGTGTACAGGAACTGCATATTAGAATCATGCTCAATAACCTCAAAAGAAGTCCTCTTCATCCAAGTAGAAGTAGATTCTCAGCTGATGCATTATATCTTAATTCAGTTATTCTTCCATTAGGTCTTGCTTCATCATTGGGTCTCTGCATCTATGTCTTCATGCTTATTGCTTCTCTTGTTATCCATCTTTGAGTGTTAGGAGCAAATCTTGAAGCTCTGAGTTCAAGTGCTCTCATCATCCTTGTCTTCTTTTCAGCTTCAGAAGGCTCACATCTTGGTTTTCTCTTGAAGAATGGAACACCCTTTCTGAACTGGTCTTTGAGATACTGGACTTATGATTTTGAGCCATTGCCATCCTAAATCTATGCACATAATCATAAAAAGGCAATTTGGCAAGCTTGGACAATTGCTTAACTAAAAAATCTCTAAAATTTTCTTTATATTTTACCACTTTCTCCTTCCCACTTGCTATTTCTACTCCCAGTTCACTAGTTCCATGATCATAGTACAAGTCCTTTGGAAGATCTTCATTGGTTTATGGACTTGGTTCTCTTGTTAGTGAGGCTCTGGTAACCGGTAAAGGAGGCCTTGAAGTTGATGGTTGGAAAGATGGTGGCCCAGTTATTCTACTGCTGATTCTTGATCTTTGTGCAACTTTTTCAATGTATTCATCTTTGCTGGATCTGGAAGCTAATAATACCGCCAAACATAGGAGATCCGAAGAAGTCGTCTTCTAAGAACGCACAAATATTGTGCTTCTTATCCCATGGAAATAGTACTTGTTCCTCTTCGGGTTCGGCTTCTTGTACATCTACTGGAGCTTCCACATCAGGTTGTTGCTTAGGAATGGGATCAGGAACGTTTTCCTCTGCCATACTGTTAAAAATGAATACATTAGTATATTAAAATATTCAAATATAGCTTTCTGATTCACGAATAACGTCACATTCATTAATGTTATCTTGAACGAATGAGCACATTCGTGATTTTAATTAACTTAAAAAATCACTAGCCTATTCGTTACTTTTAAAGCAAGGTTGTTCATTCGTTGACAAAACGAATCGCTCTATTATTCATTATCCCAACGAATCATCCACTCATTTGTTATAATAACGAAAGACAAAGTGGTCATTCTCTATCTTAAGCAAATGAGTATGTTATTCATTCAATTAATGAATAACCCAGTTGTTCGTTAATCAATAACGAATAATACATCAACAATCCATTTTGACAATCAAGGTCAAAGTCAAAATTAACCAGAACCCTTGATAAGTCAAAAACGTTCAATCTGCATCTATACTTTACCAAATCATTGATTTAACTCTAATTAAACCTATCAAATGTTATCGACAGAAGTCCTAAAACATCAATACACATCGATTTCAACTAAAAGATGATGACTTAGGAAATATACGTTCAACTCCATTGTAGGTATGTTCATTATCAATTAAATCCTAATACTACGGTCAAATCTCATGATTCTTGTATCAATGAGCTTGCATTTACTTGTACAATAACAAGCAATCAGTGAATTTGAGAAATATCAATGTTTATAAATCTGGGAAAAATTGGCAAGAGTTTTGCTCTATTTTTCGATAGAATAGTGGAAGACGAATGAACTCTCATTCGTAGTCTTGGATTATAAACCCCCCATCAATAATGTCACGAAACCCTAGGCGATTCGTTAATTTGAATTAACGAATAGGCCTTCATTCGTTAATTTAAATAGGTTATTCGTTGAAAATCGCCCAAATGACCTTCGTTCGTTAAACATTTAACGAATAACCCAGTCATTCATTGATTTTAACGAATAGGTACTTTTAAATTACATTCGTTACAATAGTACACGAATGATCATATTCGTTATCTGCAAGCGGAAGCGAATGTGCATCCATAATGAATGAGTCTCATATGTTATGGACTTTAACGAATGACAGTCCATTCATTTATACTGTTATAACGAATAGGCATTATCCGTTAAAGAATGAATCAAATTCATTCAAAATCATTAAATAATCATTTAAATCCCATTAGGGTTTCAAATGTTAATAAAATAATTTTTTTACATTAACCCGACCAAACGTTGATCAGAAATTATTAAATTAAGCGAATATACTTTAAAAACAAATACTTTAAGCACGATTTAACTTAAATTGTGGGGAACATCTTTTTGTTTTTGTTTTTTTATCATTTGAATAGTTTCCTCACTCGGTAAATTGAAAATAAAGCAGAAACATAAAATCATTTTGATTTTTTAAATTTATAACAAAACACACTAAAATCTTTATTTGAATTTTTCAATTTATCAAACACAAATGAAATACGGAAATGTAAAACTATACAAGTAACGACTATTAAAGTAGTACATATTTTTGTGAGTTTGATCATGGAATCATATTTATCAAATTTTCCTTCCGTCGTAGTTTTATTTTCAGTGTTTATTATGGTTAGTGTTAAGTCATTGATATTGTTGTCCACCTAAACCTTCGAACAAATTTTTCAAAAGTTTCTGTGATATTATTTAATTGGTTCGATTATGCACAAAATATCAGAAGCTATCAGCTCTAATCTTGATTCAGGCTTAATTTGATTTTCTCCAAATCACCCAACTTGAGTTAAACCTTAGAATCAGTTTGATCAAAAATGATTTGTTTATAAGCAATCTTAGCATGTAATCCCCACTACAAGATATACCCCCTTATCAAGCAATACCCTAAGGTCCTTTCCCATGGATGAGTATGCACGATTTCATTTGTCGGCTTACATACATTGTATCCCTTGTGGTCCGTTTCTTAATGGTAATAAGACGCGAGCAAGGGGACAATGTATGACTCACAGCTTGGTTTGATCAAGTCTTTAATTGTTTAGTACTAGAAAGTACTTTTAGAGATCAAGTTTAAAGACTTTAAGCAGATACACTGTGGGTTTGCTTTTTCAAGCATTTTTAATATTCATCAAAATGAATACCTAAATGATAAACCGCATAAAGACCTAACGGTGTCCGGAACCCTAAAGTATCCTATCAATACAGGATTTATGGCCATAAGACCATACACCGTTGAAGCGCTAACCACCTACTAAAAGCTTTTTATTTTAAAGGGATGATCAATCTGATTAAAAGTGTTAGGCCCCGTTTTGTATATTTAGTCTTTTGTATTGATTCAGTTATGTACTTGGGCCGATAGGTCATTTTGTACATTGTTGGGCCACGGTCCATTGTAAAGAAGCCCATTGGGCATTAGAAGTACTTTACTTCTCATGCATGCTTCCCTATAAATAGGAAGCATGCCATGAGAAGCAAGTGGTTGAAATTAATATACAAAAGAAAACCTTTTGCAAGAACTCTATCTCTCTCACTCGGCTCTCTCTCTCTCACTCACTCTCCTTTCATTAACCGAAAATAAACTCAAGACCCGAGACCTCTTGGTTGCTTAGTGTGATTTCCGCTAGCACTAAGTTAGGTTGATCCGAAGACGTTGTTAGATCCACCCGAATAGGGACCTACAATTGGTATCAGAGCTTCGGCTCACTAGTTGAGGGTTTTTGGATCACAACCTTGGGTTTTGATCTTGAAAATAAGAAAATAAGTGTTCAAGTGTTCTTGACAATGAAAATTATCAAAAATACAAAAATAATTGGCAAAAACTTCATAAAATGTCTTAGAAATGTTCTTGGTAAAAGTCTTAAGTGTTAAAAGTGGTGTTTACGGGTTTTAAGTTTGTTAGTTTGAAAAGTAAAAATTTCGCTTCGCTCAAGCATTGTACCAAACATCATACTTGTACTGAAAAAAGTGGGTGGAACAAATCCCAAGGAAGATCTGCTTTCAGAAAAGATAAAATCATTTCGCTTCGCTTGGAATCCTTTCGCTTCGCTCAGGACTCTTTCGCTTCGCTTGGATTCTTTCGCTTGAAGCCGTTTCACTTCGCTTGAAGCCGTTTCGCTTCGCTTGAAGCTGTTTAAGCGAAAAAGTTGACTGTTTTGAAGATTAAGCTCTGTTGAAGATTTACACCATGGCTAGTACTGATTCAGAGTTATTGAAGGGTTATTTGCTATTGGAAAATCAAGTGGGAACACCTCAAAAACCTCCTAAGTTTATGACCTTAGATGATAACTTTATTGATTTCAAATGGAGGTTCATGAATTTCATCTCATTAACTGAAACTGATTTGATGAGATGTTTTGAAGAGGGTCCTCATGTTCCAGTAACTCGCACTGATGCTGGGGAACAACCTAAGGCACCTGAGAATTATGATCAAGATGATATGGATAAGTTAGCACAAGACAAGAAAGCGTTTCTGCTATTGACAGTTTGTCTGTCTAATGAAATCACTGAGACTCTTCGTGAACACAGAAGTGCCAAGGGATTATGGGAAGCTCTTGTTGAGATGCTTGAAGGAAATGCTGAAATTAGATAAAACAAGAAGGCACTGTTGAAGGAAGAATTCAACATGTTCAACCATCGTTAAGGTGAGGCTGTGCTAGACTTAGTGAAGAGGTTTGAGAAGCTCATGGTCAAAGTAAGAGCTGCAGGTGTTAACATTCCCAACTCTGAGGTGAATCTCAAGTTGATGAACTCTTTGCCCTACAGTTGGAGTGTAAACACAATAACTATCAAGAGAACCACAAATCTGAATGGAATGACAAACGGTGAACTAATATCCACTATCAAATCATTCGAAATGGATGAATAGATGAGGATGAACAATCACATGAATTCTCTGAATCAAGCCGGAGTAAGTACTACATCTTCAAGTGTGCCAACAGCTTTTGTCAGCAAAACCCAACAGAATGTATATCCCGTGACCAATCCCAAGTACTCACCAATTGTTCCCTCACAATCAACGACATTTATCTCCACCAGCAACCCATCAACTCCATCCGGTGCAAGTTTGTTTCAAAAGGCAGTTGATAGTGCAGTTGCTCAAGCTCTGAAGGCACATGGAATCTCTGCAACAAAACCTCAAGCAAACAAGCCCTCCAGCTATTATGAAGCCATTCCTATGCTGAATGATTCAAATGTGACACTCGTTAAAGCTTTTCTGTCTTGTCATGAAGAGCTATTGCAAGGGAATTTGTTATCGGCTCAGTTTTAGATAGGTGATCTGAAAGACATCAATCAAAAGGATCTTGAGAAAATGGAAATCAAGTATCAGATGGCCATGGCTGTGCAAAGGGCCACAAACTTCATTAAAACCTACGGAAAGGACAGCTTCAACAATTCTAATCTAAAGCGAATTGGTTTCGACAAGAGCAAGCTTCGATGCTACAATTGTGCAGGAATGGGACATTTTGCCAGAGAGTGTACAAATCCTCCCAAACCAGCAAACGATATACAGGTGACAGAAGTAACTGATGAAGAGAATGTAAAAGCTGCTGGAAAGAGGCCTGAGGAACAAAAGGCAAACAACTCAGCTCCACGAATCGGGAATCGTCCACGCAAGGGCAGCTCAAGCTCAAACTCAAGAGCCCTTGTCTCTCAAACAGAGGTCCACACTGGTATGGATTGGGACGAACAGTTTCAAGAGCTGCAGAATCCACTGAATATGGTTGGCATGGCTTTCACTTCAAACAATGATACCTCTTCATCTTCTGCTGCCGGTTCTAGTGCATCACACCTTGATGAGGTAAAACGGAATCTTTGCACCGAAGCATGTGTTAACAAAGTTACATACTATAGATACTTACAAGATGAAGTTTTGAAAGAAAATGCAAAACTTTGTCAGTTGAACACTGAATATGTAAAAGCTGATAAGATCTACATTGAAAAGATCAAAACTCATCACGATGATGTAGCTAATCTTAGACTTGAAATTTTTCGAGAAAAACATAATGTCATTTATTATAAGGACATAATTAATGATTTAAAAGAAGAGATTAAGAAATTAAAACTCGAAGTTACTAATAAGAAAGAAATGGAAAAACAAGTCGAAAGGTTTGAGGCATCATCTGAGAAATAAGATGATCTTATTGGAGCCCAGAGAAGCACTAATGTTAAAGCGGGGTTGGGGTATGATTACAAGAAATGGCACCAGTTTGCCCCACTTTAGCTATAATACTTCTCCTGATGAAGAAATGGCATACGGTGTTGGTAGGATACCAAAACCTGTGACATTTATTCCCGTAATATCTCAGACTGTTGCTCCAATGCAATCATTTGATAAATCTAACGTCAAAGTGTCTTGTGGAGCAGGTGATATAAACAATGGTGATTGTGGGAAAGTTAATCAGGTTTTTAAGCAAACTGGAGGATTAGAACCACGTTTTGAGTCATGTGTGGGTCTAACCAAAAGTATTAATAACCCCGTCTGTAACAAAGTTTGTGAATCCATGTTGGAATGTTTGATGTCGGAATCAAAATCTGTATTTTGCGAAATCACTTGTGAAGAAAATTGTAAAGAAGTATGTAATGAAAGTGAATGTTCTTCATTTGATTCTGATTGTGAAACAGTTTTTGATGAAACAAATGTGGCTAAAGTTGATGAACAGACAAGTTCTAGTTGCTCGTCAACTGATCTTGATTTTGAGGACTTACGAAAACAAGAAATTGTCTTTGAAAATGAAAAACCAAGCACGTCGTGTAAATATGTGCCTTCAAAGAAAACTTCATTTTCACAAAATACTACTAATAGAAATAGTTCTCAATTTTATGATCAATTTGACAGTACCTATTACTGTTATAAACCTAGGCAGTCAAATTACTTTGCATCTAATCATTCAAATGTGTTCACAGATAGAGGTTATCAATACGTTAACTCTACCACATCACCTCACCCCACATATTTCAGTGATCAACATGTCTATGATTTTAACAAAAGAAAATGTTGTTTTGTGTGTGGAAATCCATCTCATCTTGCGAGACACTGCAAGAACTGGCATAAGCAACAAAGAGACGCCAAAAGTAAGTTTGGTCAGACATTTACTGAGTTAAATGTTCAACCTAAGAAAATGTCTTATCAAACTTATACCTCAGCCAGTAAGACGGATTCAAGAATTAAAAGAACCGACAAACCCAAGAAACCCTTATGGCTAACACAAAGAGAAAGGAAGCGGTTAGCCAAAAGGTCAGAAGCTGAAAACCCTAAAAACCCCTCTAAACTGTTTTCAAAAGCAAACACAGAAGATTTGATAATTAAACCCAAACCAAAACGAAGGCAATCAAGAAAATCTTTTCAGAACCGAGGGAATCTTAACACAAGTTCCTCGAGTGATTGCACTTCAGATTCAGATTCTCCAAAAGATTACATTTTCAAGAATCATAAAAAAACTGGGTGATTTTCTATTTGCTTTTCCCGAGACAGGTTCGTCTCGGGACCCTTCTACTAACTAGCTGCTCATGTATGTTGGGTCAGCCCGGAAGTCCTGTCAACAGTATTTTGTACTTGGACAGCGACTGTACCCGACATATGACACGAGATGACTCCCTGTTGTTTGACATAAAACCTTTCGATGGTGGACATGTTTCCTTTGCTGGTGATATAGGAGGAGAAATCACGAAACAAGGCAAGGTATCTAATGGCACATTGACCTTCGACGAAGTCAATCTTGTGGAACAACTCAACCATAACTTACTCAGTGTCTCTCAAATCTGCGATAAGAAATTTTCAACTCTTTTCACTGAAAATGAATGTCTTATTCTTAAACCAGGCTTCAAAGTCCCGGAAGAGTGGATTATGTTGCGTACTTCGAGGCACAATGACGCTTATATTCTGGACATGAGAAGCAATTATTCCATGCGGAATGCTTCTTGTTTGATGTCCAAGGCCTCGAAGAACGACTCATCTTTATGGCATCATTGTCTAGGGCATGTCAACTTTAAGAACTTGAACAAGTTGGTTAAAGGTGACCATGTGAGGGGCTTGCCCGTAAAATCTTTTCATTGTGCTGAAAAATGTTTATCTTGCTCTAAGTGCAAACAGCACAAACTCCCTCACCTCCCCGAGACTATCAATTCCATAAACTCCACTCTTCAACTGTTGCATATGGATCTTTTTGGTCCCGTTCAACCAATGGCAATAGGTCGAAAAGCCTATTGTCTGGTTATTACTGATGATTACTCGCGTTTCAGTTGGACTTTTCTACTAGGTCACAAGGATGAGACATCTCAGTTTCTTATCAGATTCATCGTGTTGGTTGAGAATCAGACGGACAAACGAGTCAAGTGCATCAGAAGTGACAATGGAACAAAATTCTGCAACAAAGTGGTCAAAGAATTCTATCACAACAAGGGGATTCTTCGTCAGTTCAGTGCACCCTACACTCCTGAACAAAATGGGGTGGCTGAACGACGAAATCGTACACTGGTTGAAGCTGCAAGAACCATGTTGTCATACTCCAAGATCCCTTTATTCTTCTGGGGTGAAGCCATAAAACTGCGTGCTACACTCAGAATCGTGTGTTGCTGAACAAAAGACTAATAAGACACCTTATGAAGTCTTTTATGGAACCAAGCCAAGGGTTAATTTCTTCAAGACATTCGGATGTCCTTGCACAGTTCTTCAGCCAAATGTTGCTGCCACTTCAAAGTTTGCTGAAAAGGCGGATGAGTGCTATTTTGTTGGTTATTCCGCTGACAAAAGTGCTTATCGTGTGTTCAACAAGAAATCCCGAGTGATTTTGGAGTCCTACAACATTGATTGGCAAGAACTGAACCCTACCAATGCACACCATGGTCCTAATTGGATGTTTGATTATGAAGGCTTGTTCAGGCAGTTTCGAGGAATGTATGTACCACCGTCTGCACCAGTGATGTCTCCTGTTGTTTCTACACCTGTTGTTTCTACCCGCACTCAATGGTCAACACGGGGCTAATCAACCTGTCCCGGAAGTCAATGTGCAAACATCTGCAGAATCTACAGAAATGCCCACTGTCTAAGACACAGATGATTCGGACTCCGACTCATTTATGTCAGCTGAAAATGAGGAAAATGTTCAGACCAATCAAGCGGCTAATCAACAAACCCACCAAATGGAAACTTCCCCATCTCATGATCCAAGTATAGTTGAATCAGTTCCTCCACCTTCCCCTGAAGAAGACGTTCATGGATCTCCTAAGGAAGCTATTCAAGAGAATGTGCAGAATGACACTGAACCCATTGGAACTTCTCGCAGCACTGACTCATCGTCTGTTCCTGCAATTGTCGTACCTTTCTACGATAACCTATGGGAAGACACCATTGCTCAGGATCATTTGGTTGATCAAGAAGAAGATGCAAGAGATCCCCAACCAAATGTTGATGTCGACGTGACCGCGGTCTTTCATCCCATAGAGAGCCTGACCATTGAGCTTGAGGCAACACTAATCGAGAGTGTCGAACAAATCCCACAGTTACCAATTCATCGCCGACATCCGACTGAGAACATTATTGGAGATCCATCCGCTGGCATCCAAACACGCAGCACCTCTGGTAACATTAATAGATGTCTTTTTTCTTGTTTTATTTCGCAAGTAGAGCCCAAGGACTACAGAGTTGCTTTGAAGGAGAACTCTTGGGTTGAAGCAATGCAAGAAGAACTGTTGCAGTTCAAGAAGCTAAACATTTGGAGGCTAGTGAAGAAACCAAATCACAAGAAGCCGATCGGAACAAAATGGGTGTTCCGTAACAAGAAAGATGACAAGGCGGTGATTATAAGAAATAAAGCCCGGTTGGTCGTACAAGGTTTTTGGCAACGAGAAGGACTTGATTACGATGAAGTTTATGCACCGGTGGCCAGATTGGAAGCAATTCGTATCTTTTTGGCTTATGCCTCGTACATGAATTTCAAAGTATATCAGATGGATGTGAAGACTGCTTTCTTGTACAGGAAAGTAAAAGAAGAAATTTATGTGAGCCAATCACCAGGTTTTGAAGACCCAAATTATCCTGACCACGTTTACCGACATGACTGCTGTCAAGCGTATCTTCAGATACTTGAAAGGGAGACCACGTTTGGGTCTTTGGTACCCAAAGGATTCTCCTTTGGAACTTCATGCTTACACCGACAGTGATTATGGAGGATGCAACTTGGACAGAAAATCCACATCTGGTGGATGTCAATTCCTGGGAGATCGGTTGATCTCATGGCAGTGCAAGAAACAAGTTACAGTGTCTACATCCACAGCCGAAGCCGAGTACATCGCCGCATCTAGCTGCTGCTCTCAAGTGATATGGATCCAGCATCAGCTGCTAGATTACGGTTTGAATTTCTACGGATCAACGATCAAATGTGATAATGAGGCGGCCGTCCAGCACTCAAAGACTAAGCGCATTGACATCCGGATACATTTTATTCGTGATTGTTATGATCGCAAGCTTGTCGACATAAAACGGGTCCATACTGATTTTAACTTTGCAGATCTCTTTACAAAAGCCTTCAGTCGTGCCTGATTTTTGTTTCTCGTTGAGTCATTGGGCATGATTTCCTTTCAGTAAATTTTTATAGTCTATCTTTTAGTTTAAAACTGTAAATATTTTTCAAATATGTCACACTTTTAGAGAGAGAAAATGAGTTAACTTTAACTCACCAAAAAGATTTTAACATTTACTTTCAGTAAAACAAAAATTGAGTTACTTGACTTAACAAAAAGATTTATTTTAATATATAATATTTATTTCCTATTAAAGTAAATTCTAAGAAAATTCAAAAAGAATTGTCCCGTTTAGAGGGAGCCCCTGCTTAGAGGGAGTCAGATAATTAAAATTTTCAATCAAGAATTTGATCCGACTATATGGAAAGTGATAGTACATTGGTTTGTAATGATTCTAGCGCGTTAAAAGGATAAGAACAAAAGGATACAAGGTCATTCATTGATGTGTAGGTAGGCTTGACAAACAAGTAAGTGTCAAGTGATATAAACTTAAACTAATGCCGGTACTAGTGGATATATAATTATGAAGCGGTTGCATGATTCCGTTAAGTCATATTCATGAAGGCAAAAATGTAACTACACATGTCATACCCAAGCCTCTCTTTACCTGATCACAGTCGTCTTTTGAAAGTCAGTGTAAATTTTCATTAAGTCAAAGAAAAGAGTCAAGAAAAGGAAAAGCAAGAAAAAGAAAAGAAGTCAGAAAAAGAGTCAGTCCTAGGAATTTTAACTTCTGCTTTATTTCTTCATTTATTTTCGACTCAAGCCTTGGACTTTCTACGTTTGTAGTCATACAAGATCTGATTGTTAAGGCCTTGAGTCTTCTGCTTTGTTTTATTTTTCTTTATTTTGTTCAAGCCTTGGACTTTCTCTGCGCGATAATATGGTATTATCCGACCTAATTGTTATGGCCTGAACTTCTGCTTTATTTTAATCTTTCTAGATCGAGTCAAGTGTGCAAAGCACAAAGTGTTATGTGTACAATAAGTCAGTTTGTTAATAAGTGTACTGTGATCAATTAAGAAAGGTCTAAGTCAAGTTGAGGTGATATGTTAACACAAAGTAGGCCTGAGATATGATGGAATCAGTAACATGTCCGATTAAGTGGGGACCACATACGCACCGTGCCTAATTGTACCCTAAATGTATCACTTTTGGCATCAAAACACTTGTCAAGTTAAAAAAGGAGGACAATATCTACAGTTAATGATGAACTTGTGTCACAATAATTTCAAAATGGAAACGTGATGTAGAGCTTTGTAAATCAATATGATTTCATGTCGTGATCATTCTTTGAAAATTAATCAAAGAAAGTACTATGTAAATTAATTTAATATTATTGCTTTTAACTTTAAATTTTTTTTAATTCTTATTTATTTTATTTTATCTCATCCTTAATTTTAATTTTAATTTTATTTTTGTTTTTGTTTTAGTGTTTTCTTTTATCATGTTTTGTTTTGTCAAAAGAGATCGATCGTGCAAATGTTAATAGCTATGGACAAACAAAAGAAAATATTATAAACAATCAAGTGCGTGGATTCGGTGGGTAAATGTTTTTCGGGTTTGAAAATGCAAATATTTTTAAAGACTGAGGACTGAGAGTGTATTTTCGGTGAATACTCACGATGTTTTGACCTTATCGCGAGATAGGCTGACCCTATATATTAGGGAAACCTAAAATATCTTTCACTATTCACCAAAATCTTTTGAGTTTTCACTCTCTCCTCTCTCAAATCTTCAAACTCTCAAAACCCAGATCTTCTTCAAACCTTCAAAGCATCTGACCCTCATAATCACAAATATGCCGTTGAATCCAGAGTATCCACCTTCGGTATAACATCAAAACTTCATGAATCCTTCATCTTCATGTTTTTTGGTTTCTCGTGGATCGAGACGACGGTTCTGATGAGCCGTCGGGTCGATTCATATTTGATCTTCATATGAAATTGGTTCATATGTTATGAATAATCTGTTTTTTGGACTTATAAATCTTGAGTATAATCATTAATTATTAACATTAGGGTTGATTGTTTAAGTTTGTAGATTTAAGTTTCAGATTCATATGTTCTAAGGACAAATTGACCTAGTAAACAAAGGAGTTTCAAGTTCAGACCTTCCAGAAACCTAATTCCCATAAAGGCGATCTTGAGTAAAGAAAGAAGTGGATAAAAAGGGGCTAAGTACAGATCTTTGCATGAAAGGGTCTTTCGCTTCGTTTGACCATGCGAAGCGAAACACCTTCTGTTTCGCATCGCTTGACCATGCGAAGCGAAACACTTTCTGTTTCGCTTCGCTTGTCCATGCGAAGCGAAACCCCTTCTATTTCGCTTCGCTTGACCATGCGAAGCGAAACACTTTCTGTTTCGCTTGGCTTGACTCTATGTGAAGCGAAACAATGTCTCATGCGAAAAATCCATACTTAGCAAATTTTTCATAAACTCAAACACATTGCAACTGATCTGTCTTTACTCAAACACACTGTTTGGTCTTGTGGACTGTCTTGAACTTGATCTTTGTACATTATGATCCTATTGACTTATAGATTGACTAAAATTAACTTATTAACTTATTACATCTAGAATGTACAAAATGGTAGTATTAACTCTAACTTTTCTGCTATGTAAATTCTTAATGTCAATGTACATATCTTGTTTGTTTTGGTTTGACTTAGTGATGATTCTCATGATCTTTTGATTTTCAATTTCAGGGTCATAACAACTTTTGTGTTCTCGAGTTGCCTAAGGCAAAGGCTGACGAGGTATTCACTCCTATGGTCTAGGGGCTCAGGCAATCACCCCTTGCATATGCCATCACTGCAGATCCAGCCATCTACTACAAGTGGGTATTAGATTTCTGGCATTCGCCAGAATTGTTGACGATTCTATGTCCTTCACCACGACTGTTGCAAGACAGGAATTAACTATCACAGAGGATGACATTAGAAGGGTGTTAAAGATCGACGACCAGCCCGATTACAAGTACGAGAGAGGAACCAAAAAGAAGCTGGAAGATTTCGTTGCTAAGATGGGGTACGACACTGAATGGAAGAGCTTGGAGAAGAGCCATATGTCACCATACTGGAGATTTCTCTTCCATATCATTACTCATTGTTTCACAGACATTAGAGGTGGTTTTAACAGCATGAGCACGGACTGGGTTCGAGTTATGTACGCATTGACCAATAAGGAGAAGTTCAATTACTCAAGAAGAATATTTTTGTGCATGCTCGTGAACATCAAGAGTGGGGCCACATGGTTGATGTACCCAAGATTCGTGTAGATGTTATTAGATGATATGATCCCAGACGTTCAAAGGCCGGGATACAAGAAGGCAAAAGAAAAGAAGTCACACCCCGAGCCATTTCATGTTCACGAGATCAAGGTATCCGTTTTTGGTGTGCTATTGAGCACCAAGGGCAGAGGTCACCAATATACAGGACCATGACCTGGCCCAGTTTGGTTTGTTTGAAGAGACAGAGCTTGCTGGGGAGGAGGCGTCTGGTGAAGGAGAAGCTGATGAAGAACGGAGGTGGTCAAGATTCGTCTATTGAGCCAGCCGAAGATAGAACAAAGGCCAAACACAATTTGAAGAGAAAGTTGGCGGAAAAGGGCAATGTAATAGAGCTTGAGGAGGAGGAAGAAGACCAGCCGCCCCTAAAGCGTTTGAGGAGATATGGAGACTCCCGGAAGTCAACCAAGTCTCATGTCATGTCCCCCTCACAAGACAAGCCCTCAGACCAACCAAAAATAACCAAAGAAGCCGTAGCCCAAGCCCTCAAAACCCTAGATGTGACCAAAATACAAATCCCTGCCCTCAAACCACCAAAAAACAGAAAGAAATCCATAGCCAAGAAAACCAATACCCTACTTCATGACTCACCTGAATCCTCACCTGAACCCTCACCTACACACCAACCAATTCCAACATTCCTACCCCAAATACCTTCCTCACCACACTCACCACCACAACAACAATCTCAACCTGAACCTACTCAAGCCTCAACACCTCCTGCACAACCAACCTCATCCGTATTCACTTCTTCAGTTTTTAGCTCCCCAATACAAACTACAAGCATATGGAGCAAAACCATCCTTACTTCCCCAACCCAAACCGTCACACCAACTACAATACAACCAACACCACCCACCACTATAGCCTCACAAATCCTTACTCAAGCCATCACCCTACCTTTACCAACCACCTCACCACCCATAACAACCACCACCCCACCATCCACCATTATCTCTCCCAAACCAATCTCACGAGGGATGTCTGCGACACCTCCAGTATACATTGATCCTATCCTCGATAGGATCGTCGCACTAGAGGAATCAAACTCCAAAAGGGCGGAACGAGAGATTGCCCTCCTCAAGCTTATCAAAGAAATGAAGCAAAAGGCTCTTGAGGATGAAAAAGAAAATGCGGACCTGAGGGAAAGGATCCGGGTGTTGGAAGACCAGAAGGCAGCAAGTGATGAAGCTGCTGAAAATCAACGGTTATTGACCAATACCTTCCACACTTGCATCCAAAATCTTCAGACACTGATGAATCATGAGGCTTCTGAGAACACTAATCTGAGAGCCGATCACACTAGACTTGGAGATAGATTGGCCACACTTGAAAGAGACTTACCAAGTGCTAGTGCTCTCAGATCAAGCGTAAACAAGAAAATTGAAGATGCTACAAGAAGGTGGGATGTCGAAAAGGAAGCTACAAACTCAAGAGTGGCTGATTTGGAAAATCAACTCACTTCCTCCACCTCTCTTGATTTGCTCAGATCAGACATGGAAGCCATTAAAGAAAGAATCAAAGAACAAGATCGTCTGAATGAGCTACAGCTCAAGACAAATGAAGAGATGGTGAGCAAGTACCAGGCGGCCTCAGACCTCATGGGCATTCAAGAAGACGAATTTCATGGTCTGGAGGATAGGCTTGATGTTGTGTTCAGAACTTGGAGAAGGTCTGGTGAGACTTCTTAAGTTGGTGGTTCGCAACCTGCCGCAGGTCCTTCTATGACCATGCAAGGCGTACAAGTTGATGTATCAGAAGGAGAGGCGACTGTTGGTCGGTTAGTATAACAGGGCGGCCAATCTAGCGGTGTTGGTGGTGGAAATGATGGTGATGAAGAAGATGATGGTGATGAAGAGGATGATGATGATGAAGAAGATGACAATGACGATGAAGTTCATGACAGCTTTGATGGTGATGATGATGATAATGATGATGATGATGGTGGTGGCAACGGTGGTGGTGGAGATGGAGGGGCAGGGGCGGCAGGAGGTGGAGCTAACACTCAATCACCTCCACACTCTCAACATGATACTCAAGACCCTGCTAACCCCGGCTCAGCCAGCAGAGTCAGAGAGGATGATTCAATACTTGACAGCTTGTACAAAGATATCATCTCTCCGACTGACAATACAGGTGTGATCGCTGACTTTATTAATGCAGGTATGAGCTTTGAGGAGTTCATCGAGGGAACGGAAACGGAGAAGGCAGTGAATGAACAAGACGATGACATTAACTACTTGCCAAATCCGGATACTCCTCCCGCTCAAGCTTTAGAGGCTCCTGCAACAGATCCTGTCACTATACAACCACCAAAGAAGAAGCGAAAGACACACATTGTCACAAGATGTGCGTCTGCCCGCGTGCTCAACTATCCATATCGTGACGACTTGCTGATCGTGTATGCAAGGTATGATCAGCGGAATAAAGTTTGGGCCATCAGACGCTACAGCGGGGATCTCATCTATCTTAGTCATCACGAGCTGAAGACTCTACCTGAGCTAGATCTGAATTATCTTCAGAAAGCTCTAGGTCCTGGTGCCATTGGAAGTACGCTGGAAAGTTGGGTCCCGACTTATCTGCAGCGACAATCAAGAGTCAACTACAAGGACTTCGAGCATAATAAGGGTCGCAGGTACAAGAATCCAAGAGAGATAAACCCTGCTATCGGAGAGCCTCGCACTATGTGGAGATACAAGGCGCCGAAAGAATGTCACGAGATTTATCATGGCGAGCCTTATCTTCCCAACACTCTCCGAGACTTCATAGATTGAGAGTTCGATAACACAATCGGCGAGGCCGTTATTCACTGTCGTGGTATGCACGAGATCAGAGTGTTTGACTAGCATGAGCTTATGGGACTACACATTGAAGATGTGAAGAAGCTGTACAAAAATCCGCTGGGAACCGTCGAGGATTTGGGACGTCAGAATACTGACCGGATAGTGGAAGCCTTCAACAAGTTCGTGCGTAGACTTGTTGAACTTCCACTGACTGAGGACGAATGCCTGATATACGACACCGACAGGTTTCAATATTAAAGACTAGAGGGAGATTGTTAGGCCCTGTTTTGTATATTTAGTCTTTTGTATTGATTCAGTTATGTATTTGGGCCGATAGGTCATTTTGTACATTGTTGGGCCACTGTCCATTGTAAAGAAGCCCATTGGGCATTAGAAGTACTTTACTTCTCATGGATGCTTCCCTATGAATAGGAAGCATGCCATGAGAAGCAAGTGGTTGAAATTAATATACAAAAGAAAACCTTTTGCAAGAACTCTATCTCTCTCACTCGGCTCTCTCTTACTCACTCTCCTTTCATTAACCGAAAATAAACTCAAGATCCGAGACCTCTTGGTTTTTTAGTGTGATTTCCGCTATCACTAAGTTAGGTTGATCCGAAGACGTTGTTAGATCCACCCGAATCGGGACCTACAAAAAGGCTTGAGTATGAACAGATTATTACATTTCTGCCATCATTATCAAGACTTTTCTAGAAACTAACATTGCTTTCTATTCGGCACATTTAGGTTTATATCGCATACTAATTCCTACTTGTTTGTTTAAAGATCTACCAACACAATGATACAATTAAGCATGCAGTCTTTTATACTTACTTCTTACTGAACTTGGGATCAAATAATCAATTTACTATCATTTTCTCTTTTTTGCTTCAAAAACTCATTTTGAGGAGCATTTTTTGATGTTTTTGTATTTTTAATTTTGAATGTTTTTGGATTTTTATATTCTCTGTACAAATGAAAATCACAATATTTTTATATTTTCTATTTTCTCCCCCTAAAAACATACAAATTAAAATAAAAACATTAAAAAGAAAACAAAAGTGATTTAACCAAGCATTTGAACTTCTTTCAAATTTTTTAAACCGTTTATACCAAGCAAATATTGAAATCTTGTTTTGTCAAAGGCTTTGGTATAAAGATCAGCCTTTTGAAAATCCGTGTATCTTTTCGATATTGATTTGTTTCTTTTCGTAACAATCACGGATAAAATGATATCGAATTTCAATGTGTTTAGTTTTTGAATGATGAACAAGGTTTTTTGTGATAGAAATTGCAGCAGAATTATTAATAAAAATAGGCGTAGTAAGAAACTTCAAACCGTAATCCCGTGGATGCTGCTAGATCCAGAGAAATTGTGAACAGCAACTCGAGGCCGACATATACTCCGCTTTGGCTGTAGAATTTGAGACCATTGTCTGCTTCTTACATTGCCAGGAAACAAGACGGTTTCCAAGAAATTGACATCCCGCCGCCGTCAATTTGAAGTTGATCTTGCAACCTCCATAATCGGAATCGGTATAAGCCATTAAATCCAAACTATCGTCCTTAGGGTACCACAACCCAATGTCAGGGTTACCCCTCAGATAGTGTAAGATTCGCTTAACCGCCGCCAGATGAGTCACTCGTGGACTTGACTGATACCTAGCACACAAACAAACAGACATGATATCAGGACGAGAAGCAGTTAAGTATATTAACGATCCTATCATGGCTCGATAGAGGGTCGGATCTACTGTATCCTCTAATTTGTTCGGTGACAAATTATGACCCACGAGAAGAGGTGTCTATGGGATTTTGTCGGCAGTAATTTTGAATCGGCTCAAGACGTCGTTCACATATTTGGTGTGATGGATAAGGATCACTGTATCAGACTGGTGAACTTGCAGCCCCAAGAAAAAATTCATCTCTCCCATCGAGCTCATCTCGAACTTAGTCTACATCGTGTTCTCAAAGTCCTTGCATAGTTTGTCATTTGTGGAGCCGAATATGATATCATCGACATAATCTGGACGAGGAGCAGATCGTCACCAATGTTTTTCTAGAAAAGGGTACAATCCATAGTACATCGTTTGAAGCTACTATCAATCAGATGGTTAGCAAGCGTGCCATCGAACTCATCTCGAACTTAGTCTGCATCGTTTTCTCAAAGTCCTTGCACAATTTGTCATTTGTGGAGCCGAATATGATATCATCGACATAAATCTGGATGAGGAGCAGATCGTCACTAATGTTTTTGAAGAAAAGGGTACAATTCACAGTCCCCCGTTTGAAGCCACTATCAATCAGATGGTCAGCAAGCGTGCTGTACCAGGTTCTCGGGCCTGGTGTAAACCATAAAGAGATTTGTTTAAGCAGTAAACTCGCTTTGAATAGTCCGGATCTTCAAAACCAGGAGGTAGATTGCACATCCATCTGATACACTTTAAAGTTCTTGTAAGATGCTTAGGCCAAGAAAATGTGTATCGCTTTCAGTCGTGTTACTGGAGCGTACACCTCTATGTAATCTATGACTTCTTGTTGATTATAACCTAGGACGACTAATCGTGCTTTGTTACACACGATCACCCCACGATAGTCCTTTTTGCACTTGCAAACCCATTTTGTCGGTATATGCTTTTTAACTATGTCGGGTTTATCGATTAAGTCCCATACACCCAGACTGACGAACTTCTGTAGTTCCTCCTACATTGCTTCGACCCAAGGCGGTTCCTTAAGTGCCATAGTGACACTAGTCAATTCAATATGAGATAAAAAGAGGTGTAGCGTGCAATGTTCAGAATACCTGTGGCATGCATATCTGTATAAGCACACATCACGGAATCTTCACAAACGTCATCGGTAGGAGATACATTAACATCGGTTTCTCCATCACATTCATTAGCAACTTGGCATCGTGTTCTAACACCATCGCTTACGTTACTGATTATCTGTTCCTGTGGATGATTCGTGTGAATCCTTAAGGAAGGATTCACAGGAACATATACGTTATCACCAAGATTGGTGATATTCTCCTCGGCTGTGTCTAAGGAGACAGTTGGTGGATCGACTTCAGTTTGAATCGGCTCGGTTAAGTCGTGAGCTTCTTCCAAAGGCACCGAAGATGAATCGACGAACTCAGCTTCATCGGAGGAATCAAAAACATCATTCGATTTTACCGATTAAATATATAACTCGTTCTCTTCGTATGTAGAAGAACTCGGTTTAGGAAGACATTGATCTTTGAAATAGGCTCTAACCAATTCTTCAGATGCGTCTTCAACCAACGGTGTGAACGAATTAAATAATGACTCGTAGTCGAACATCCTGTCAGGTCCTTTACTGGTTGGAGGTGTGGTGTAACTCTGACAATCAACATGAAACCATTATTCCACACATCCTAAAGAAATGTTGAATACCGCTTCTTAGGTAAATTATACCCAAGAAAGTATCCCTCGAACGCCTGTTGGTACATGTTTGTCAGTAGTTCATAGTCTAGCATTTGTAATCGAGTCTGTAATGTAATTATGTTTTGATTATGTTTAGTTTGTAATACGCGAAGTTGTCAACAAGTTCGCTATGGCGAACTTGTTGAATCAGCGAAGTTATTGACAACTTCGCCAATGGCGAAGTTGTCGTGTATATAAACTGTTTCAGCGAAACAGTTTAGTGTTGATTGTTTTAGGTTTCGTTTCAGTGTTTCACTAAGAGTGTTACGTGATATTCTCTGTAATAGTGACCTCGTGTCACGTGTTTGCTATCAATATAACGTGGTTGGTTTATTGCTCGTGTGTTCGATCTCTACACTCTCTACACTCGTATCTACCTTCGCAGGGATTCCGCACCTGCGTTGTTAGCGACATCCCGTGTACGATCCGTCCAGGAACCTACAATTGGTATCAGAGCCATCGGCTCGATTGTGAGGTTCGGGATTTCACGCGGGTGTAGAAAACGTCTCGTTTGACCTATTCGCGGGACGTGTTTTTGTTGGGATTGAGTTTTGCTAGTGCTTGACAGTCATTTTCAAGCCATTGCATTGATCGGAAGCTGCTGGATTGATGAAATCAGATCTGAACAAACTTCCCTGTTCATCTGGCGAAGTTACCGTTCTTCGGGCGAAGTTACCATTCTTCAGGCGAAGTTGCCGTCGCTGGAATTAGGGTTTTGGCGAAGATATAAGGATTAGCGAAGTTAACCACAACTTCGCTTACCTCATAAGTTCGCCTTAGCGAAGTTATCCGCAACTTCGCTTTTCACCCAAGTTCGCTTATCTCATAAGTTCGCCAGATCTAAGCGAAGTTATTTTTTAACTTCGCCAATTCAAGCGAATTTAAGAATCAACGAAGTTCTCTTTTCAGCGAAGTTAACTTTCAAGCGAAGTTATTCTTAACTTCGCCTACTGAGCTGTTTTAATATTTTTTTTAAGTGTTTCAGGTTTTTCAGGTTTTAGCGAGGATGTCGTCAATCAACATCTCCGATTTGGTCAAGATGGAAGTAGAGGCGGGGTCAGCCACTAAGGCCCCGAGGTTGATGAAAGGAGCAGACTTCGTGGCATGGAAGGACAGATTCATCCAATACATTAAATATCAGGATGCCAAAATGTGGGTGTGCATCCTGGATGGATATATCCCTCCAACCATGCAATACGAAGGCCGTGACGTGGTTAAGAAGTACAGTAAGATGGAGGACGAAGAAAAGAAAATGTATGAGGCCGAGAGCAAGGCCCATGCAGCTATAACAATGGCACTTCCTCAAGAGGTTCTCCATACGTTCCGAAAGTACACTTCCGCGAGAGAGCTTTGGGATGCTCTTGAAAACAGATTCGAAGGGAACGTGGGTATCCGTGCCTCAAAGATTAAACTCTTAAAGACCCAGTTCTCCGTCTTCAAATTTTTGAAGAACGAATCTCTGGATGATATTATCACCAGATACTATCATCTAATGACAGAGCTTAGCAATTATTCGATTGCCTACCGAGAAGAAGAGATTGTTGAAAAGCTTCTCGATGCTCTCCCACCGAAGTGGGAAATGTACACCGTTCTTATGAGGGAAGACAGAGACTTTCCAAACTATGATCTGGAAACAGCAGTAAACAAGCTCAGAACTTATGAGCTTAATATGGTTCGAAAGGAAACACCAACAGATCAGATACAAGACCCTGGTATGTATGGTGCAAAGGTTAACTCAGGCTCAAGTTCGAGGCCTGAATCTGCTGCTTTTTACTCGAAAGGGGAGTCAGGTCCTGACTCTCCTCATGAAGGAAACGTTTCTGTGAACATGAATGGTGATGTATGTTTCGTTGCTGGAGGATCAAGTACTTCAAAGCCTCAAGCATCCTCAAGTGGTTTTTCTGCAAATGCATCAAGCAATAATTATTCCAAGATGCCTATGAGTGTAAAATCTGCTGAAGAGCAGTTTGCAGTCTATGCATCATTTATTGCTTCCTACGAAAACTACATCCAGGGGAAGATTGTGGACCCTGCTGTTCTGGATGAGGACTACGACCAGATCGATGCTGATGATCTGGAGGAGATGGATTTGCAATGGCAAATGGCGATGATTGTGAGGCGTGTTAAACGGTTTATGCACAAAACTGGGAGAAAGTTTGTTGGTGGTAGGCCCGGGTTCGACAAATCCAAGGTAAGGTGCTATAATTGTCAACAGTATGGGCACTTTGCAAAGGAATGCAGAAATGAGAGGGTTGAACGAGGACAAGGTCGGCCTACACAACACTCTGGAGTTAACAGAGAGATAAATGCCATGTTGACCAGAGAAGCAGGTGAGTACAACTGGAACCATCATTCAAGTGGTTCTGGTGAGCAAGCGAACATGGCTGAGTCTGAAGTTGAAGAATGTGAGAAGGTTGATGAAATTGAGAAAGCAAATGAAGAAGAAACCGCTTTCATGGCAGATGACAAGGATAATCGCTCCGAGGTAAGTACTAAGACTATTTGTACTAGTTGTGAGAATTTGTCTGAGCAACTCACTACGATAACTGATCAGTACGTCCGTTTAGATGCTGATTTTAAAACTATTAAAGAAGATCACCATTTTACTAAATCAAGAGAAAACAGTTATAAAATTAAGATAAAAGCATGTGAAAAAGACATTCAAAGCTTAAAAACTAAACTTGCTGAGAAAATTGAAATAATTGATCTTAGTTATGAAGTTTTAGAAGAAAAAACTAAATTGATTGCTGATCGGGATAAACAGATTGCTAACCACCAGGTAAAGGTGGTGGAACTGAACCGCAAACTTGAGCAGTTCAGGAATTCCTCGGCCATCCTTGATCACCTCGTGAGTGATCCAGGTACCTCTGCAAAGAGGGGAGGAATCGGATATCACGAAGTTCCACCACCCTTTAACCACAACTATACATATAATCCGAGTGTTCAGAAATCTGTTGATTTCGAGGTTACTCAGACAACTCCAATCAAGATTACAAGGGTAGAACCAAGTGTTAGCTGTGGCGAAACGAGTTCGCCTGTTTCTAGTGTAAATATTTCTGTTTCAAGTCCAGTCTCATCGGATTCGGATAAGTTGTCCGAATCTGGTCAGACAAAAGAGAAGGTAGGGTTACCCACCGTTGGAGATAAAATTAAGATTTCTAAAAAGAGTTCTCCACTCAATCCGTACGTCCCACCTTATGTGAGACAAACGGATGGTAACACTGCCTCTACATCCAAACCAACATTTGACAAGAAAGTGGAGAGACGATGTTGCTTTAGATGTAACAAATTAGGGCATTTAGTTGCAGACTGCCCTCTGAAGCCGAGATTCAGAGGTGTGAGGCCAAACAAAATTGAGGATAAGCGTAATTTTGTTACTGCTAAAAATGGAAATTTTTCAAAGGGCAAAAATGGAACTAATTCAAGTTTTTATAAATACAAACCTCAGTTTTTCAACCAAACCACAAGATATAATACTTTCAACTCTCAAAGGTTTGGAAGGCATTTCACTCCATCTGCATGGAGATTCCCTAACAGGACTTACAGAAATTATCCTGATGCTAACTTGAGAAAGCCAGGGTACGGGACGTATCGATCCAAGACCAATTGGTCTTGGGTCCCAAGATTCTAACTCTTTGTTTTATTGTGCAGGAACAGTTGAACAGGGCTGCCAACAATCTTTGGATTGTAGATAGCGGCTGTTCCCGGCACATGACTGGCAACAAACACTTGTTGCAAGATTTAAAACCTGTTCAGGGAGCTAGGGTTAGTTTTGCGGGTGAGAGCGGAGGAAGGATAACTGGTAGAGGAACTGTGTCGAATGGGAGGATGACACTTGAAAATGTAAATTTTGTGGAGGAATTAAAGCACAATCTGCTGAGTGTGTCGCAGATTTGTGATAAAGATTACACTGTCCATTTCACTAAGAATGAAGCGATTGTATTGAAGCTTGGTTTTCAAATACCAGACGAATGGATAGTGATGAAAGCTCCACGTGAAACGAATACATACGTGATGGATATGAGGTCTACTGAAATGGCCACCGGAGAATCCTGTTTAATGACAAAAGCAAGCGAATCAGAATCAGAATTATGGCACATGAGAATGGGACATATTCATCTTCGGAAGATGAACTTCATTGTCAAAAATGGGCTTGTGATGGGCGTTCCCTTAAAGAGTTTTAACTTTGAAGATAAATGTATAGCATGCAAGAAGGGAAAACAGCACAAGAAAAGCCATCTCACCAAGAAGATCAATTCAATTGCCGGTACTCTAGAACTACTTCATATGGATCTCTTCGGTCCAGTGAATGTACAAAGTCTAGGCGGTACTTCTTACTGCTTGGTGATAACTGATGACTACTCGCGATACTCGTGGGTATATTTTCTGAAAACGAAAGACGAGACGACTCAGATGGTAAAGAATCTCATTACAAAAGTTGAGAACGTCATGAGTAAATCAGTTAAATTCATCAGAAGCGACAATGGGACAGAGTTCAAGAACTTTGAAATGGAAATCTTCTGTCTTCAGAAGGGAATTGAGCATCAATACAGCGCTCCGTATACTCCACAACAGAACGGAGTGGCTGAAAGGAAGAACCGAACGTTGATTGAAGGAGCCAGAACTATGCTGGCAGACTCAAAGCTTCCTGTGATGTTCTGGGCTGAAGCAGTTGCTACAGCCTGCTATGTTCTGAATAGGGTGTTAACCGTTAAGAGACTTGGAAAAACTTGTTACGAGCTTATGCACGGAAGGAAGCCCAACTTGTGCGGTCTTGAACCATTTGGGTCTCCTTGTTCGATTTTGAAGACTAATTCGAAATTTGGTGAAGTAGCCGATGAGGGAATCCTAGTCGGTTATGTTGTTGGAACTCCCAACAGACGGGTCTTCAATACGACAACTTGCAAGGTGGAGGTGGTTTGTAACACCGACATTACTAGTTACCAATCGCCAAAACCAAGCAATGGACCTGCTGAGCTTTTTGACTATGTTAAACTTTTTAAGTCGTTTAACGTACCTGATTTGGAAATTTTTGAAGAAGACGAAAGAGCTGTGACGAAGATGATACTTGATGAGGAAGAGAATCTAGTGCAACATCAAATGATTGAGAAATCTCAACCTTCCACATCAAACCCTACGATACCCCTGCGGCCTCAACGGAAGAAGAATTTATTAATCCTTTTCACTCTCAGCCTGAAACAACCATAGATGAGATCTCTTCAAACTTGAAAGACAATTTGCATGTCGGTGCTGTTCCGACCACGAGAATTCACAAAGATCACCCATTGGAGAATGTTATAGGTGATGTGTCCTCCAGTGTACAAACCAGAAGTAGCTTGAATGAGCACACCTGTGTTTATACAAGCATTAAAGATACAGGTATTATGAACGAATGTTTGTACTCTTGCTTCATAAGCCAAATTGAACCAAAGAATTATCAAATGGCTTTAAAGGACAGCTCGTGGGTCGAAGCTATGCAAGAAGAGTTGGCTCAGTTCGAGAAAATGGAAGTTTGGACTTTGGTTGAAAAACCAAAGAATGTGCATGCTATAGGCACAAAATGGGTGTTTAAGTGCAAGAGAGATGATAAGGGGATTATCGTAAGAAATAAGGCGAGGCTGGTTGTTAAAGGTTTTAATCAGCAAGAGGGTATTGACTACAATGAGGTTTTCGCTCCTGTTGCCCGGTTAGAAGCGATTCGATTGTTTTTGGCGTTTGCTGCATTTAAAAAGATGAAGGTATTTCAGTTGGATGTGAAGAGCGCGTTTCTTAACGGGAAAGTTGATGAGGTTGTGTATGTTGAGCAACCTCCGGGTTTTCCTGACCCAGACTTTCCTGATCACGTATACAGGTTGAGCAAGGCGTTATATGGGTTACATCAGGCACCTCGTGCCTGGTATTCAACGTTATCGGACTACTTGCTGGAAAATGGTTTTGAAAGGGGATTGATCGACAGTACGTTGTTTGTGAAGAGAGAAGGATGTGACTTCCT
This sequence comes from Bidens hawaiensis, assembly GCF_021521415.1. NCBI lineage: Eukaryota > Viridiplantae > Streptophyta > Magnoliopsida > Asterales > Asteraceae > Bidens > Bidens hawaiensis. The sequence continues at coordinate 96,091 of NW_027493022.1, read as the reverse complement.
ACTGGTTCAAGTCTACGTGGATGATATCATTTTTGCTGCATCAAGAGTATCCATGTGTCAAGATTTTGAGGCTGTCATGAAGAAACGATTCGAGATGAGTGCTATGGGTGAACTAACCTTCTTTCTAGGATTGCAGGTTGATCAGAAGAAGGATGGGATGTTCATTCATCAAACGAAGTACGTTCATGATGTGCTGAAGAGATTCAAGATGGAGGACAGTTCTCCATATGACACTCCAATCTGCGTCAATCACAAATTGGGCGCTGAATCAGATGGTGATGCAGATGTGGACCCTACTCTGTATCGGGCGATAATAGGTTCATTAATGTATTTAACTACTTCTAGGCCTGATATAATGTTTGCTGTTTGTCTTTGTGCTCGTTTTCAGGCAAACCCAAAGGAATCTCACATGAAAGGTGTGAAGAGGATTTTGCGGTATCTCAAGGGCAAGCCGAAACTAGGGTTGTGGTACCCAAAGGGAGGAGACGTTGAACTGGTGGCATATACAGATTCTGATTATGGAGGTTGTAATCAGAGTCGGAAGTCTACAACAGGAGGCTGTCAGTTTCTTGGAGGAAGATTAGTTTCCTGGCAGTGCAAGAAACAGACATCAGTTGCAATTTCAACTTGCGAAGCTGAATACATGGCAGCATCCAACTGCTGCTCTCAGGTTTTGTGGATTCAGCAACAATTGCGCGACTATGGTCTGAATTTCTTACTCACTCCTATTTTAATTGATAACACTGCCGCCATCTCAGTAATTAACAATCCCGTGAATCACAGTAAAACTAAGCATATTGACATTCGTCATCACTTCATACGGGATTGTGCTGAGAAGAAACTTATCAAGATCGAAAAAGTTGATACACTTGAAAATTTTGCTGACTTGTTTACAAAAGCGTTTGATAAATCCAGATTTCATAACCTAATTGAGCTAAACGGGATGATCAATCCCGAGTAACCATGTCTTTGATTTATTAAAAAAAAAAAAAAAAAAAGTGTCATTATTGCTTAAAATTAGTCGGTTACCTCAGTTTGATGGACATATCCTCGGATATGTTTTGGTCCTCGTTTTCGACTTAGAAAATGAGGATAGCCATTAACCGGAAGACTGAAAGTGACTGGGGCAGTTATGACGTGTATTCTTTCAGTGGCTGAAAATTAGTCGGTCATTCTTAGTAAGAAGGACACATACTTGTATGTGGTCGGTCCAGTTGATCCATTGGATCTTCAGGATAGCCGTTTACCTGACGACTTTGACGTGATTGGGGCGATTGAAATCAAATTTTTTTTGGGAAATGAAATTACTTTTCAAGTCTATTACTTCGTAAGAAGTTCTTTGCTGTGTTTAACAGAAAATTGATCCAACCATGGAAAATGATATATATACTGATTGTGTGTGCTTAACTAGTGAAGTTATTAAGCTTAAAAGGCTTTAGAACAGTCATTGTATGTCATGGTAATTTTTATGGTGCGTAAAAGTGTATGTGATACTAACTTAATTTACTCGAATTTACGTGGAAACTCCTTAAGAGTTTTGTATGTCTTCATACATATCTTTTCGAAGGATAGGCAGAAAAGCAACTACCCAGTCATACACGAGCCCGTGAGTGTTCTGATTCCCGTGAAGAAAGCTTTTCAAGACACTGCAGTGATCCAGATCCGGGACTTGCAGTGGTTTAGTACTCCGAAGTCAATAAGAATGTTTGGTTTAAAAAAAAAAAAAAAAAAAAAAAAAAAAAAAAAAAATCATACATGTATATTTTTAGTACTTATGAGACATAGTAACAATCAAGACTTCTCAAGTCTGACGTAAGAAGAGAACGGGAAGCAGACAACGTGTATCTACAAGTTAATCAGACACTATGGGTCGAAGTCAATTCGGGGTGACTTGGGTCTAGCCAAATACGCTTTGAGAATAGATAGAAGACATCATTATCTCTGAGTTGTTGCCAACTTAAATTTTTGAGCTTAACTGAACCTTAATCCGTATCACAGAAACGATGAAAACCATTTAAGTTATTTACATGCTTACAACCTGTTTCTCTATGTCATAATACAGCTAAACACGGATCCAAGTGACAGTCACATAGTTAGTATGATTCCTGTTAGGATCTTTTCTAAAACGTAGTGGTCCCTGACTAGACTGAAATTTGATCCCTTATTTCGTTAAAATTTTATAAGTTTTTCTATTTTTGTAGTAATATTATTTTATTGTTGGTTACTGGGTCTTGATCATATTTGTTTAACTCTTTTTGGAAACTTATAATCTTAAGTACAAGATTCTTCAAACTTAAAGGGCTGATTTTGAAATTACGGGCGAAGTTGTTGAATTCGGCGAAGTTGTGATTAACTTCGCCTAGGCGAAGTTAAGCGTAACTTCGCCTGAACCAACTCTGCCCTATAAAAGGATTTTGCTACAGTTTCAGGTTCATTATTTTCCAATTCCGGCGAACTTATATACTTATTTTCTCCGGCGATCTTGTTATTATCATTCGTTTTCGATCTTGTGTTTCTAGTTTCTACTATACTCGTGGTATGTGTTGTCAATTTCATCCAATCTTACTCGTTCGTTATAGGTTTACCCGGTTCGAGACCTCGGGTCGTCGAACCTTCGAAACCAAGTTTTTCAACCTTACGTTACGTGTTCATGGACGAGCTTTTCGTCTTAACACCATTACAATATGTTGTTCTTCATTGCTATATCGTCAAATCGGTCCGAAAACATCGGATCTATCATGTTTGAATCTGAACAGTCGCCGTTTCAGATTCAGGCGAAGTTAAGGTTTAGGCGAAGTTATTCTCAACTTCGCCAGTGGCTTAAGTTCGCCTAAGGCGAAGTTATCCACAACTTCGCCTGAAGCTTAATTTCACCTATGGCGAAGTTATCCGTAACTTCGCCTTGAACTCAACTTCGCCTATTTCAATTTATTTAACAGATTTCAGACGAACTTACAGATGAAGCGAAGTTGTTCCCAACTTCGCCTCACCTTTAATTTCGCCTGTTCAGTTTAAATCACAACTTCGCACATGGTACAAAGCGAACTTGTGAGATGCTTAAATGTTCTCTAACTTGTTTTGTTTTGTGCAGATATGGCTGCTGTTGGAGGTACTGGTGGTGATGACGGTGATGAGCAACGACAATTCTTTCCAGCCCATAACCAATACATCACTTTAGATCCTGACGCACGAGGCGTAGAAGACTACAGGGAGATTATCACGTTTCTCCAACGATCAAGAGTTTTTCATGCGATCACTAATACACTGCCCATTCTCTGCCTAACATTGAAGACTTTTGGCAGACAGTGTACTATGATTGCAGACCTGAGCCTCCGGTGATGCGAGCAACCGTAAATGGTCACGACATACAGTTTTCCTCGGAAGACATACGGTTGGCTCTTCAGTTCGGTGATGAAACAAGAGATGACCCAACGGAGTTCGTAGCTCCTTTCCGTGATGGAGCTTATTTGAGGATGGGTTATTCGGGTCCGCTGGGGGACTCGCAGAGGAGGAAAGGGTTTCTGCTGGATCAATGGCGCTTCCTGATGCATGTGTTGATTGTATGCATGTCCGGCAGGAAGGCAGGAACAGACGGGATGGGCGCGACGATGCAATCGGCCATGATTGCGCTGACTTACAACCGCAGATATTCTTTTAGTCAGCTAATATTCTACGAGATCGATCGTCAGAGACGGGCTGTGGCGCGCGAGCGATTCACTATGTATCCTCGTTTCTTGCAGATGATTTTGAATCATGTCGCTCCGTCGCTACCACAGAGACGCCCAATCAGATACGTCGAATGCGTGACGAAACGTATCTTTGCGCAGTGCCGCACTTCGAGCACTCGTAGCAAGCCTGAGCTGCGTCCCAGGCATACTCCATTATTCGGGTTTCTCATCAACCCGGAGTATGTTCCTGCAGGAGGGGACGAGTTCAGAGATCCGCAACCACATCAGGCGGCAGCACCTCATGCTGTATCAGCTGCGCCTGTTGTATCTACTGTTGCCTCTGCTGCTGTGCCAGCTACTGTATCTCATGCTGTGTCTACTGCTGAAGATGTTGATCTAGATGCTGCTTTTGGTGGACATGGTTTGTTTGATATGGATGTCTCGGGTCCTCAGTTTATGGATGCTACTAGAGAAGCTACTTCGGTAGCTGACTCCGATCTGGACGAAACGTTTGCTGAGGCGAGACGACTTATGGTGTCTCGGGAAAGGACTACGGGAAAGAGGCCGAGAACTGTGGACGAGGATGAGGAAGAAGTTGATGAAGAGGAGGCAGTGCAGCTTGTGATTAGACGTTCACGAAGAGAACGGACAGGTATGGGTTCCGGAGCTGGTGAATCTTCAAGGCTGGTACGTTTTGCTCCGCCTGCCTTGTCTGGTATGTCTCTTATTCCTTCCACAGCACAGGTTACTGCTGTCGAGACGTCGGCACCAGCAGTTGTGTCTCTACCACCCCAACCGCTTAATCCACCGGTGGTAGTTGCACGATTCGTTGAGTCGACCATTACTACAACTGCAGGGTTACCAAGTGTACCACCTGCGGTCACTTCTGCTACTGATGTTCCGCCAACTCCATTGCCTACATCAGATTCTGAGAGGATTACTTCGCTAGAGCGGATTGTTGCTGAACAGTCAAAGACCATTCAAAGCCTAGTGGAATCCAATCGACTACAAGCAGCTCTCCTAGTTGAACACGGAAGAGTGATAGATGCCTTCAAGGCATTCTTGGCATCTCAGGGGGAGAAGACTTGTAGGGGTGATGAGTTGAGGACGAAAAGGAGAGAAGATCATGACGATGATCCCAATGCACCTTCCGGTGCAGGTGGTGAGCTGCCAAGAACCTCTCAGGCTCTTGGGGCTTCCACAACTGAGGGGGAGTCTACAAGTGCAGCCGGTGACGATGTTGTAGTTGTGGATGATGATGCTGATGTTGAAGATGTTATCGACGCATTGAAAGAGTTGGATGAGGAGGATGACGAGTTTGTGGATGAAGATGATGTATTGCCTGTTGATGAGATCGAGAGAATTGGAGAACAGATTACGATGGAAAATGTGTTAGAAGAAGGTGAGATTGTGGATGACTCAGTGGAACATGAGATTCCAGATGTTGAGAGACCAGAGTTGGGTGATGAGAGCGTGGTAGAAGATACTGAATGGGAGGAACAACCGAAATGGAAGGAGGGTTGTGCTCACTGGTTTGTGAAAACGAAGAAGCCGGCGGTCCCGAAGATGTTCAGGAAAAGTTACAATATTAAGGGATACGCAGAAGCCAAGAAAGGTATTATCTGCTGGTTATACGACGAGCAGCTGCGGCTCTTTGTGATCAAGAGATACGATGGCGTTCAGTACTTCCAGAGAAAGTTGAGATCTCTAAACACACTACCAGAATGTGAAGTAAAAGATTTAGCCAGATTGGGATTGATAAATAGAAGTGAAGACAACATGGCTAGAATCATCGCGAAGATCGTGTGGAAAGAGTGCGTTAAAGAGAAAAAGTTTGAGCTACTGAAACCACAAAAAGGGAAACTTGTCGAAGACAAGGATAGAGGTCTGAGAGTTGATGGAAAACCTTGGATGGTCATGAAGTACAAACCGATCCGGTGCCTTAAAGAAGTACCGATGAAGCTCATGCCCAAGGACGTGCTCAAAGATCTAAAATGGTGGTACGTGGATTGTGAGACAGCTGAGGCGGTAATGGAAGATGATGATGAACAAGAAGTACTTCGGGTTTACGACCCGATGCATCTTGTTAATCTGTCGCAGGCTGATTTGAAAGTGCTCAACGAGAAGAAGATCTTCTACATTCCTGCTTGGAAGGATCAAGCTAGGAAATATCAACGGGTAGTGTCGGTATGTGTAAGAGAAGGGGCGCACGCGTAGAGGTGCAGATTACAAGACTCAAGATTTGAAGATCAAGATATGAAGCTACTGCCAAGGGGGAGTCTGTTGGTACATGTTTGTCAGTAGTTCATAGTCTAGCATTTGTAATCGAGTCTGTAATGTAATTATGTTTTGATTATGTTTAGTTTGTAACACGCGAAGTTGTCAACAAGTTCGCTATGGCGAACTTGTTGAATCAGCGAAGTTATTGACAACTTCGCCAATGGCGAAGTTGTCGTGTATATAAACTGTTTCAGCGAAACAGTTTAGTGTTGATTGTTTTAGGTTTCGTTTCAGTGTTTCACTAAGAGTGTTACGTGATATTCTCTGTAATAGTGACCTCGTGTCACGTGTTTGCTATCAATATAACGTGGTTGGTTTATTGCTCGTGTGTTCGATCTCTACACTTTCTACACTCGTATCTACCTGCGCAGGGATTCCGCACCTGCGTTGTTAGCGACATCCCGTGTACGATCCGTCCAGGAACCTACAACGCCTTCTCATCAAATTTCCCAGCGTCTTTCTTCAAAACCGTAAACGGACACCCATAAGGTTCCAAATACTTTAAATTCGGCTTACGGTTATTAAGAAGTTCATAACTTGTCTTTTTAAACTTCTTAACCGTGAGAACTCGATTAAGCATGTAGCAAGTGGTGTCACAACTTCGTTCTAGAACTGAACGGAAAGCTTAGAATCTACTAGCATAGTTCTTGCTGCCTCAACTAGTTAACGTCCGGTTCTTCCGTTCAGACAGACCATTCTGTTGTGGTACGTATGGTGCACTGAACTCTCTATGTATTCCTCGTTGAATACAAAATAAGTCCAACACGTTGTTTTTGAACTCCGTACCATTGTCATACGAATACGTCTCACTTTAAGTTTGTAAAGTGATTCGATCTTAGTGATTAGGTTCTAAATCAAAACAGGTGCCTGATCTTTAGAATGCATAAATAAAACCCATGAGTATCTTGAGAAGTCATCAGTTACAACCAAACAGTTGTAATCACCCGCAATGCTAGCACGATTCACAGGACCGAATAATTCCGTGTGAAGTAGCTCTAGTGGAGTGTCAATCGAATTCATCGACTTGCTCAGGTGAGACTTCTTCTTCTGCTTCCCCTTCTTGCAGGCAACACAGTGATCATTCAACTTGAAATGCTTTAGGGACACACCGTCCACAAGATCGTTCACAATTAAATGATTCATTTTGCAAATGTGGATGTGTCTCATCTGTCTGTGCTAAAGAATCGTGTATTTCTCAGTTACTTTTGAGATGAAACATGTCTCAGAAGGTGTAGCCGATACGTTAGTACTCATATCGAGGACATAAATATCATTCGATCTTGGAGATCTCATGACAACCATTTCTTCTAGAATTGTGAATCCCAGTTGAAGGATTACAACTTATCAGTGAAAATGGTAGTATACTTTTTGTCACAGATCTGTGATACATTTAACAGATTTTGGTCTACCTTCTCACAATAATTTACTTTCTCGAACGTAATACAACCGGTCGACACTTCTCCCTCTTTTGTAATCATACCCCCTTTGTTATCCGCAAAAGCCACATAACCCCCTGAATATCTTTAACATTTGTGAGGAGGTCCAGGTTGCTGGTAATGTGCCGAGAACATCTGCTGTCTAAGATCCATTTATCTCATGATATAGTCCTAGATGAACTCTGCACATGAGGTAAAATGATTAGTTCAAAAGGGCATCCTAAGCCTCAGTCTTGGGCTCTCCTTTCGATAATTTCGGAGAAACGTTTACATTAAAAGATGATTTCAGGAATGATTGAGGAACTTGAGAATAAGTAATCAGTTTCCTTGATTTATTTTTCAGATAACCGTCTCTTATCACTCCTGAATAAGTGTTCTTACAGATCGGTTGAACATGTTCAAACGATTTTCTCGATACATTATCATCATCAACTCGAACAACTTTTCAAGGGTTGATGTTTGAATAAATTATGTATGATTCATCAACATGTGATTGCATAGATTTTCGTTCAATGCCAACAGTAGGAATTCTTCTTTTTGGTACTTGTTTGACATTATTAACCTTAGCGCTACACTTTTTAGCAATGTGGCCATGCTCACCACATTTAAAACAAAGACGATAGTCTATAATCTTCTGTGGTGCAAAAGTGGTCAAGTGTACAGGCTTAGGTTGACCAATTTCAACCTTAGGAGTCACATTAGTTACCGGTCCGAAACTGTATTCTTTATGCCCTTCTTGTTTTTGTAAAATTCTAGGTTTGTTGTGTTCGATGAACTTTCTAAACCAGAAGATTTGACATATTTTATAGGTTTAAATGTATTCACAGTTTGTTTCGCTTGAGTTTTAGATGCTTTTGACTTTAGAAATTCATTTTCAAGCTCGGTAACTTTTGACGTATCTTCGTTGAATACACTTTCAATCATTTCGAGTTTGAGTAAGTTCAAAGGAACTTCCTTGTCAGAAAAGACATTGTTAAGTCCTTTCAACTTGAAAACCCGACCTTTGTTTAACTTAGATTCTTTCGGAGGATTGACAAATTTCATCAAATCCTCATCAGAAACTCTCGGTTTTTCTAACGATTTTACATTAAAAGAAATCTTGGGTTTGTTTGAAGAGTTAACAGAAGATTTTGAACCATATACCACTTGTTCAAACTTTTCAGGTTTATAAAGAATGTGATTATCAAAAGGAATGTTCTTGTTCTTAACAATTTCTTCTGTCTCATTCAACTTTTCAATCGAACCATCGATCTCATTCTCGGTAAAGACCGAGTTACACTTAATATGAATCATTTCATGAGTTGTTTTAACCGATTCAACATTTTCAACCTTCACATGAATGCTTTCGGGTTTTTCAGAGTTTGTATTAGGTTTAATAGTCTTTGAATCAACCACCTCTGGAATACTCGAATAATCATTCTTGAATGGTGGAGGAATTTCCACAAATCCCAACAATGCATTACCGTTCTTTTGATGAGAATGATTAACTTCTATGATTTCACTCAAAAGAAACGATAAATATCTAAACTTACTGATTTTATTTTTTTAGTTATAGCACCTCATTTTCAAGTTAGTTATGCTGGTACGTAATTTCAGGATTTCTTGAAAATGTTGCTCGATAATAACAAGTTTACAACAATTCATTTCGGCTTTCAAGTCATGGTTGCTCACAGACAGATTTTTAATTTTTAAAGTTGATTGATCCAAAAGTTTGGATTTCTGTCTGTAACACTCCTTTAACATTGAAAGTTCATTAACGAGTAGATCATTTTGTTGCAAAGCCGATTCAAGTTTACACTTGAGCTCGCAACATTTATCACACTCGGTAATTACTTTAGTAGTGAATGTCTCATGTGATTCATTGACTGATACATTAAACAAAGAATTGGTACAAACCTCCTCAATTTTCTCCATGCAAGCGAATGATTCGGTTTGGTCAACAATCGAGTTGTCAGAATCTGTTTTTAACTCAGATGTGTCACTATCATCTGATAAGTTATCTTCACTAGCATCCATGAAATGCTCAACAGGTTCGACCATAGCAAGGTTTGATTGATTTCCTAGAAGCTTCTGTGACCAATCCAACCCTTCATTCACAACCAAGGCTTGTGAACCACTTGCTTTGACCTGATCCCCATCTGTCGTCTTTAATTTCTTTTCAAGAACATTTGTGTTTTTGCTTGAATTAGATCTGAATTACGAGGACCGGTATATTCCTTCTTTGGCTTGTCACATTCCTTCGCGAAGTGGCCAAATTCTTGACAGTTGTAGCTCTTCACTTTTAATTTATCAAGATCTTTTCCAGTTCTCTGCATGAACTTCTTTACCTTACGAACAATCATGGCCATGTTCCACTTTAGGTCCATGAGTTGTCATTTGGGTCAATTTGATCATAATCTTTATCAATTAGTTCACTTGTGGTATTCTTACTCCCCACAAGCTGTTCATAAGAGGTCATGAACGCACACATGAAGGCAAATTGTTGTTCCACCTCTTTCATGTTTACATTAGGGGGTGAACTAGACTAACTTGATCCAGCAGAAGATCCTGATGCCATAAAGCATACATTAGGTGTCTGGTTATTAGTAAGAAGGTGGAGTATGTTGCAGGCAAGGCATTCTTCAGTGTGTCAATCTTATCTACCTTGCTTGATTCTAATTTAACAGTGGACATCTCAGCCATAAGATGACAAAAACTACTTATCATCTCCTCAACAGTCTCATTTTTAAACAGTGTGAAGTTTCTAAATTGAAACTTGACCATTGTCTTCTTACTCTCAGGTACCCAAGCTACAAGTCTTCAGTTGAGCAAATAGAGTAGCACAGGGTTTAAGATGACTGAATTGATGGAAGATGTTTTCCGGTAATGCCATGGTCAAAGTTGAGTAAGCATTCGTCTCATTTTCCGTATCTTTGACTTCATTAGCTTCGTACATACTAAATAACTTGTACGTATACCCGGTAGTTGCTCTGCCGACTTGTGGTTGCACGTATACAACATCCAAATTTCGAACACATCCGGGACTAATCAAACCCGAATGTGCTCGGAACCTCGGTTTCCATCTTGTGAAATTTGTCAATTTAAGAAACTTCGAACACTTATTGTGGGATCTGATTTTGTTATCCATCGTCAGCATTTGTTGCATTAAAGCATTTTGCGAGGCTAACGCTTATAACGAAGCAGGAGATGTAATGTGCTTGAAGTAGTTTAATATTTATTAACTAAATTAACTAAAAATAAACACTAAGTAATACTCTAGACTCTATAAAACTCGACTAAACTACTAACCGGCAAGTGAACCGATCAACTCTAGTAAAGCTAAGTAAGTCCGGATATCGAACCCACGAGACTCTTTAAATTACGTTTATTAGCTAATTAGACTCGACTACAAAACATGACTTATTAATTATATTTTTTTGCGGGATTTTTATTTAAAATACTAATTTAATACTATAATTAAAAACTAATTAAGACAACAAGTAATTTAAACGAAAACGAAGTTTGTTATGAAAATAAGATGATGATGATGAGAAAACTACCTAGGTTAGACTCCCCTAAATTTCAGTAATGAATTAACTCGGGAAAATATTTAGTTATGGACTAGGATCGTAAAATAAACACTTAAAAGAAAACCCCAATAGGACCCCTGACCCTTCTCAAGAGAAACCTATGGATTTCTAACAAGTTTTAACGCACACCAGTATTAAAAATCAAGTTCGCTTACGGTCACCCAATTAATTACAAACTAGTTCCTTTATACGAAATCCTACCTTACAGCGTGGAAATCAAAGGCAGTCTAATATATTCAATTGACTCGATGGACAAAATTAACCAATTAAACCTAGACGGACTCCTTACAAAAAACTAAATCTAGTAATCCTGATCAACAAAGACCTACCAATAACCTAGCACCTTACAGCTATTTAGGTTAGCAGCACACTTAGGTTTATTTAATTAATAAGTATTATTCCTATGATCTTAGTGCACATCAATCATAAAATAATCAAAAACACAAAGTAATTGACCTAATAGCAACCTATCATAATGACAAACAATAATCAAGGCAACTATGGAATAATAACAATTAATCAAACAATCCTAAGTATCCATACGCATTAATTTAATATCAGTAAACCTTTTACTAGTTCATAAAACCATAACAAAAAATAAATCCCAAATCAAAATACAACGTCAAAGTAGGTTCATCATAAACCTAAGCAGTCTATAAAGTTTAGCCTAGCATCATAAAATTAAACAAAACAATAATAGACGAAATCATGGCGAAAATAAATAAGAACGGAAGAATAAAGGCGATAAAACCCGGAGTCTTCGTCCTTGAATATTAAGCACTTCACCGGCTGATTCCTCGACTCCAAAGCTGCCGGAAACTGACCTCGGACGCCTTGGAACTCACAAAATTCGTCTGGAACTTCAGGGTCTGATTAAGGGTGAGTTTAGGGGTCTTTTTATAGGCAACAGAGGTCCAAAAATAGGTTAAGACGGCTAAACAACGAAGTTTCTGGAATCTGAGCACCGCCATCACCCGCCGCACCGCGCGGCGGGCTCCCTCTCCCACGTCGCTTGGCGCACCGGCCCTAGGGGGGTCTGGTTCAACATGCTGGTCCGGTTCACATCCTGGTTCGGTCCGGTTCGTTTCCTGACGCGTCGGTTCTCCGGTTCGGCTTGTTTTTGATCGTTTTTCGCCCTCTTTTCCCACGAACAAATCCCGGGACCTACATTATTCAAATAAGTTAGTAGTATACAAATCCTAACAAAAACAGAACATAAACGATTAAAATATTAATTAAAATATACAAGGGATTAATATATATTTAGCCTTATATCAAGATGACATGATTATCAACTTATGTAAGTCAAAGGACTGAAATTGACACTTTTGTAAACTTGATCCACACGAATGAGATACACTCTGTTACTGTAGACACGAATGTGAGATACTTTAATGACACGAATGAAGGATTACTGTTCACACAAATGACAACCCGAATGTTAAACGAATGAGTTTTGACGAATGTGAATACTGTAGTTACGAATGTGATTGTTTAACAAATGTGTAATCAACGACGAATGAGTGAGCGAATATGTTTCGTAACGAATAAGGTCAAATTTAACGAATGATCAGTTACAAATGATTGACAGTTGGCACGAATCAGTTGTAGCTAACTCACGAATGAAGCTTTAATGAATGAGCACTCATAATAACGAATGAGCATTCATCTTGATTATTTTGTCCAGAACTTTCGAACTTGTCCAAATCCTAACAATTAACTACAATCTTATCACTAACATTCTCGGAATTCAATTCCGAACCTGTTCAGACTCAAACCGAACATCAATCCACCAATTCCAAACCAATTTCAAACAACCACAATTCCCGTCATTTTCGTCAAGCAATCAAAACCTTAATTCTAACACAATTAACTCACCAATCAGTCAATTAACCTCAAATAACATTAATCCAAATCCTCTAATTCATCTAATTAAGGTCAAATCGATGTAACTATGTATCAATTATAATTCTCTGTTCTTACAATACGTAAACCAGTACTGAATCAATACAGTTACACAACGAATCAATGAATCAACATGTAGATCAGATCTCCGTGGCTCTGATACCAATTGAGAGAACCAATGGATCTAGATCTCTGATGACAACATGTTATTAGGATTCATTACGATTAGGATTACAATTAGAATTATGATTAGGATGTAATTACGTTACTGTGTGTAGTGTGTGTGTTCTGGAGTGATTTTGGCAGAGTAACGGTGTGAATACAATTATGCAAAAACTCTCTTGTTACTTTAGAATACTTTACAAGCGCCGTACGACGGCCTCCTACTCTTCTGACCGTTCGGCACCGCGTGTTAGGGGGTGGGTGGTCGCCTGGTCTGGTCCGGTTCAATCCTGTTGTGGTTTGGTTCATTTCCTGATCCTCCGGTTCTCCGATTTGAGTTGTTTTTCGCCTTTTCTGACACGATTGATTCCCAGAACCTAGAATACACAAATATGTTAGTAGTATACAAATATTACATAAAACCAAGCAAACGTAATAAAGTATTAAATAAAATATACACGGGATTTATATATATTTAGCATTATATCAAATGATGTCATCGTCTTCAATATTTCAATCGAAACACTAAATTAGCAACTCAATGGCCTTCAATGAGCTACCATAGATCTGATACCATCGAGTAGATAAGATTTCGTGATAGCAATTTTAAATCGGGCAAGAACACACAAAACACAATGTATGAAAACCACTAGAATGTGGCCGGTGGAAGCAACCACAAATAGTAAGTTTCTAATAATAGCAAGTGACTGAAGAACAAAGCAAATTAAACTAAAAAATTTCCACTATCATTAGTATTTAATACGATACACAGATTCTTTAGTTAGAAGGAATAAAATTAGGTGCCGCCACCAAAGGTAAGATATAATCAGTGGTCAGACGTGTCCCATCAATGTGACCTAAATGTTCTATTTATAGCCCTGACATTCCGTCTAGAAACCATAATCATTACAAAACATTCTAAAAATTATTACAAGTGTAAAACAGGTCTTTGAGCAAACATGATGAGCATGACTCCTTTGACCTTTGTAATCCTTGAGTATGCTCGGAACAATATTTCGAACAGACTTAGAATATTTTCACTAGAAAATATTCCTCCCAAGCAAGATTCAATCTTCACGAGCATACCAAACTTTGCTCGAATAGCTCCCACGAGCAAACAAGTTCTTACTCAAATCTCTCCGGCCATTACTTAGATTTATTTGTAGATTCTAATAATAGAATACTCGGGTACTATAGACATGCTAGAGGCCAAATGAAGTGGGGAGTAACACTTAGATGTATTTCCATAAATTAACTGTCAGCATACTTGAGATTCATCTTTATTCTATCCTTGCTCGACCTAATAAGTTACTCGGGAACACAGTTTAAGCAAAGGCATATCAAGGGTTTGCTTGGTGGTAAACCTTTCTTGATACAAGAACATCCTTGTTTGACAAAGTGCAGCTTGCTCGTAATTAGCACTTAGAGGATTTTTGAAGATTATCCTGCTTGGATAGTATATCTTGCTCGAGGAAGTAAAAACCTTGTTCAGAGTGCTTGTGTTTGCTCGAGTTCCATACTTAAACGATTTATGGGGAGGTTGATAATATTATAATCTTTCCTTTAGACCTAACACTAATAAATTTGGTATATAAGTTTACATACAAAAGGATATGAACATTTATCTTGGGATGATAATAAGGATGAAAATTCACCAATGATATAAGAATGAAATGATTAAAAACACACAAATGCTACCCATAAATGAATTTATTACAATGATAATGAAACAACAATTGAATTGCAAAAAGGTATGAATTTTTATTGATAATCAATCCTATATATAAAAACTCGATTGACATGATCAAAATATGCATCGATTCATATTGACACAAATTGTATGTTTTAACCTAAACAACATCACACGCAAAGATTTGTGTGTTTACAAGTTTTAACTCTTCTATAATACATAACTATTAAAATTTAACTAAAAATAGTTTGGCACTTTGACATAACTAATCCTAAATTTTATATTGGAGGGATTAATTCTAACATTCACCACCTTAATCACCAACATGTAAAGATAGAATTCATTGTCTTTAATGCCTTCTGCATTTTCTTTTTGTAACAAATAAGCAGCCATCTCCTTTCCTTCATTTATTTGTTCATCCTCAGTAAGTGTCATCTATTCATTGTGTTTTTAGAAGTGGAGCTAGTCACATAATCCTGCTCATGATTACACTCAGCAAGAGTACTTTCCACAAGAATATGGGAGCTGGTCTTCTCCTCGACGCCTCTTTTCCTCTTCAACATATAGTAGGATCCACTGCTACGACCTTCCGGTTTTTTTCTCCTCGATGGGCAGTTTCTTGTAGCTAGACTTTCACTATCCAAGCCAAAATTTTGATCTATATTAGCACCACCATCTGATAGGTTGGAAACCTAATCATTATTAAGGAGGTGAACTTTAATTTTTTGCTGTAAGTTCTAACAGCAATGCATTTGGTTTTTTGTTTAATTACAAGTGTGGAATAGGATATTCGTTTACGTATTCCGAAAAACAATAATGTTTTGGTTTGTAATGGAAAAACTAAATTATGTTCACTAAAACATGTCATAATTTCTTTTCGATATTGGAAGTACTTACCTTGGGTGAAAATTATGTATTCACCAACGTCCTTATCTGCTAAACTGTTTTGCATCGTTTTCTAATTTTGAATATCATAAACTGAATCTTGTTCATCCTGAACTTTCTTGTAAGATCTAGCTTTCATTTTCCAATGGCCGTCGCTTGTACAAGCATGTTGATCCCTACTGTATCCATTATACTGAATACGTATGCTTCAAATGGAATTTCTTGGTTGTTGAACTTTCTAGTAGCCTGGAAGATCGTATCAAACATAAAGGACCAAATCAGCATTTTTTAAACCGTTTATAAATGCATGATGTTTTCTAATGCTGATATTGATGTTGAGCTTGTTGAAATTTCTACAGTAATTTGTAGTAATATTTTTATTACTATTATTTACAAATGACAAGATCAGCCTTTATTTTAAACATGTAGGATGTAGGGCAACGATATATGAATTTGTAATAAAGAAACTATTTCAATCATGTTCAAATTTTATTTCCCGCGATTGGTATCTTAGAGGTTATAAACAACTAAAAAATTGGCCTAAAATGCAAACTTTATTTTACAAAAACAGCTGCATTAGATAAAGTTTCATTAGACCTAATGCACCTTTTTGCTACATAATGCAACTGTTTCATTCAAATGCAATCTTTGAAGATGTAACTCTTTGAAAAGAGTTTCACTAAGTAACAAAAAGGTTGTGTTAGGTCTAACGCAAATTGTATTTGTAAAATAATGGATGCGTTATGCCAATTTGTATCAAGAGCTAGCAAATTAAGAAGAGCATCATATCAGTATAGATCAGTCGACTATAGAGCAGTGTGATCAACTGATACATAGGAACATCATTGAAAAATCAATAAAAAAACCAAGGCCGAGTGATTAAAAAGAATCAGGGACGGACAAAAGAAACTGTTAAGAATCGATTTGATAGGAAGCAATCCAAAAATCGACCATCCAATCTAGGGAAGGATGGGGATCAACGGAATTAATATCTAGAATTACTTTCCGTTGCATTGGAAATCAACTTTAGATCGTTGCATTGAATTGAAAATTCACAATCAAAATTCATGGGAATGATTTGCAGTTATTAATCGCAACCAGGATCGTCAATTCACTACTACAATACTACCGTGCAATAAAAAATCATGCGATAGGAGGTCTTAATGTGAATCAGAACTCAGGTAGAGAATCCAAATTTTAATAATCAATAACAGTCCTTGAAAGGTTTAGTCATTTCGATTTCAACACAAAAATTGTAGGATGAATGATTAATCATGCTTATAAAATTACAGCTTGAAGCTACAGAAAGAAAATTACCAAACAAATGTAAATAAAAATAAACCTTTTTCACCTAAATGAATTACAATTAAAATAATAGTCATTAATTTGTTTAGCACATAAATCCAACGTGATATGCATTTTAATTTTGTGTTCTTTTCTGGATACTTGCTTATAGCTGTATAAAAGTGGGTTGCACCCTTATTAGTAAACCTTTTATTTACTTTAATAAAAAGTTGAAAGTATAAAGTTAGAATTCATAATTTACCAAAAACAAAATGCCTATTTTTTTGGATCAATGCCATTACCATGAATTTACCCCAATCTGAGTAGTATACGAAGGATAAAAAATGTGTTAAAAAGAGAAATACCACATTTTAATCAAATTAAAATAGGAACTAATTACATACAAAACAAAAACTATATTTAGTGTATGTTGCAAACGCAACAAACTGAGTAGCAAAAAAAGTAGTATTTCCTATTCGAAAGAAATATTAAACACATAAACTACACCGTCACACATTTTCTCTTTCTTTCTTTCTTTTTTTAGCGACGATTTTTAGTCATTTGGGAGACTTAAACCCAAGACCTTTCAACTCCTTTGTGTTTTAAAAGCTTCGCTTTGCCAATTATTAGCCAGAGCCACCAGCTGGAATTCACTTTTTTATTTTACACATTTTCTTCTAAAAGCCAGATCTGAACTTTAATTTTAAGTTTTTTTAAGACGGATATAGAAAACAGTCATTTTTGTTGCTTCATTTAGCGATGTTAAAACTCCTTCATTGCACCTATTTTTAAGTTACCATTTTTTAAAAGTAGTTTAAATACCCTATATCCATCAAGATGCTATGAACAAACAACATGTCGTAACCTCCTCCTAAATGATTAGCCAAATTTGTGTGTAACGTGAGATGCGCATCAAACCTAACATTTATAATTGATAAAAAAAGAAGAAAATGTTACATTCCAATTTTTTACATACCTAACATCAAACAAGAAAAAAGATATTTCCACTCAAATCATTCTTTATTTGCTTACGATCTATGTCATAATAACCATGTGGTAAAAGAAAATTCCCAAAATGTTCAAGAAAATGCATCCAATATAGATTGACTTGGTTTTTCAAACAGAATTGAATATGTTATATTAACACCAACATAATCAACGGATTTATGCCATTTAAAATAAAAAAATTACTGATCCTTACTTTTGAAAACAAGCTATGATTTTGAATCACGAAAAGAATGATTAGAGGAAAATAAGATTACGACTAACATAGGTAAAATCGCTTACATTATCCACTAAGTAAGAGATGTTGTCTTTGGGAGCGGCGTCTAGATGAAAAGAGAAGCGATGTGCGGTGCATATGTGATTGGAGTTTCATTAGTTTATATAGAATTTCCTCATAACCCTAATTCCTAATTTTGCTATAACAACCCATGGCGGCCCACGTTCGTAAAAAGGTAATTTATTGGTAAGGGCCCAGAAACTTCTGGTCTTGAATTAATATATATATATATGAGAGGTCAATCTGGTCTCAAATTAATTTTCAATCTTACATCATTAAAAATATATTTAAAGGGTATTAAAGTAATATAAATGTGTTCTCTTTCCAATTAATATATATATATAATTAAACCTTACGAGTTACATCTCTAATTAATATAATTAATCTAATCACGATAACTAAAAGATTTAAAAAATTAATAAATTGATAAAACAATAAATATATCTTTATAATTTTTTACCCTATCTCTTGAGTTCACCCTACACAACTATAATTATTTCCTACGCCTCTTCAAAATTTTCCTACATATCTTTAATTTTTTCATACACGTCTTAATTTTTTTTCCTACACATTTTCAATTTCTTTATATGTATGCTTTTCGTCCTACACATCTTCAAATGTTTCCTACGCATATTCAATTTATTCCTACACATCTTTATTTAATTCTCTCATACACAACGTAACATATTTAATTTTCTCATACACAACATATTTTTTTCTTGAACATCTATATTCGTCATACACTTTTTTTTTGGTCTTACAAATCTTCAGTTTTTCCTATGCATATTTAATTTCTTCCAACACATTTTCCAATTTTTCGTACGCATCAATAATTTTCTCATACACATCTTAATTTTTTCCTACACATCTTATTTTTTTTTCTTATTTTTTTCAGTCTTACACATCTTCAAACTCTTTTTATTTTCAAAAGAGTAATCAAATATGAAGATACTATTTTTCTTAGGTAGTGTTTGTTATGGGGGAATAGAAGATGGAATGTAATAAGCCATTCCAAAGGAATGGGAAAAAACATATTTGGTTACCATGCATGAATGGAATGGATCATTCCAAATGGAATGAAACTCCTTCCATTTTTAGGATTTTCATTCCTTTAGGTATGGGTGTTTTTTTTCATTCCTTCAAGGAATGAAAAAGTCAAAAAGTCAACATCATTATTACTATTATAAAATTATTATTATTATTATTATTATTATTATTATTATTATTATTATTATATTATCATTATCGTTTTGTATATTATAATATAACTATTATTATATTAGAAATATTACTATATTATCAATATATTTTATTTTTAAATTAGATGAGTTAACATTTCACAACGCATATACAGTTTAACGATCTCGTTGCAGCACGAGGTCATACAAATACTTATTATGAATATTCATTTATTATTAATATTATTTATTTATTTTTTATTATTATTACTGATAAAAATATTAATAATGATAAAGTGATTAATCATTCCATTCTTACATGGTAACCAAACATGACAATGGAATGGTAATGATCCATTTCATTCCTTTATTCATTCCATTATCACGTTCATTCCATTCCCTCATCTATTCCATTACCCCATACCAAACATACCCTTAAATCTTATAAACTAAAAGGTGTTTATTGATGAGAAAGAAACAAAATTAAATCTTACACTAGTAACTTACAAATAATAAATTTTGGATATTTATGCTTTGGGCTATTATTTAGGAATAGATGACATAAATTAAATGATGAATTATTTTACTCTACCTAAACTACCCTTTTCTTTTTTATTTTAATGTCTTTCAAATTTTATTAACTACAATAAATACAATAATGTTTCAACCATTGATTAATAATCTAATGGTTGAGATCACTTCTCACACTTCTTTCTATATGAATCACTTAAAAAATGAACCTAATCCTATATATATGTGTGTGTGTGTAGGGGAGCCATATTTTAAGAACTACTTGAGTTGTTAGAATTTTAAGAACTCAACTGTAGCCACACATTCAGTTAATTATTTTAACTTTTCGTGGGCGTGAATAAATCTATTAAAGCATTAACAAAGGAGAGAGAAATAATGTTATTAAATGGTAGAAGGTTATTTTGGTAAAATAACTTATTTCAAACCTTCAACTCCAATAAAATACATATCCTTTTTTTATTTAATTTTTTTCATAAAAATATTAAGAATTTTATATTATAAAGAAACATAATTTTATATAAAAATATTCATGAAAGATGTATAGTATTATGTAGTATTTTTCCTTGTTTTTTCTTTGTAGTTTTAGTTATGAAAATTATATGGTTGTATTTTCATCACATTAAAATGTCAAGCATGACATCTGTTATCTTTTTCCCATATTTTTGTAATTTTATTGTTTTTAATACATTTACAATTTATTAATTAACTTTTATAGTAAACCAAATCTTTTATTTTTTTTTAAATAATCATATCTTTTTTCATAATAAAAAAAAATATCTTGCGTGTAGTACTTGATATTTATTACACATATACTCATATTTGAATAATATGTAAAACGATTTCACTAAGGCGTTTCAAATAAAAAAAGTAACCAAGTTTCAAGTTTGTTTCAATTAAGTAAATCATATTTTATTTTGTCTCAATTAGGTCACTCAAATTTAAATTTTGTCTCAATTAGGTCACTGAACTTTCAATGTGTCTCAATTAGGTCACTCAACTTTCAATTTCAGCTTAATTAGGGCACTCAAATTTCAATAAATGTTCTAATACCATCGTTTTTACTTTCATGTTATATGTTTATAAATAACTTAAACATCATTAAAACCAACATTCTTTTATATTTTATGAGTAATTGTATCACTTACGATAATATTGTAGTTGTCCCTCTCGTTTTACAACACAAATTGAAATTTAAGTGACTTAATTGAGATAAACTGAAAGTTGATTGACCTGAATGGGACAAAACAAAATATGAGTTACATCTACACCAATTATATAAATTATCCAAATTACATCTACACCAAATATACAAAATATCTAAATTACTACACAATGCACAAATTACCCAAATTATATCTACACCAATTACACAAAAGTACATAAGTTACCAATTTCATATATTACTAAGGCACATAAATTACATAACTCAACATTTACATATTACATAAGATTAACAAATTACACATAATACATAAAATATCATTGTTTGAATAAATTTCGTATTATGTATGTGTAAGTAAAAACCATCATTTAAAAAATACACAACTTTGAAAAATTAAAAAATAAATATGAAAAAGGTTAAATGCATTCTATTCCCCGACTTTTTCTTCTTAGTTTTGTAAAACACACCTAAACAAATAAAGTTTGTATAAAAAATGTTATTTAAATATGAAAAAAGATTGCCAATTAAAAATGGTTAAGCAACAAACTGGTTGTTAAAAAATCCTAACAACCAACTGACCAAGCATTTACATTTTCAATCCGAAAAACATGATGTGTGTAAAGAGGAGTTAATTTTCAAACCGTGTATATTATATATATATATATAGACACACACACATAAATGATTCAATACAATAATCCTTTATCGTACATTACGTACTCGATACTTCGAAACGTTAATTTTTAGAAACCACTCGCCGTTACACTCAACTGCCCGTCTCTCTCCCTCGGTCTGTCTCCACCACCAATCATCGGCATCAGCACACCTCCTACACCATCACCGCTTTAATTGAATTGAAATACATAATTTGCAGACATCCATTTGCAGAACTTTAAATACGTTCCAGATTTGTTCATATTATGACATCGATGATTAAATCGATGGTCGATTGATGATTTTTTGATGATTATGAGATTATATGAAGTGATTTTAGCGTTTAATAACATGTTACATATAGTTTAATTTTAGAACTGAGCTTCTGAACGTTTAAAGGTTTGTCTAGAACGTTTAATTTCATGTATGAGCTCTGATTAGGGTTCGGAACTTCTAAACTTTTTTGTTCTAAACATCTAAATAGAACTTTTAAACACAACTTCTAAACTTTTTTTTGTTCAGAACTTCTAAACAGAAACTTTTAAAGCTTTTTGTTCTGAACTTCTAAACTTTTTTGTTATGACTTCTAAATAGAACTTCTAAACTTTTTTGTTCTGAACTTCTAAACTTGAACATTTTAAAGGTGTTCTTTTTTTGCCAGAACATTTAACTTGAACGTTTAAAAGTGTTTGTTTTTTGTCAGAACGTTTAACTTGAACGTTTAAAGGTGTTCGTTTTTGGTCAGAACGTTTAACTTGAACATTTAAAGGTGTTCGTTTTTTGTCAGAATGTTTAACTTGAACGTTTAAATGCGTTCGGTTTTGGTCAGAACATTTTAGTCTCTTCAGTTTTGTTCAGAACGTTTAAACGTGATATTTTGAACCGTACTCAAAGCCCAACTGAGTATAGTATTCTGCGATTGCATAATCGATTGATGAATCTAAATACTTCTACACATCAATTTGATTGATTAAATCACCATTTTTTTATCAATTTTGAAGATTCTTGATGTTCAACAACGTTTCATTTTGATTTTGTTTTTTGACTTTAGAGATTTCATACTTTAAGCTCCGATAGGGTTTTAAAATTGGATGAGATAAAGCTATGAGTTTAGAATTTGGATCAGAATGAATTTCTAATTGACGAATTTGATCATGAACTAGTTTGGGTTATTTATGAAACTGTCACCGCGTGTTTTTTAATCAAACGCCCTAGAAGGTCGCGTACGTAATGTACGATAAGATATTATTATAAAACAACCCACCCACCCACACACACACACATACACACACACATATATATAGGTATTGGATATTTTCAGAAGTTTTTTTACAGCAAAAAGTGCGAGAAGTAATATCATACAATCATATTTTTTCTTTTAATATTTTCATTTATTTAATTATAGGGTTATTATGGTCATTTTATTTTAATATTAGAATTGGTAAATCCTAATTACCAACAACCGTTTCAACATTGTTTATCAATATCAGTCATCTGATATCTTATACCATCATTCCCATCATTCAATATAAACATTTGATTTCATAATCCCAGATAAATAGCATCCCAATATTAGATGTTTCAGTCAAGCTATTGATATGGATTTCAATTTTGATAATCACCAAGCTAATGTTATGCCTAATATTAATATGCTCCCGATCAAGCTCAATTCAAATCAATATGATTCGGCTACTCAAGAACAGCAAATCCAGGTGTATATCTAATCCGATTTCCCCTTGCCCCCTTCCCCTAACCCTTTGTATTTCCCAGTATGATCATATTATTTATTAGGGTTTCATAAATTAATATCAGGTTATCATAGTACATGACAATTTTCTATAAAATCAACTATTTGTTCGATAAATGATTTTCTATAAAATCAATTAAAAGTTTTTCTTATATGTATATAATTTTAGTGTTGATTTCCTTCAATTTTTGTTATGTTTCCCAACATGTGTTTGATTATTTGTTTTTAGTTATGAAAGATCATTTTCATTAACTTTTAGATGTCTTACTCAATATACAGCCATAAATGTCCAATTATGAGTTTAAAACTGTTTATTTTCCTTAACTTATTATACTCAACTGTTTCATAAAGACCTTATTCCACATTCCACTAAACACATAACTAATATTCTGGTACAACTATTCCTCTTAATTTGGTTTTTAAATTGAATTGGTTTTATCGAATTCTATATCTAAGTAGGTGCAATGGGTAATGACTCAACTACACATAATGCTCAGACAATCAGCAAACCGAGTAACGATTCTGACGGTAACTTATATTTTTTTGCATAATTTATCATGTTTTTCAACTTTAAGCATTACTCAGAAATTGTTTGGATCCGGTCAAAGATACGTGTACGTTTGTCACCTGTGTAGCTGTGTAAACTGTATGTATGTTCATACATAACTAATATGCATTAACGGTTGTCACCTGTCTATCTATGTTCATACATTTGTATGCACGGATCCAGACAAATATGAGCGTACGTTTGTCACATGTGTAGCTTTGTTTTTCGATGTTTGTTTTGGATGTGGTTATATCTAATATTATTCAAACATATGGTCTGTTACAGTTGTTGTTCTGTTTGTTTGATATTGTTATTTGTTTTTACATGACTAAAGGTACTTTTGTAAGTTATTAAAGTAAGGTCGTTCAACTATTTACGAGTTTCCTTTTTATAGTCTAAAACATCAACACCTTATGAAAATAGTGGTTACTTTCCTGGTGACTTCACTTTATGGAAGGACTGTCTTTTTTCGAGACGTATCGAATGTTATGAGTTTTTTCAGTATTTGTTCATTTTCTATGTTGTTTTTGTCAACCACTTAATGATGTTATGTTGTTGATGTCATATGTCGATGCACTATACTCTGTAGGTCTGATAGTTTTTTTTTTCATCGCACGTCAAGCTGCATGTATGCTGTAGCTATGTTGTCCTTTGTCTAGTTAATGGTATATTGTCTTTTATATCTTACTAGCATATTGTTGTGTAGTTCAACAATTATGTAAATACTGACTTTGTTTACGTGTTTGCATCTCAACTTGTTAAAAGTAGTCATCTTATGTCCTATATAGTCTACATCTATTGTTATTTTTATTTGACTACCTAATGCATTATGTTCCTATACTTATATAGTTGGCCAACATTTTTAACATTTACTAGACATTATAATCATATTCAAACGGTTTGGGACAGGAAACCATCATGTTGACCAGATACAAACTATTGATCCAGAAAACAGCGAGTTGTTAATTGGACAATCGAGTGTTCCACGGGTTATCAGCCTTGAATGTAAGAGTTAGCAAGTTTAATTCACTTTTATTTTCTTTAATTAACACTTACTTAAGTTTATCCAAGTATTAGTAGCTAGTTTGAACTTTTAAAATTAATATTATATACAGAAAATGACGAACCAATTAGCTTATACTCGTCTGATGGGTCAAAATGTTGGATCCCAAATGTCCCGTCACATGAAAAACCTTCGATTGGTCTACAATTTAAAACTTGGGATGACGCGGTTGCCATGTACAAGGCGTATGCAGCCAAGGCTGGTTTCAATGTAAGGATGTCAACCATAGCATGGACCAAAGGTGCCAATTCTCATAGGTATATGGTGTGTAGCAAAGCTGGTGCCCCACGTTGCAAAGATGTCGATACCATGGACATGTCTCGTACGCTTCCAAGCGACGCCACACGAATATAAAGGTTACAGGTTGCAATGCGTGTATCAAACTTAAAGTTCCATCGAACTCTGTCGGTTTTGAGATATATGATTTCATAGAGGCTCACAATCATGGGCTTTTTAGTGATTACAATATGGACTTAACACGCGGGAGAAGACAGTTACAGTTTTCAGACAAGGAATTTATTCAAAATCTTCAAACTACAGGTTTTGTTCCGGTCGTTGCTCACCGTGTTCAGTCATCTTTGAAGGGTGGACAACATTTGGTCACGGGATCAAAGACAGATTTTAAGAACCATGCTCGCAATGTCAGGTATTGTGTAGCTGATGCGGATGCTCAAATGTATTGTGTAGCTGATGCGGATGCTCAAATGATTGTCGATAGGTTTACCCTCAACATGAGTCATTTGGAGGATTTTTTTTTCCAATTCAAAGTTGTTGACGGTGTGCTATGGTCTATACTCTGGTCTGACGACGTATCTAGATGCAACTACAATATGTTTGGTGAAGTGCTAGCTTTTGATACAACATACTCAACAAACAGGTATCAAATATCGCGTTATGTTTCTCGTCAATGAATTATAATTCTATTTAACCACCCTTTATTTTTAATTCAGGCATGACATGATTTTTGTTCCTTTCACGGGCGTTGACTGCCACAAGAAATGTGTTACCTTCGGTGCCTGCTTAATAAATTCCGAAACGATTGACTCATACCGGTAGTTACTAGATGCGTTCTTATCAGCTCATGGCAAGCAGCCCAGGTTGGTGTTTACAGATCAAGATCCAGCAATGAAACAAGCCGTTTCATCTGTTTTGAATGAATCTACACATACGTTGTGCATGTGGCACGTTACAAACAAAATACTTGTTAAGGTATGTATACGACTTTCATTATCAATGTTCTAATCCAGATTTTACTTCTTGTGGTATACATTTGTCATTATAAATTATTTACTGGTTCTATTTGCATGTTCAACATTTGCTGGTTACTTTTTTTTTGTTTTATAGCTGAAGGGTGAGATTCAGGTTAATGAAGAAATTAGATGTCATGTTAACAAGCTGGTTTGGAATGTATTCATCAAGCCAGAGACGTTTGAATCCAGATGGCATGATTTGATTGATGAATTTAATTTAAGCGAAAACAAATTGTTAAAAGACATGTTTGCTATTAGGGGAAGTTGGGTTCCGGCTTACTTAGAGATATTCCAATGTGTTGTTTGATAAAGACTACCTCATGTTATGAGAGTTCCAACTCACAGTTCAAAGTATATTCTAGCCCTGGCAACAATCTTGTTCAATTCATGAACTGCTTTGAAATGGCATTGAATGCTCGACGACACGTGCAGCGCGAATTGCAAAATGATACCACAACAAAGGCACCACCGTTAGAGACCCGTTTGCCAATCGAGCATCATGCCTCCTACGTCTACACTATAACAATTTTCAAAGCAAAGGGATTGTATCATTGCGCACGTACACGTGTTGACTCCGCAGATGGACTGAACATTCATCTAATCAATCACAATGACAAACGCAATGGGTTTGTTGGTGAATTTAAGGTACATCCCCTATCATGTAACAAAATATCTTACATTTGTCCATAACCTACTGTCATTTCACTAAATACTCACCCTAATTGAACGTATACTGCAGGTGACTCAGAATCCCAATGACAACACATTTTCATGTTCCTGTAAGGGTTTCACTCGCATTGGTTACCTGTGTAGACACATCTTCAAAGTCCTCCAAATCGAGCTTATTGATGAAATCCCTGACAAATACATTCCATATCGATGGAGGAATGACGTTATACCCTCATCATTTTTCAAGATTGAAACCAGATACGGTGTTCCCCTTGATGAAAGATCTAAACTAAGGCAACAGTTTTTTTCTTTGACCAATCAGTGTGCCAACCGTGCACGAGGAAACATAGAACTTCTTCAATCATCGGTCGATCAGATGAATTAAATCAAGGTCAAAATATGGAAAAAAATTCCTATAGAACCTTCCTATAACAATAACTCCGCCATAATACAAGACTTGATTGGCTACATGCTACCTGAGCAAATCACAATAAAGCCACCAACCGGGATTAAAAATAAGGGTTCAGGTTCACGCAAGCGCAAGATTGGTCCATGCGAGAAAGCTAAGAAGAAAAGCAAAAAACCAAAACGTTTTTGTGCAAAATGTAACAAAAAGGTTCGTGGTCATGACTTGCGTAACCATAAGAAAGTTACGGAAGAGAAGGAACGTAGGCGAAAAGAAAGGGAACAACGCCGAAAGGAAAGGAAACCCAGGAGAAAAGACAAAATGGCAACGACTGGTAACCAACCGGCGGAATATGCTGAAACCGATGAAACCGTTGACACATCTGAAACGGATTCGTCTGAAGATTCGGATGACACAAGCGATACCGACTACAATACTAAATAATATCTTTTATTTTATTTTATTTTTTTTTGTTTTCTATTTTCGAGACATTACCATCTACTGTTACACCTTTACGTGTTCAATAAACATCACATTTCAATTTCATACACATACATTGAAATCACACTTGTGTAACATATGATTATTTTTTTAGGTTTGTAGCCCTAGGAAATGTTATATTCGTTTATTTAATGTAAAATACATGTGTTTCTCTCAGCCAACCGTTTATTGTACGTCAATTTGATGCCTTAACACAAATCATGTTATACTCTTACATGTACAACACATTTTAATCGCTTTCATACCAACGCTCTGACTTGAAAAACATTTAGACTTGCATATGCTTGAGTAAACTACACTTATCTATTTACATATGTAGCCATACCAAAAACTGTCATCATCCCCTAAAAGTCAACTACGTGCGTCTCTGTCTTGCAACCAATAAGTGAGCATGGAATTTGCTGTGGTTAAACAAATCATTTGTGAAGGCACATCGTTCACAAAATTATGGAATGTCGATATCTTTTAAAACCCTGCATACACAACATGTTATATTCTATAGTTACGAATTTTTGGATAAACGGTTGTTTGCGTGTCAGTCCTACCTGGATAAATGCCCATATGTGGTTACCTGTTGAACAACTATAATTGTATACTATCATTCATACGCACCAAGTGGTCTTCAAGTACGTGTCATTATCTTTGTGCGCTTCTCCACTATACTCTACACAATAGTACCCCAATGTTTTTATGTATTCTACCTCTACGTCTATGTAACTGTTTTCACATGTTTTCCGGTATGTACTAAAATTGTCTAGCATCCAGTTAAGTTCCCGAAAGGTACGCACATTTGATGGGTCAAACTTGCGCTCACCTCGTTTGTTCTTACATACTTTGATGTTTTGACATCTTATTTCTAATCCAAACAAGATTATCTTCCGATTGAACACACCAACCTTCAGTTTATCTACATTATGTGAGCATTACACTAACAAACTTGACACTAACTAACTTGACACTAGACACATTCAACCATTACCTTGTTCAGCCAACATAAAAACCAAAAAAATAATCACATACTTTGCGTGAAACAACAAACATATTGCAACAACTCAATTATCCACACATTTACTGCATCCGACAGCACATAAACATCTAATTAAAATACCAACTTCATTAACATACTTAAATCCAGTTACATTTAAAGATCCTCAAAATTCGGTCATCGAAACCCGGCCTTTGATACATAGCTGATACATTAGAATCAAAAGCACATCGACATATCAAAAGGTTTGATCAACCATAAATAAAACAGACTAATGTCTTAACATAAGGGAGTTTTGGACAGAAATACAAGAGACATAATTATTAAAACTATAAAACATTAGACACTAAAACCGTGTTACTAGACTTCACGCATGCATCCATCAATCGCTTATCAATGCTTCATCTATCTTCTTGTTAACTGAAGACAGGAGAATCTTTGCGGTGTACTTTATCCTTAAGCTGACTAATACCTTTATATTCTTCATCGCTGCCTCTCCAAGGCCACAACAGTAGTTACTCCCCCCTTAAACGTCTCCATGTGCCTCATTGTGAACAACCCAGACTCTTCATATTCCTTTCTAGTACACCTTAACTTTAGCCACTTCGGTTCTACCCCTTCCATTGGAATTTCTTTTGGATGATCAACGATTCGGAGGTAACTCACAAAAAACTCCTTCTGCAAAAACCATACATCATTAGACATTACACAGCCTTGTAATTTATCATCAAACAATAAACAATAACAAATTCGCATTTATACTCACACCATACTAACTAGTTTCATCACCGTACGTGTGCAAACGCCACTATACTCTTCATTCAAATCCTTCTCTGATTTCGACCGCCTTTTGTTTGTGTCCTTATTAACATTGTCTAACACCTCAATTACCAGATTTTTCACATCAAAGCACACCAAATAACAGTGATCACCTGTCACAATCGGTATTACAAACATGTCATATGGCCGTATTCTTAATTTTCTCACATCGTTGTTAACCGCTCGCCTTAGATTCTCCTTTATCAATCCAAAGCCCGCTGTGAACGTCACATCTTTAAACTTGATCAAGCCTCCATTATGTTGATTTCAAAAAACATTAATCAATACATACATTACACTTTCTGATCAACCATCAACTATAATCAGTCTGTTAACTACAACAATAAAGCAACACAGACAGTTAAATTTGTACAAACTATCGTATCCAATCAACACTCAACTCAAATGATTATGTTAAATTCAAAAACATTTACAAACAATTAACTTTTAAACAGTTAAACAATATGTATACACTACTACCGTACCCAAGCTACCATACCGAATAAGCATTATTTTAATTTAAAAAAATAGAAACACAGAAACTACATTATGTTAACCGCATAAAAGACTAAATCACACCAACAGTTGAAAACGTTTACACTACCGAAATAACTACACAATCTACCTCTACGCTAATCCGGTGACTGACCATGATATTCCTCATAACCCGTAACTACATGAAAAAACTTCGACCCATGTACATCACAAATAGATATGCGTATACCAGCAGACTTACTAAACAGCATACACGATTTCTATACACACGGTATACACAACAGCCCAATCTACATATTATTTAACTCCATGGAAAACCTCGTACACCTATACATCACAAATAGACAGCCGGTTCACGGTGGATTTAGTACACAGCATACACCGCTAAATCATACACACAGCATACACGACTTACACACACAGGGTGTATCCAACGTCGACACATGTATCCATAACCACAACATATCTCTAACACCTACATATCTACCCCCCTTAATAACAACTACACAATATTCACTATTATTACCCGGTGTTCGACCACGAATACTCCTCATATACAGACGACATCGATCGGTTGACCATGGCATTCCCACAAACAACCAGCTCCACCTCCTAACCACCTCAACTTACTAGTCAACTAGCATCACGAGAATACATACGGACCTTTAAACATGTACACACAAACGTATCCCATCAACTATAACGTCTCAGCATTCCCTTAATCTCAAAAACAACAACACACACAGATAGTTGACAAAATTTATACTACCACATCTGATCAACCCGCAATCCAAGCACATGTTACAATTTCTCGTTATGTACTACGCTACATGACTAAAAATAACAAATACCAAAGTACCTACACCCCAATTTTACAACATAACCATGTCCTTTTAACGCATGGGCCTCTCCCGTACCAGTCACCATCCAAAACTAAGGTTTAAATATTGAATACTATCAACTATAAAGATGTAAACACAAGCCCAATGCACCTGACTACTTAACATTTACTTTAACATACATGAAAAGCAAGTGTAACAAAACTTACAAGCTCGATTGGCCCTAGAAACAACCGAAAGGGTGACGAATCGCTCCGAGCTGACTCCCCTTCATTCAATACCATTGAGAAACATGAGATCATGTTGCTACTTATCGTCATGTTCTGCTGCAGTGTCTCGAACGCACCCCGCAAACCTAACAGTCCACCTTCAGTTGAAAACAATGTTTCCCTACAAAGACACACAATTTTGTTACTACTACTAAAACTAAGATATGAACTTAGCATAAAGTATATCAGAGGACTTACGTTTCTGGCCACCAGTCCTATGTATGTACCTCCAAACAAGAGTCTCATCTTTTTCTTCTTTCCTAGTGACATCCACCGGCCTATACATATACGGCGATCTAAGCCGGAAGCTTTGACATATTTCCCTTTTCTCCCTTTCTATACCTTTACCTTTATCGACCATTCGTCTTGACACTTCACTCAAAGGAACATGCTCTGTATCACTATCAATCACTTGCCTCCCTTGACAATCCCCTGTCCTCAACTCAACATCCTCACCTAGTGTAAAACCTACTATCTTTGCTGTCGTTGGTGTCTTCAGCACTACTTCTTCACCAATCTGTGTTATCCCAAACTAAATGTAGGTTCAAACAAAACCGGATTACTTTCCTGTGTTACACCCTTCGATGCCCTAGGGCTGACAATTCCATCTTGACTTCCACTTCCGCTTCCTTTCCCACCAGCACTCACCTTGTCCACACTGTCGCACAACTCTTTCACAACATCCGAATCACTCCAAAATGTTCTAGCAATTAGGATCTTGAGCATCTAAATCATCCACTTCGCGTACCTCTTCTCCCTTTTCTTCTACCATTTTCCGTACGCTAGGCTCAATGCTCTTTTCGTTACTAACCTGGCCTACACATGTTGCCGTTTTTTAACTGTTTTCCTACCCGCACATCCTCCATTTTCTTACCTTTGCTTTTACGTCCACAATCCCCAAATACCTCTTCCATCCTTCTTCATGTTGAACAACCTCAGTGTACTTATCAGCAAGTTCTTTCAGCTTACCATCCCCGGGACACGCATCATACGCTTCTTTCATTAACTTTTCAAATTCCTCCTTGCATCTGGAAAGCATGCCTAACACTTTCCCCATGCGTTGCACCTTCGCCTACATGCACAACAGTCGGTAGTACTACAAACTCGATAGTACTTTCAACAAAGTAAACAATAAAACGGTGTGACATAAAACGCGTAAATGAATATTACCTGCAACTCAGATTCTTTTAGTGCCAGACCATCCTCACTATTTACTTTCTCCTTACCACTTCTCTTCTTCGAAGATCCTATCATTTTTACATTCATGCGTCTACCGAACCCACCACCAACTATTTCAATATGTTGCCTATCCTTCAACTTATCTAACGTCCAGCCAGATAGACCGAGATTTGATAGTGCGGCTGGTACTCCATCCACCCTTTTTTTGTCAACATAATACAACTGCAAGCATAGCAAAGATCATTACTTACGTTGAACATATCTATCCAAACTGTTGAGACAGGCCATTAACTAAGATTACAATAACTTTTATGACATCAATGTTCACAACAACGACTAAGTTCATGTTTATATTATCAACGGTTAACTCACTTTCAACTACATTTATTTACCTACACCCTATCCACATGAAAACCATATACGATTACTTATTCTATATACCACAACTTCAAAACATAGCAGAAATCATTACTAACTGTGAATACTAACTACCATACAGTAATACTATACCTTTAAATATTACTACATCAATGTTCACACCAACAAGTATTATATATTTGATATTCTATACAATTGTATCAGTTAGTTCTACGTCTAAATACCTACACCATATCCACATTTAAAACAGAAACGTAATGCATCTACTATTAGAGAACGAATACGTCATAGTACAAATAACGATAAATTTGTTAGGTTACATCACTTACAGCTAGTATTGTTAGCGGCCCAACATAGTAAGTCTTACGATCGTCACGCTTCCATTTATCCGTACACTCTATAATACTACGGTATATAACCTCACACCAATAAATGTTCTTCACATCACACTCCTTATTAAAGAACGGTAGAAAAGCCTTCAGACATCTACCGTTTCCAGAACACTCTACCATTGTCGCCATGAACAGCCTCAAAAAGTCAACCTTAAACATCCAGTCAGCTTGATCATATGTTCCAAGCCTGCTATCTAGATTTGAAGGGCTCAAATCACTTTTACCATGTACCTCTTTCCATGCCTTACTTACACTTAGAATCGATTTTGAATCCTCACATTTTAGAACTACTTCACCTACTTTAGGTAACCCCGTCAACGAATGAATACCCTCCTTTGTTAGCCTTAACCGACCTTCACACAATTCCAGAGTCATTGTTGACTATTAAGCTTGTCCACCACATAATATCCCAAGTTCCCTGGTATTCCATCAACAGTCACCGACATGAATTTACCAAAACCCATATCCTTTACACACTTCCGCTATGCATTCGAAAGTTTCTTCGACGCACTACACAGCGAATGTGGAGAAGATCTGGTCCTTATGCTTGGGACATTATACTTCTCATACTTTGTCTTTCGTTTCAAGTTCTCTTTTTTTGTTACGGCTAGCAGTGTTATGGATGACCAAAGCAGCTTACTCTTTGACAAAGTCGTCATCAATTTTCATTAGCTCTGTCGACAAACCAAACACAACACCAGATCCACCTTCACCGTATGACACATCCCCTACATTTTTGAAAACATTGGTCAACCAAAAACCCACATATCTACAATAAGAAGCCTCTAACAGCATGTATGCTACGAGATTATATTACAACACATGTATAAAAGGTATTGACAAAAGACACGTACCTTTCTCCTTACTCTTATTCTCCCGTTGCCCATCGTATGCGACACCCCCTACAGTTAAATCAACAGTTGTCAGCCGAAAATAAAATTCTACTTAAATAACTCCTCCTACAAACATATTTATAAATTTTTTTCATAAAAAACAAACTTACCAATGTGCTTTTTTTTACCCGCTAACTTTCCTCCTTTATGTAACTCCTTGGTTTCATCTTCTCTTGAAGTGCCCTACACAAGCCACCACGGTCTATAAAACCAAACATACTATACAAACAAAAATCCAAACAACGATAGCTATTTTGGTTTACATCCCCTTAATAACATTTTGCAAACAAAGACACATACCTTTTCCCTTACTCTTACTCCCCCTTTGATCACCGTATGCTACATCTCCTACATTCATACGACCGTTGAATACCATTACACAATCTCTATAAATATATCCTTCAACCAAAACAGTTATACACTAGTCTTATACACAATCCATCCATACCTCTACGTTTCTTCTTAGCAGGTGACTGTTGCGCTTTCGGTATCTTCTCTGTTCCATGTGTCTTCTCGCAGTCCGCTGCACGCACAAAACACCCATTAGCAAACACAACATAATACACTATCGACCTTCAATACAATCGCTACATACGAACGCCACAGCAACCTAATTATTGTTACTGTCATTGTTTACCTTACATTTTTAAAACACTAAGACATAGGGTTATTCTTATTTGTTATTGTTACTGTGCACCTTACACTTTTAAATCACTAATACATACCGTTTTGCTTATCCGTGTTCCCCTCTTCCGCGTCAACATCCACCGGGTTCGCACTATCATTAGAAAAGCTAATTCTCTTGGCAATCCTTTCACTCTTCCTTTCTACACAATCAATAAACGAAACTATCAAAAACCAAACCACACAACCGAAACAGCCTTAACGATGTCCAACTAAAAAACCCAAAAATACAATAGCATTTGAATAACAAGGATAACTTACTGGTCGACATCGTTAAGTTCCGCTCCGTCCGGCTATGACTTGCACAACATACGCAAATATCAGCATCCTCATCAAACGTATCTACAAGAACAAACTCCTACGCATATACATCACAACCAGACCTATGTAGACCGTCGCTTTACACATCATACACCCCTAATTCATATACACAGCATACACATCAAAATAAAACACATATACACAGCATACATAACTCAAACGACACAACAACTCACTAAAAACACTTACACAACTCTAAAACCACAAGGTACACAGTTCAGTGTGTACACATGAAACACCCATAACTGATATACTAGTTGCTGCTCAAATCAACTACACAACCAGAAATCTAAACTACTTTTAAACACCTATGTACAAAAAACAAAACAAAAAAAAAGCACTAACAACGACCGCAAATACATACTACAATAAAATACATCTTACTCGTACTTTCATACAATCCTGTCCAACATCATGTATATAATGATATGAACATCGACACCTAAATAGTCATTACCAACAGACTATCCTACATCTACTGAATCATAGCTACACACAATACATTGCATCACAGAGGACATAAACCACAACCTACACACCTCAAATACATTAACATTTGAACAACAAGAATAACTTACAGTGTAACGCCCGTTAATTTTCGACAAAAGGTTTAATCTTGTAGTGTTATGTACACCTTTCGGGCTTGACCCGACATTCTTCCGAGAGCTCCTTTCCACCCCGTAAACGTATCTTGCTTAACTTTTCGTGCAAGTTCAACTCTTAATAAAGTGGAAGGGCCAGAATGTAACATTTTATATTATAATCAAAATCAAAACCCTAGCCCCCTCCTAGAAGGTCCGATCGGCAGCAGCAAGGTTCCCAAACCATCCGATTTTCTTTTTCCAGCCAACATTAGGGTGTAAAAATCTAATTCAAGGTTAGTCCCATGTCCCCTCTAGTCTTTTACACCTTAAACCATCCTTATAAATCGCGTATTGATCATTAAACGACTTGTTGTAGGCTTGTAGGGTGGCTATCCAATTGAGAAATTCCGGGGCTGTTTTGATTGGGGTTTTTGCACGAAAATCTTACTAGGTATGTCACTTACATCATACTAAAATTTCATGGCCAATGGAGGTGTTTAGGTCGGTCAATCGATTTTAGTTCGAAAACTAGGGTTTATCGGGTGTAGGATTGGAAATTGTTGAGTTTGATGCGTTAAACGATCGGATGACTGATCGAATCAGTTTGCACAGACCTAGGGGGTTTAAGGGATGTGGGAAAATTATTTTTTGATGCTCGGGGCTATTTTGGTTGGTGATTCGTCAATCGAGTCGGCGGTGCGCGAATTTTCGTTTAAATGTTAAATTGAGAGTTGTAAAAAGGAACCGTCAACCCTATCAACTCGGGTGACATAACTATGATGTAAGAAAAGGTTAAGATGGGAATTTGGTCCATTTGGGGCTGATTCGTTTGACAATTGGTTTTAAGATTTATTACTCGCGTATTCGAATCGATTTGATTACCGGCGGGTGAGTTGTGCATCATGGTTAGCCCCGGCCATAATCGTATGATGGATTTGGTTAGTTGAAAGGTTTTAGGGGCTGAGGTAAAGTAATTGGGTTTGGGTTGGGCTTCGGCCCAAGTTGTTGAGCCTTGGGCTAAGGTAAAGTAATTGGGTTTGGGTTGGGCCTCGGCCCAAGTTGTTGAGCCTTGGGCTAAGTGTTGGCCTTGGGCCAAGTTGTTGGGCCTTGGGCCAAGTTGTTGGGCCTTGGGTCAAAGTGTTGGGCTGCCCATTAGGCAAGTGTGTCCTTGCGGTCTAGTTTAGTAACGCGTTGTGTATAATTTACTGGCCTTTGCTTGTGATTGTGCACTTAGGGATTTCCTAGCTCGTAGCAGGTGTTCGATTGATTCAGGTGAGTTCATGATGCCCTTTTTACTCTTTTTACGTTTTGGGCTAGCATACACACCGAAATACCATTTTAAACGATTTTACCCGTTCCAACGATTTGAATGGTTTTACATGGTCTGACTCATGATTGTGCACTTTGAAAGTTATATTTGAATTATTTTATATGCTTTAGGATATTTTAGACTCGTTTATGGTCTTGTATCCTTTAAGGTTACGTACACTATTAATGGTCTTGACTCGAGGATGTTAGTAGACTTGGTAGTAATTGAATATGAGTAGACCTATCTACTTAGTCCCCATATGGGATGATATATATATATATATATAGATATAGATATATATGTATGTATGTATGTATGAGGATGTGTTACCTTATAGCCTACAATTGTGTGATGATATTTAGTTCCTCGTGACTAAGAATGATGTGAGTAGGCTTATTGATATGTGTGTGTATGGTGATTCACGGCCGGGTCAAATATATTACTCGAGTTGTACCCGTGGTGGAGAGGCCCGTGTGATGTGATCATCATTTTGGCGGGTCAAATATATTACCTGGGTTTTAAAATCCAGTGGTGAAGAGGCCCGTTGGATGTTGAGCCGTGATCGGGTCAAATATATTACTCGGGTTGTACCCGTGGTGAAGAGGCCCGTATCACGTGCTTGGATGTGTGAGCCGAGATCGGGTCAAATATATTACTCGGGTTGTACCCGTGGTGGAGAGGCCCGTATCTCGTACTTGGATGTGTAAGTTGTGACCGAGTCAAATATATTACTCGGGTTTGACTCGTGGTGGAGAGGCTCGTGTCACATGCTTAGGTCTTACCGCGTCCGAGTCAAATATATACTCGAGTCTCGACTCGTGGTAGAGAGGCCCGTGTACGTGTGTTCGACGATGAATGTATTATTTGGTGAATTATATTATTTATTTTAATTTTATCCTCTCTATTGTCTATAACTATAGCTTTGAAATAAAGTATGAATTATTGTTTATGAAAACTTGAACTCACTCAGCTCAAGCTGACTTTGTGTGTATGTTAGATTGACTTTCAGGTTAAGAAGTGGATGCTACCGCTTGGACGTGCTGGATGCTACTCGGGAGGTTGAAGGCATTTTTGGTCGAGGAATTCAAATAAAACAAATATTTTATTTACATTTGATTTTGGTCACCTGTACCCATGTTTGGGATTTTTATTACTTAAACTTTTTCCGCTGTTATTCACTCTGAACTGGTTTTAAATACAAAGGATCGTTTGGTTTTAATTTTTTGTGAAATTGTGGATGTGATTACCAACTGTAGGATTCCCGGGATTCGGGGTCTTACATACTGGTTGACATCGTTGACGTCAGCTCCGTCCGGCTATGACCTGCATAACATACGCAAATGTCAGCATCCTCATAAAACATAACTACAAGAACAAACTCCTACACATATACATCACAACCACACCTGCGTACACCATCGTTTTTAGTACACATCATACACCCCTAACTCATATACATAGCATACACGAACTAGCAAAACGCTGTGCACACAACTTTTACAACTATATCTCAAACGACACAACAAATCACTAAAAACACCTACACAACTCGAAAACCCCAAGGTACACAGTTCAGTGCATACACATAAACACCCATAACTGACATACTAGTTGATGCTCAAATCAGCTACAGAACCAGAAATCTAAACTACTTTTAAACACCTACGTACAAAAAAAAAAAAAAAACCCATTAACAAATGACCGCAAATACATACTACAATACAATACATCTTAATCGTATTTTCAGAAAACCCTGTCCAACATCATGTATATAATGATATGAACATCAACACCTAAATAGTCATTACCAACAGACTATCCTACATCTGCTCAATCATAGCTACACACAATACATTGCATCACAGAGGACACAAACCACAACCTACACACCTCAAGAAATTTAAAGACGTCACTATCTAGGGTTCGTTTAGCAGGAACCAAAAAAAAAAACACAACATAAGAACACATACATCTAAAACTTGTGTACATACCTTCCAAACCAACTGAATCGTTTAATCGAACTAGCAACCAACAAACTCCCAAATCGATTGGAAGCCAACAGATGTGCAACTATACTCCACTACAATTGCGTCTTATAATACACAAAATGGTATCCACCGTGTTTAATTAAACGGATTTGTGTGGACGTCTGTTTCGTATAACGAGAGGATTTCCCGCACTGATGACTATGTAGGTGAATAAGCGTTTTGATTATGTGTATCATCTTGAAATCAATAATATATTCGTTCCTCGAACAACGTGAAACTATATGGAAGGAAGCGTGAGAACCTGGATCAATAATTGATAAACCAACCGTTCCCTCTAACCAGCTACACAAAGATTACAAACTTACCCTTTAACCAAATAACATCTGGTTACAACTTACCTGTATTTACGAAACTGCCATCAACTAACTACACCATAGATCTTTTTATTTAACGGCTGAGATTCACTTCTCGCACTTCTCATTCTAACAGCACTTCTCGCAAAATCCATCCACTTATATATATATATATATATATATATATATATATATATATATATATATATATATATATATATATATAGTATAGCTTAGAAAATGTGAGCATGTCTACATAAATCTGGCTAGTTTGTTAACGGATTTGATCGCCAATAGTCAGTGATCAAAGAGATGAAATGAGATTTCGTACTTTTGTGGGTAATAATATAAATCGATCTTTGATTTCTGAACGAAACATGATAAGTTGCTAATAAACATGATATGCTAGATTATTATTTTGAAGCTATGATGATCGATGGGTATTTGAGAAAAAAATAGAGAGATAGAGCTATGTATTTTTATATTAAATTAATATTAAATAGAGGAGAGACAAATTAATAGATTAAAATTTCTATATTTTTAAATATCAAATAGAAAAAAATGATGATGTGTATTAATCTAGTCCACTCAACGAGTTCTAAAGTTTTTACAACTCATTTTGGTTCTTCGTTGAATTCAACCATATATATATATATATATATATATATATATAACGGATTAGGTTCATTTCAGAAGTGTTTCTTATTGCGAGAAGAGATTTTAACCAATCACATGATTTTTTGTTTAGTTTTTGATTATTTATATACAAGGGTATATTAGTGAAATATAAAGTGTTTTGTTTTGTAACTCATGCCCATTAATGGTTTAATAATTAATGATTAAATTACTAGTAAATGGTAAGTTACAAATTATTATTATTATTATTATTATTATTATTATTATTATTATTATTCTTTCATCTAAAATTTGAACCATTATAATCTATTTGATCTAATATCATTTTATTCTAAAACATGTCTAATTATTATTATTATCGTCGTTGTCATCGTCATCGTCATCATCACTTGATCTCAAATGTGATTTTTCCCATTTGATTTTAATCAACTAACGTAATGTAAGCTTATCTATGTAATGCATATATAGCTAAGTAATGCGGTGTAAGCACGCTTTAAAATGTTGTGTACTTATAATTAATGTAGTGTAGATATATCTAATATAGTGTAGGCAAAATTAATGTAATGTAGTGTAGGCACACTTTTCAAATGTTGTGTAGTCATAACTAATATAGTGTAGTGTCGGCACACTTTCAAATGTTGTGTACCCATAACTAATGTAGTGTAGGTACGTATAGTTTAATTGCTTGTATCTAGACAATGACGTATGTTCGTACATGGGTATGCATGTACGTATGTATTTAGGTGTACGTTGGTGTGATAGTATGTATGTACGTAAGTGTTTAGGTATATACGTCTGTAGTTATGAGGGATGTATGTGCGTAGTTGTAAAGTTTCATATGTACAGGGTTTTATATAGGTATGACTATGTGTAAGTACATATGTGTCCCGGTATGTACCTGGGTTATTCGGTAGGCATGTATCGATGTATGTAGTATGTACGTACGAACACAAGTATGTATGTATGTATATACATTTTTAATATCCAAATAAACAGCTTTAATTATTATATTTTTATTTTAAATTCCTGTGTAACATCCAAATAAACAGTGATTTTGTGAAATGAAAAAAAGATTAAATTCCGGCGTAAATATCTAAATAAAAAACTTTTTTAAATATTATGTTGTCATCATTTTAGCATAAAAATTATAAAAAACAAGTTGTATCTAAAAATAAAAATTTTATATTATGTACTTGCAAAAAATAAAACACATTAAATGTTTAATTGCCGTTTCTTTTTGTTAGCTACACACTAATGACTTCTTTGCCCTTTTAAGCAATTAACATCTGGTAACAAATTCTTGATATTTACTAAATTGCCATGATATAACATAAACCATTGATTTGTGTAATCAATGGTTGAGATTTACTTCTCGCAGGATCCATCCCCTATATATATATATATATATATATATATATATATATATATATATATATAGAGAGAGAGAGAGAGAGAGAGAGAGGAGTGCGTAAAATAAAATACACCATGAAAATAAAGCATTGTATAGATTTATTTAGCATACTATATATCTAAACCAGTAACTACCTTGACCCAAAAGCCCAAATATGTTCATACGCTTCTTAGAAAACTATGTATTTTTACCATAACCTTACCTAATATTATATATATATATAGGGAGATGATTAAGAGAGAACTCCTTCTTAAAGAGAGAACTAGAGAATTAATAAATAAATATTTTTAATTTAATTAAAAAAATATTTTTAAATTATTGTTTTTGCCATTTTTCTTATATTTTGTTACCATTCACTCAAAAAAATAAAAAAATAATAATAAAAAAACTCGTTTAGTGCACAATACATCGACTTTTTTTATTCCATATGTGCACTAGTGTGTATTTTGATATGTACAATAGTGTTGAATAGCATATATGTAATTTTTTGTATTGTATTAGTGCAAT
This sequence comes from Bidens hawaiensis, assembly GCF_021521415.1. Lineage (NCBI taxonomy): Eukaryota > Viridiplantae > Streptophyta > Magnoliopsida > Asterales > Asteraceae > Bidens > Bidens hawaiensis. The sequence goes on along the minus strand of NW_027493022.1, from coordinate 54,180 downwards.
ATATTGTGTTATATCCAAAAATACAAAAAAAAAAAATCAGTATAGTGCATATGTGCATTAGTGTTGTATTACGTATACGCGATAGTGTGTTTTGAGTACAATTATTAGTGTTGTATTTGCATATATTCAATAGTGTGTATTGTATAATGCAATTGTGTTATATTATATGCAATTAAACACTATTGTATATATGTAATACATTAGTGCACATATGCATTACATCGACGTGTTTTTTTCTTTTTAGGAACAATATCATCTTATTAGAAGGAGCAAAGAAAAAAAATCGCAAAAGTTAAAAATAATTTTTATTAGTTCTCTAGTTCTCTCTTTAAGAGGAGTTCTCTCTAGATCCCATCCCACCCCTATATATATGTGTGTGTGTGTGTGTGTGTGTGTGTATATATGTGTGTGTGTGTATGTGTGTGTGTGTGTATAGGTTAAATAAAGAGAGAACTCCTCTTAAAGATAGAGTTAGAGAACTAATAGACAACTCGGAAATACTTATCTAAAAAAAATAATTCTTTTTGTTTCATCCTTCTTATATGTTGTTCTTTACCAAATTTAGATAATAAAAAATTTAACAGCAAAGATACATATATGCAATCTACTTCTACTATACTATTAAAGCGATAACTCTTTCTATAAATAACATGTATTCTCATAATTTCTTGCTAATAAAATAATTCAAAACTAAATTAATTTACATTCAACATACTTTAATTTACTATACTATTTATACATTCGATTCTTAATGAGTTTGAGTTTTTATTTTCAAAGTTTCATAGTAGTTATTTTTTATTTTGGTTTCATTTTGATTTTTGGTTTTTGTTCGGTTTTAGTTTTTATAAATTTGTTTCGTTTCAGTTTCATTTTTATTCGATTTTTTTAGCTATGTTTTAGATAGGTTTAAATTTATTCCGTTTATTGTTCTGGTTTTTACAGCTTCTATTTTTTGTTCGATTTCAGATTTATCGGTTTTAGTTTTTAGTTTCATTTCGGTTTTCTTTTATTGGCATTTGGTCTTATGTAGGTTTTCGGTTTTAGTTTTGTTTTTAGCTTTTTTTTAATTTAGTTTCGTTTCAATTTGTATTTACCTTGTTTATTGTTTGGTTTTAGTGTCTATTAAAAAATGAAAGAATATAGTGGGTTCACGTGAGTTTAAACTTTCAAGTGGGTTGAAGTCGTAGAAGCTTTATATTTTTTTTTGATCTTCACAACCCGTAATAATGAATCCGCATTTGGTACAAAGGATTTCAAAATCTAAGAACGTTGTATGCGTTACCCTTCATTTTTCTTCTTAATCTTCAAGTGTGTTATTTCAATTTTTATTTATGAAAATGGGTCAATATAGAAATGTTTTGATTTGCATTTACTCGGGTTATATTAGGCCATTTTAAAAGGGTATCAGTTTAGTTCTTGTCAACGAGTCATTATAAAAATGTATTTATTTCGTTTGGGCTTCAACATATCTTTTTAAAATCGTATCGATTTGGTTCGGGTCATGCCCGGTCAACTTTAGAAGGTATCGATCGATTTGGTTCCGGTTAAAATGGGTCATTCTGAAAATGTATCGATTTGATTATGGTCAAAACATGTCATTTTAAAAATGTTTCGATTTTGTTCTGTTTCTTAAATGCACTTTTGACGTGCTTCAGTTTATTAGGGTGCGATACTTTTCATATGAAATGTAAAAACAGTTTTCGAAGCCAGTTAGTCACTATGTTTGTTAGATTGGTATATTAATGTTTACGTCATCAATTGTATTACTCCAGGAACAAAAGAAGTCTTAATCATTCTTGGATGCTTATTGGGAATATTTCATGGATGATCAGACTAATGCTAGTGAAGTTTGTTTGTTTTATATTATTATTATTTTTTAAAATTTATGAAGTTTATGTTTTAAAGTTTTAAATTTTCTTCATAAACATTCTACTATGTAAAGTTCTTTTTTTTATAAGTTTATGTGTTTCGGTACATTGTTTGTGTATGAATATGAATTACAATTAAAAAGTATGTTGCTGTCTTAAAAAAATATTATTATAAAATAACTTGTCGTTTGAAATTATATATATGTTAGTCAACGATTTCTATATATCCGAATGTGTCGTGCACTCGTGCACAGGTCAATAACTTATTATATAATATATTTTGTCATTTCAAATGTTAATATGCTTATTCGACAATTTTTATATTTCCACCCGTGACACACACGAGTCAATACCCTAGTATTATTATATTACATATATGTTATAATGTTATGTTACATATATAGGGCATGTATAGAATGAAAACTCATTTTAGTTGAGGAAACCCGTGAAAACTAAATATAGCATCATTTGTTTTTTTTAAATATGTATTATACATTGTTACATTTAATACAAAATATTGAGAAAAAATTGTTTCGTAATATTTTTACATTTTTTTTTTAAATATTTGCCTAACTCAAATCCTTCATTGCCAATATCCACCCAAATATGACACAAGTGAGATTCAAACTTGAGTATCCATTAGAAAACCCAAACCTCCAACCACTAGGCCACAAGTGGGGGATATATATTTAGTATAGATAGATGAATAAACTACAATTGTAAATGTTAAATTGTTGGTATAGATAGACGAAATAAACTACAAAAGTCTATTGCAAAGCATCCCCAAGCTCAAAGGGATTAAGTTGCATGATATTTTTATCTAATATATATACAAAGTTCTTTGATAAATTCTATTATATAAAATATATACTTACAATGTATATAAATAAAAGAGTCAACCAACTTCCATGTATTATAAACATAAATGTACAGACTAACCAAAGTCACAAGCCTATCTCAATATAAACATAAAACTCAAGATGATTCGCTGAAGTTATGTCTTAAGATATTCCATGGCAGGACATTATATGGGAACCAAAGCAACTGCAAGGATATTTGATCTGGGAAATATGAAGTTTGAACAATTAAAAACTTAAGATTATAATAAATAAAATTAAGAGGTACGAACTTCTAGTTTGAAGAGACAAAAGTGAGGCAATAAATGAAGTAGATAAAATTTTACCGATTGAAACCACACTTGCAGCGCCTGCAAGTTCCATCATGAAAACAATAATAACTCGAAAATAGAAGTCGAATGAAATTAAATGATTACCACGTGTAGAGAGTAGATGGAATATATTAAAGAACACTTGGTGCTCATAAATGGCATCCTATGTGCCTGATAAGAAAGACTTTTAGGAACGACGGGCAAAATAGCAGGCACATCCACAAGAAGTACTTGCAGGAAAAAAACCATTAAATTTTTTTTTTTGCATATGAAAGTACTATACTTGATAGTTATTAGTTAAAACTTGTTTATCTTAGATAATAACCGATTATTTAAGAGTATGAAACAAAATTTGCATACGCAAGCACTAACATAAAACTGTACTATTTGTCGGTCCCATGACCAAGGAGCTGAATTGGGAGCTGATTCTTGTAATGATCTTGTAGCGGGCCCTACAAAGTTCAAATGTTTTTATTAAGATAATCATGCAGCATACAAAAAATGGTTTAAAGAGAAAATGATTATGTACCTGAGTTGTGGGATTGCGGCCTGCGTTCACTTGTATGTTTCAAACTTTTAACCTGATTTCAAATTGTTTGGAATCAAATGGCGCAGCAGAACAAACATACAATCGCATAAACGAATTAACATGTAAAACAAACAGAAGATAAGATCAACAGCAACACGACAATTTTGATGCGGTGCGGACTCGGTATGAATTCGTTAATATCTAGGCCAAATTCGTTTAGTACCAAATTGTTTATTTTGAGCAATCTTTTTCAGATCCTAATATTTCAAGCCCAAATTTGAACAAAACACCAGGCCATAAATAGATACTACAGCAGTAATGTTGTAAACACATGAAAGCAAAAAAATAAAACTTTGAGAAACATATAAGCCTCGGCTTGTTACAACTCTACAAATAACCTAAACCATTATAAATAATTAATAAGCATGAATACACAAAACAAACCCTTATTTTCATCATAAGTCACAAAACATAGTCATCAAATCTCATCTAACCCTAAGCAACCTACACATCAACATAAATAACATACATCATAAACCACATAATAAATTCAAGGCAATTGTAAGAAATTTAATGTTTACAAACTTCGTTTGGAGTTTCAAAAATGGGCTCATAACTCATAAGGTCTTACTCCAAAATGGCCAGTTTACTAAAATACTTATTACCAAACCACTCATTTGCCAACATACTCTTTTGAACCTCTAAACCGTTAAACAAAGATACCTTTTTTTTACTAAGCTACCCCCTTCGTTTGGGTCTAGGGCTGGCAATTCGTGTCTTAACAGGTTTAACAGGTATGAAGCAATTCGTGCCAAATTGTTCTTAACACAAGTATCAAACATGAATATGACTCGTTTAACTACTTTATATGTCATGACTACAAGACAGTTTTAAGTTTCATGTACCAATAAGGGAATACGATGGAGTCTAGCCTACTAATTTCAATTATTTAAGAAAATTAAAAAATCATATACTACACTTTTTTTGCTTAACAGGTCTTATCGTGTATTTAACAGGTACCCAATTGCTAGTCCTATTTGTCTCATTTACAGTCCATTAGGACTGAGTGACTGTTATGAAACTGGATCTAGCCCAAATCTGTTATAAAACTGGATCTAGCCCAAATTATATCCAAGCAGCCCAATCCAATTCAATGGCCCAACAAGGTGAATGGGTCAAAAGAACGCTCTGATGATATAAGCGAGCAAGAGGCAAAGATCGATTAGGATAAAAAAATGATGAATGATTATGTGTTCTTCTTCTTCCCATCTCTTTCTGTAACGTCTGATATCCCATCCCCTTCTCTTCTTTGATATCTCAATTGTAATTCTACAGTTAATCAATATAATCATAGCTACTTCCTTCTTAATTTGAGTATAACTAGTTGTGTTATTTTGAGTACACAACATTGGTGCTTTCATTGATCCTTAGCATAGATGGCTTTGGAAGAACTCCTACAGGAATATCCATGATTACCTCGTTTCACTGGATCTAACCCCGACCTATGGATCTCTCAAGCCGAACGATATTTTCTCTTTTATGCCATCTATGATGATGAGCGCTTTCCGTATGTTATTGAATCATTTGATGATGAAACATTCTGGTGGTTCAATGGGTGGCATCGAAGTTCAAATTTCATCACCTGGAATGATTTCACTACTGCAATGATTACTCAATTTCATGCTAATTCCATCGATCAAATTGCCATTGAGCATGCTTGATTTACAAAACTCAAGCTGTTATTGATCCAATTATGGAACCAGATCTGGCTGATTCCAAGTTTGATGATGCCAATTCCATTATCGCTCTTTTGTTTACATCTGGTCCAACTAACTATGTTACTGCTGCCCACCAGGTGTTTGATGAAATGCCAGATAATATTGCAACTGAAATTGCCTGTGAAGACAATCAAACCATCGATATATCAGATTATATTGTTATGATTGGGCATGCTATACCTTGTCTATATGTTGTTGATTGCCTAATTACAAACTCCTTTGTATGGAAACTGGGTTTGCTTGCAAGTCGTGCTCAGGTATCTCATAGGAAATTCGCTCTTCCCGTTGTCAGTACACTCATATTTCAGTTTGGTAGTTCGGATATGGTTATTTTTTATCCCGGCCCACTTTTTGTTAACACGCCTTATTATGCTCGCATTACTAGCGTGTTTAACAATATTGTCCCTGCTTTGCATGAGTCTTGTAATTCATTTTTAGACCATATGCCGACTTTTATTGCTCTGACCATGGTGCATTTTGCACTCTCTGCTCTTAAGCTGTCTATTTTGGATACTAACTTGGATCCTCTCGTATCATATAGAACCCTTATTCTGGCCCCTATTCAACTTGGTATTAATAATATAATAATGTTTTTGTTCCAAACACACCTACTCAATTCAGAAGCAAACGCTTCTTTAACTTGTTCTGCAATATCTCAGTCTACATGTAAGTTTTGTCGCGTCCTTAGAAAGTTTCACAAAAGTCGGATCGCGGCGACTTCTCCCATTAGAAAAGCTATGGAAACGCTTACCACCGAGTTATACCGGTCTGCGAATTTGATTACAATTCCCCATTATGCATCGTCACCAAAAAAACGACTAGACAAAATCATAGAGCACAGTATATTGAGTTTTGTACAGTTTCGTGATACAGGACCTTCTGATAAATCAGATTTTCAAGCTGTGGCTGCAAAATTAATTGAAGTGGCAGAAGGTCGTTGTTGTTCTAGTGATGAAGTTGTTTGGTATCTCAAGAAACGAAATTTTGCGTTAACAATTTCAACTTTTGGCTTGCACACATTGGTAAATGATAATAAGGCTACTAGTGAATGGATTGATATTGGAGGTTTATTTCCACTTGGGTGCGTTAGGTTGCGACCTACAATTTCAGTTCTTCATGCTTTGGGGTCCAGTCTTCATTTTAAAAATATAAAATACCAGGAGATACCACACGACCTTTCTTACTTTGGCACACCACAAGGTCCTAAGGTGATTGAAAATTGGTTCTTGCTGTTCATTTATATGAACAGTGAATCTATGCAACAGATTGTTGTGAAGATATTAAGAAAGAAATTCATCGAGGGCTCTATCCATGAAGTCATGTTTGTGTTTGGTCATTCGGTTTTCGGGCCTATGCTTGTTATTACTAACACCGTGCATCGTGATGCTGTTCGTGTATCTCGTAAGTCCTACACGTTTGTACGGCCTGCTAAGGGCGTTGTTAAGGCTATACTTGTTTATTGGGTTCTTTTGTTTCAAGTCGGAGATAAACGCCTTCGTTGGAAGGGAGGGGGGGGGGTACAACTCTTACACATATGGTGCTTGGTATACTTGGCATATGTTTACAGGGCCACCGACCACCCATACTTGGCTTCATGATGTTGTTTCTTCAGATAACATGCACCCTAAGATTCCACTCCTATTGGACCTTATCCCTAACGAATCCGAACAACTTGTTGCAGACCACTTCGGATTTTTATCCTTTGAGAAATCTGGAAATATGGAAAAAAATAAGGATAATATGGTTCTTTTGGTCATGGTTGACTTGTATGGGTCAACAATGGATCTGAGTAGCATCAGAATTTTATTGTTTTTAAAAGCTGCTGATCGGGCCAGAACGTTAATCAAGGTTAAAGGAATTGAAGTCGTGTTGCTTGTTGTGGGTTACTGCCTCTATATAAATCGAAGTAACAAAAACAAAACTCAAAACAACAATAGTCAAGGAAAGGGCAATTTGGTCATCTGAAAATACAAAACGAAATTCAGGTATTATGGGTGTCAAAGGCAATTATATATTTTAGAGGGTATTTTGGTCATTATTGAAAATCTGCAAAAAGCGGGTTATGTAGGATCTGCTGAATTTTTTACCAAAGTTGACTTTTTGTGGGTTAAAATCGATGTGTAGATTGGGTTAAGTTTGTTGGTCAGCACTTACCAAAAAGTTTTCAACACTCAAGGTCAAATTAGACAAAGTCAGCAGAGGATGGATTATGAAATGTGTATTGAGTCATGCTCATGACTACTATTGTGTGCTTCCCTATCCAAATCTGCCCTGGAAGAGTACTATTACATATTTGGCTGTCTCTTCGAATGGTTATGTTCTCTCTTTTTACAAGCATTTTGCTACTAGTCCACAACTGGCTACAGTCCAAGCAGGTGATTACATGGGACGATATTGCGAGTTTGCTCCATACTTTCACTGACCTACACCTTGAGGACAAGGTGCATTTGAAAGGGGGGAGTAATGTTATGAAACCGGATCTAGCCCAAATCATATCCAAGCAGCCCAATCCAATTCAATAGCCCAACAAGGTAAATGGGTCAAAAGAACGCTCTGATGATATAAGCGAGCAAGAGGCAAAGATTAGGATAACAAAAATGATGATTGATTATGTGTGTTCTTCTTCTTCTTCCCATCTCTTTCTGTAACGTCTGATATCCCATCCCCTTCTCTTCTTTGATATCTCGATTGCAATTCTTCGGTTAATCAATATAATCATAGCTACTTCCTTCTTAATTTGAGTATAACTAGTTGTGTTATTTTGAGTACGTGACCTAAATAGAACGGATTTAAAGCTGTTAAAAAAACCTACCATTCATTAAACAGTTCAACATGGAGTATGTTTACTTTAGCTTGTTTAATAAAAAAACGAACATGAACATGAAACCCGTTCAAAACAAACATTTAACATAAGTCATGTTCAGTCAATTGTGTTTAGAAACGAACGTGTTCGTTACCTTGTGTCACACCCCAACCTAAGGCGGGAATGCTGGGGCGTGATCCGATTGCTCACAGCTCAAATATACTATCTTAATATAAAGTGACAATATCTATTTAATTATTTTATTTCAAATGTACACACAATATCCAAATATAACAAAGTAATTCAAGTAAATGAATATAATAAAATTTAATTTATGTTTGTCTTCATTAAATCCTTGGTCTTGTCTAAATGTCCATTACTCAACTTCGATTCAATGGCAACCTGCATATGCGTAGAAAACAGAGTTTGTCAACAACACATGTTGAATGAGTTTATCACCAGTTTTTACACTAAAAATTATGTTAATATAATAAATAAGAGAAATAAGTAAAGCGTAATAAATGCGGTAAATAAATCAAACCATGAACAAGTAAGGTGTCTATTAAACCATTGCCAAGTGAATCGGGTACCGGTAAATCAACCATGAGTAAGTAATAATAAAACTGTTGCCAAGCGAATCGGGCGCGAGTAAATAGTAATGAGAACCCTATACAAGGGGATATGATGGACCTCTCCGAATGCGAATGTGCACATAAACAAGTAAACACATAACAAGTATATTTGATTACTGAGACACAATTATACGTCTGCTAATTTTTGAGACATATATACACACACACACACACACACACGCATATGTCCCCAAAACATTGTGAAAATTGAATAAAATAGGGGAATGATCAAACTCACCTTAGATTAAAGGCAAGCGAATATAAATACGAATAAGCGAGTTAGCGAATAAGCGAGTCGTTCACTACACGTCAAACAATATAAACAATCAGAATCTGAAACTTTGAGATATGATAATATAAGTAAAAACGAACTCGTTTCCGTTGGAATGAACCCAAACGGACGTTTAGAACTCAAGTTATGTTATATTTAAGATTTAAGCGAGCTGGTACTTACCAGAATCTGAACAGCGAGTCGGAAGTCGGGTTTTGGTCAGTAGCCTTAAATTTTCATGACGAGAATAAAAGTCTTCTAGACCGAACGTTGAATCCGACCAGAAATATGAGAAAGCGTAAAGTCAAACTTGTTGACTGTTTTGCCCTTTAACGAGTTTGAAACGAATTGACCAGTCAACACCCTTCAATCTCAGAATTTGATTGAAGGTTATTTACTAGGGAATATGTAAAGTCCCGTTCCCAGAAGCCCTACTTTGGCGTTGGATTTACTCATAAACACAGTTCTAAATATCAGAGTTAATTAAATCTTTCTCGGAATAATTTAAAACTTCAAACATTACATCACAAAACATTCGTTCTTGTCTCAACATACAAATTGTCTTTTTATAAACATTAATTTAAACAGTCATGACACTTCTTCGTAGATGCCAGTTTCTTTAGCTCATGCCATGTGTCTCTCCTCAAGCCAGCTGCCTCAACCTATTTGCCTGCATGCATACTAAAAGTTAACTATGCTGAGTGAGTTCTAGATAATCAATTAACATACATTACATTCATATCCTTACTCATACGTGTCCGAAGATACGTATTCATACCTTACTTACTCTTACTTCTTTCATACATACTTTATATACATGCATACATACTTACATACTTCCTTTATAAAACCCTATGGTATACCATAAGCTATTCTATCTTAAACATCAAAGATATTGTAAGGTTCTTGTCCCTAACATCACAGATATTATGAGGGTCTGGTCCTAACATCACATATATTATAAGGGTCTGTTCCCTATCATCACAAATATTATAAGGGTCTGGTCCCTAACATCACAGATATTATAAGGGTCTGGTCCCTAACATCACATATATTATAAGGGTCTAGTCCCTTCTGTCTCGAATAACCATATAACCATATCTGTCTCGTCAATCATCCATACATTTTATCATACGTGCATACTTTACATGTCTTCTAGTTATAAAATATATATATACGTACTCACTCATATAAACATTCTGTAATAATAACATTCAATACACAATCATACACGTATCATACACTTACCATTCAAGTAAGTGTATTATCTATCACATAGGAGTATGCACACAGCCCCGAAAACATAACAGATAAAGGGGCTAGAACTCACCTGGAGTCGGTTTCTCTCTGAGTTAATGGTAATACCCTTCCTTAGCTGTGCACGGCTAACTGTGTAACACATTACGAGTGTCAATTATATATTACTACTACTTCATACATCTACGTTAATGAAACCCTCAACTAACGGGGGTCCGGGGGCAGCGCCCTTGGTAGCAGGGTCTAGGGGCGGCAGCCCCTAGCAGGGTCCAAGGGGGCGGCAGCCCCTAGCAGGGTCCAAGGGGCAGAGCCCCTAGCTGGGGTTAAGCTGCCAGGTCAGCTTGGAAAAATTTTATTTTCATTAATAGGTCCTTTATCAAAAATGCATCAAAAAATGAGTCAGGTCACGTTTTTCAACAGTTGAAACAATTCGCATGAAAGAACTCGCATGGAGAATTCGCATGGAAGCATTCGCTTCGCATGGACCATTCGCTTCGCATGGACTTTCGCTTCGCATGAAACATTCGCTTCACATGGCCATTCGCTTCGCATGAACCATTCTCTTCGCATGGCCCATTTGCTTCGCATGGCCCATTTGCTTCGCATGGCATGTGATGCGATTCCTTTTTTGTGCGAATAGAATCTCTTTTTCTTCATTTTTACCATTTTAATGCCGTATTACTCCGTGACTCTTCCTTAGGACCCGATTTTACCCTTTTTATGGGTTTTGGGTTGTACCAACTTCGTATAGCCATGTTTTACAAAGTCTAAACATTACCTTTTTGTCCTAAAACGAAACCGTTAACACTCGGCCCAACAAGTTTATATTTTTCTTACTTCTTACAGCCCGATCTAGCATTATATCATATTGCATGTCGAATCCAATCTTAAAACTTAACCTTTTAGCCGAAACTCACCTTTTTGGTCTCGGGTTCGGGTTCGGGTTCGGATCTAGGCCAACTCGTGGATCTAAACGTGTTTCTTGGTGTTTGATGATGTTATACACGAGATTCTTCTTTCCTTTGGCTTGGATATGGATCCGGGTATTAGAGAGAAATATGTGTTTGTTCTTAAGTGTGTGTTTGGAAGGAATAGAATGGAAGGAGAAAATGGGATTTGGATGTTTGAAGTGGTTTATATAGGTGTTCCATGGGCCCTAGGGCCCATAACTTTACTCTAACCATTCCCAAGCCCAAACCCAATATAATCCAAACACTATCACACACAATTAAACAACACACATGTAATAATAGATTTTCTTTTATTATTGTTCTCAAAATACGGATGTTACACGTCTACCCTCCCTAAAAGAGGTTTCGTCCCCGAAACCTAACTATTACGGCTAAAAAAATATGGGTAAAACTTGTGCATCTCTTCTTCAACTTCCCAAGTGGCATCTGATCCCTTAGGATGTTTCCATATCACTTTTACTAGGGGAATGACCTTATGACGAAGCTGCTTCTCCTTGCGGTCGACTATCTCTACCGGCTGCTCGACATAGTTCAATTGTTCTTCCACCTCGATGTCCAGCAGTGGCACATGGGACGTTCCATCAGCTAGACATTTTCTCAAGTGAGATACATGAAAGGTAGAGTGAATTCCATCTAGCTCTTCGGGTAGGTCTAGCTTGTAAGCCAATTTGCCCACTCGGGCTAAGATTCTGAACGGTCCAATGTACCTTAGGCTCAACTTTCCTCTCTTCCTGAAACGAATAATCCCCTTCCAAGGCGAGACTTTAAGCAACACGTGGTCCCCAACATTAAACTCAATCGGCTGTCTCTGCTTATCGGCATATGACTTTTGACGATCTTAGCAGCTTTCATCCTTGCCTTAATCTGATCAAACCTCGAAGAGATTTCTTGCACAACTTCTAAGCTGCCAATTTCCTTCTGATTGATTTCTCCCCAACATACTGGAGTTCTACAACGTCTACCATACAACATCTCTAACGGTGGCATACCAATACTCGAATGGTAGCTTTTGTTGTAAGAGAATTCCGCCAAGTGCAAATGATCATCCTAGCTTCCTCCAAAGTCTAACATACATGCACGTAGCTTATACTTAAGGGTTTGGATTGTCCGCTTGGACTGTCCATTTGTTTGAGGATGATATGCCATGCTGATGTTCAGTCTTGTGCCCATGGCTTCATGGAACTTCTTCCAAAATCTTGAAGTAAAGCGGGTATCTCTATCGGACACGATCGACAACAGCACCCCATGCTTTGCTACAACTTCCTTGACGAATACGTTTACCAACGTTTCTGATGAGATAGCCTCTCGTATAGGCAGAAAGTGAGCACTCTTAGTCAAACGGTCCATAATCACCCATATGGCATCATGATTTCTAGTTGTATGCGGTAGCTTAGTTATGAAATCCATGGTGATGTGCTCCTATTTCCACTCGGGTATCTCCAAAGGTTGTATCTTTCCATACGGATTCTGGTGCTCGTCCTTAACCTGTAAGCAAGTTAAACACTTACTGACATAATCTACTACTTCATTCTTCATACCAGGCCACCAGTAGTCTTTCTTCAAGTCTTCGTACATCTTAGTAGATCCTGGATGGATCGAGTATCGAGACTTATGGGCCTTATCTAGGACTCGATCTCTAAGATTCCTATGACCTGGAGTCCACATCCAGTCAAACCTGGTCTTTACACCATGAGTATTATCTATCAACTCGTTTTGCTGCCTAAAGATCCTTTCTTTCTTCATCAACCCTTCATTTACCAGCACCTCTGACTGCACCTTGCTGATTTCTATGAAGAAATCTGAATTGATTATCAACTTATAAGACTTCACTGTTGCGATGACTTCTGCGTTCTTCGGGCTTTGGGCGTCAGCAACCACATTAGCCTTTCCTGGGTAATACTTGATATCATAGTCATAGTCTTTTAACAGTTCTAACCACCTTCTCCGCCTCATATTCAGCTCTTTCTGCTCGAAGAAGTATTTCAAACTCTTATGATCTGTATAAATGGTACACTTAGTACCGTACAAGTAATGTCTCCAGATCTTGAGAGCATGCACCACAGCTGCTAACTCTAGGTCAATGCGTCGGGTATGTGCTTTCCTGAACTTTCAATTGTATAGACGCATAGGCCATGACATTCCCTCATTGCATCAACACACAACCTAACCCTTGATGCGAAGCATCAGTACATACTACCAAATCCTTTTCACCATCGGGCAGAACAAGGATTGGAGCCTGGGCGAGTCTTCTCTTCAATTCTTCGAACGCTTCTTCTTGATACTTACCCCAACTGAATACTACAGTCTTCCGGGTCATGCTGGTCAACGGTGCGGCTATCCTGGAGAAGCCCGGAATGAATCTCCTATAATAGCCAGCTAACTGACGGGCGACCCGTAGGAAAGCAACTAAGTGATTCAAAAGATATAAATATGCTTACGGGATTAAGTTAATTCCATGGAATTAGTTGACAATGGTTGCTCGTGTGTTTGTAGGTTTGAGGAGCTAGAGAGCGACGTTACGAGAACACAGGCGAAAACGGTGAAGAAAACGGAGCTGGAACGAGAGAGATACGAAGAAAACAAGAAAGCGGGAATGAGCTCCACCGTGGCCCACGGTTCAGACCGTGGACCACGATCCACCTGAAGCAAATATTCTAGAGTCCACCGTACCATGGAGGAGAAGGGGAATCATGGGGCGGACCATGGCCCACGGTCCTGACCGTGGCCCACGGTCTGGCGTGGCTGGATTTGTGACATTGGTCAACCGTGGACCATGGTTCAGACCGTGGCCCACGGTCCGGGGTGGAGACCCACTTGCATGTCTTTTTATAGGCCGATTTTGAGTGTCTTTTGGACTACTCTTTCACTTAGGACAGCCTAGAGGTGATTTTGGAAGACAAAAACAACATTTTGGGTGTTTGTATCATTTGGTTTATATTTGGGATTGCTAGTAACAAGATACTTGACACAACAATGATCTCTCGAGCCATGAGTGGCTAGTTTTATGGTATTCCTCTCGGGATGTAAGGTTAGTTGCAAAACACTTTTGTTTGTTGTTCTTGAACTTGGATTGATTATCTAAATGTTATGTTAGTATAGTCATGATGTTTATGTGATTGTTTGTAGCTTGTCTATATTGTTTGTCCTTGTTTTGAACCATGCGTTCTTGGTGTCGTTGACTACCGAAATTTAGTGGTAGGAATTAGGGATAATCATATTGATTGATTGTTAAGTAACAACCTCGCGTTCCAGGAATCCGAGTACTTAGTTCTTGATTAATCACAAACATTTGCATGTGCACAAAACCGAGATCTTACGGTTTATCCATTGAATGTTAACAAGAGTGTGGAGCAATAACCCGAACCCGGAGAAGAATGCTTGCGTATTTATTCGCTTACAACTTTCGTTTAGTTTAATTTAGTTTTTGAAATCAAATCAAAAACCAACTTGGAATTTACTTTGTGTCATTTACATTTATATTAGTTTAATCATTGAGATACTTATTAACACACTTTCCACAAACTCCTTGTGTTCGATACCCACTTACCGCTATCTATTTAGTAGTATTTGGTTTAAGTTTGAGTGAGTCTTCGACCTCACGTCAAATTTTGGAGCCGTTGCCGCGGAGTAGTGCGCAACGTATGTTACTTTTTTAGTTTTCGTTTAATTGTTATTGTCAGTTTTACGCGGGTTGTGTTAGTGTGCAGGTATCTACAGGGATATGCATACGCGAAACTCTCGGTCTTCATCACCGTTAGTTTTTGACCTGAAAATCGAATGAACTACTCGTTAGAATCGGATTCTTCAAAGGGAGAATAAGATTCTCAGGTCACCAAGCACAAACAATCGAACAACTGACACCACGAACATGGCTTTGGGTCAATCGGTACCACCTATACCACCACCCATCAATCCGAAAAACCATCCTCCCAATGAAACCGTTACCACTACAAGTCTTACAAGTGAGCCTACTTCAACCGTGTTCAGCTTTCAACCACCATCTAATCTTCCACCTTTTAAAAACTCCATTCTTGTTCAAGGATAATCATTAAACTCACAACAACAATCACCTTTCCAATCTCAACAAAACTCGCCTTATAATCAACTATACACATTTCAACAAGACCCACCCATCATCCATACTTCACCGGGTCTTAGTGATGTGCCTAAAAGTGGTATATAAAAATATTGCAATTAATCAACCAAGCACAACGAGTAATAAAAACCTAGAATACCCTAAACCAAACACTAGCAACAGGCAAGTGAACCTATCGGGTGTAGAATAGCAATGGGAAGTCCGGGAATATCGAACCCTAGAGACACTTATTAAATCAACGAAACTAGATTCTAAAAGCTCATTAAATTAATTATTAAGAAAAAGAATATTTTTAGATTTTTATTTATTTTATCTTAAAACTAATTATTACTTAGACTAATTTAAACTAATAAATTAAACTTAAAATTCTAAGACTTAGACGAAAACACTAATGAGAAAGGCGTTACCTAGGCAAAGAATCTGAATTGTGATGACTCGGGCTTTTATCGGTTACGGGAAAATACTACTGGAACCAAGAATCTAAAAATATGAACCCTAGGAAACGTAATGGATCCCTAATCACTCTCAAGGTGTCATCTAAGAGGAAATCCTAAAGATCATGTAAAAGCACCGGCTTATTGGCTCACCTGTCGGTTCACCAATTATGATTAATTACCCTAAAAAATAGCTAACCCGTCGGTTTCACTATCTCAATGCACCTAAGTACATGGGGTGGTCTAGAAGAGATCTAAAGGACACGGGTAAACAGTGAAACTAAGGAAAACTAGGGAAACTTCCTGTCAGACAGTTTAACCTAAAACCCTAGTAACAAAGGCAAACCCGACAACTTATCACCCGTCAGATATCTAAGCAAGTAAGAATATAAACTTCTAATAATATGCTAAAAATCAGTTTCTATGGTGAATGAGCTCAATAAACCATAAACAAGTTGCAAACACACAGTAAACAACCCTAACATGCACCTATAATCGAAAGACATTCAATCAAGCGACATGTGAAACATTCATTCAAGCACAAATCAAAAGTAAATACGCATAAATAACATCCAAATCTGATCAAAACTTTTAATTAACCAAAACCCAATAAACAATTCCCGAAAACCGTTTAAACCCTTAATCAATCACAAAACATCAATCCAAGCCTAGATAACTAAAAAGGTTTAGCCAATAGTCATGCTCAAAACAATAATAAAATAAATTGGTTCAACTAGTTTCATAATAAAAATAATAAGTTTAAACCAATAGAACCGTGTTTAGATGAGTAGGTGGGAACCCGAACCCTCCAAAAGCTTGATGCAATCTTCTTTGAATATTAATAATGTTAGTGGTGGAGTGAGGACCCACCAAGACTTCTCTTTCTTCTGCCTCCTATTTTTCTTCTCGTCCTCTTTTCTATGTGACGGCGGCTCTCCTGTTCACCCTTTAGGTCTTCCATCAAAATAGAATATATAATGCAATAATATGGCTGCTTCCGTGGGCCCTGCTCAATTGTATGACAAAACAAAAGAATCAGGAAGTTGCTTTTATTATTATTATTATTATTATTATTATTATTATTATTATTATTATTATATATTACGTAAGTCTCTTTCTTTTTCTTTTTCTTTTTATTTTTTTTAAATACATTATATAATTATAATAATAATTAGTATAATATATCATATGCTCGACTCGTCATTCGTCGGTCTCAAGTTTAGTAAAAGTGTTCCATTTTAGCTCATTGTTACTTGAAACCATTAAACTCACATGTGAACCAAATATTAATAGTATTCAATAAAAACATGGCTCAAAAGCACATAAAAGTAGGGAATATTTATATAAAAATACGTATATAATATAGACCACATCACTTAGGTCGGGCCCGCAGTCGTTTGGTGGGCCTCGTTATGGCGATGATAGTGAAGGGTATGAAGAGTATGAAGAGGGATATTCGAGTTGGGGGTGATGGAAATCAACTAAGGGTGCAAATTCAATTTGGTTATGTTCCGCAACAACAAATGCAACAATAGGGCGGGCCACATGTCATTCAAGCACCATTGCAACAACCACAACCATTACAACAGGTTCCTCCATAACCTCATTATCAACAACCTCAACAACCAATACCTCAACCTCAATTCCAACAATATCCACCACCAAGGCCCGTGTATAGGCAAATGGGTCAACCGAGAGTACCAATAGGGGTACCGAGAAGGCATGTGAGAGAGATGGCAAGGGGAGTCGAAGCTCACTTTCGACCGATCATTACAAACAACCCATCTCTGGTGGTTAATCCTCAACATCAAAATGGAAGAACATTTGAAGTTAGAACCAACGCATTCCAAAGTTTACCAAAGTATAAGGGTTTGGCAACCGAAGAACCCTATTTCCATTTGGAGGCGTATGACTCGATTTGCAACACGATCGGGGGTCAAGGTTTTTCACCGGATGAGGTTAAGTTGGTTTTATTCCAATTTTCATTGGAAGATAAGGCAAAGAGATGGTTTTACACATTGCCTTCTGCATCAATTTACACTTGGGCCGAGATGCAACAAAGGTTCTTGGAAGAGTTTTACACGGCCCAAAAGACGAATGATGCAAGACGAAGTTTGAGAAGCTTCCAACAAAAATCGGGTGAGATGTTTCATGAAGCATTTGAGCGATTCAACATGATGATCAAGAATTGTCCTCACCACGGTATTGCTCTTTGGGAATTGTTGAATGCCTTCCATGAGGGGTTGAGTATGGAAGATGAGCGGGACTTAATGTCAATCACGAATGGTACATTCGGTACCAATTATGAACAAGATGATTGGGCATTCTTGGAGCGAATGTCGGTCATGTCGAAGAGAAAAGCTCAAACCGCAAGAAGAGCAAGACCGGCCACTACAAGGCCACAAGTGCATGTGGTTAACAATGAAGAACCTAAAGTCTCCAATATAGTATATGATGCATGCACGAGTTGTAACGCGTTAGGACATGCAAGTGAATTGTGTCCCGGTGTGGAAGGGCAAATTGAAGAGGTAAATGCAATTCAAGGTCAAGGAGGTGGTCGGAGCTACAACATGAATTCAAACATGTACCACCCCGGGTTGAGAAATCATCCCAACTTTTGATATGGCAACCCATCGACTCAACTCAACCCTAACTTTCAAGGGACTTCTCAAACCCACTTTGTTCCTCGTCAACAATATTTTAATTAAGGGAATGCTCAAGGTGGGAACAAACAAGGAAGTCAAAATCACTTTAAAGGAACGAGTGGAGGTCAAAGTGGGTCTTCGGGTCAAGGTTCATCAAGTGGGAAATGGGTCAACTTGCAACCGAGGTGGCAGAATTAAAGAAAAACAAAGGTCAATTTCCAAGTGACACCAAGGTAAACCCTTCTCATAACTCGTCTCGTAATGTTCCTATTAATCATGTTAGTGTGTTGAGAAGTGGTAAAGAGTATAAGGCAACCTTGCCAGTGGGCTTGGTTGATGGGGAAGTTGAGGATATCACGGGTAAAGAAAGTGATAATGAAGAAGTTGAAATCAATAAACCCACTAAACATGTCACTTTTGAGAAACCATCACGAGCCTCGGGTCAAGCCCAAAATTTAAATGATAACAACAAGGAAGTGGAATCAAATGTAATTCCATTTCCTTCGGCTTTACTTGACCCGGGCAAGAAAAATGTAATTTCAAAACGGGGTCCTCAAAAGGAGGAAATGTGGGAGGTGTTTAAACAGGTTAAAGTAAACTTACCTTTACTTGAAGCAATAAAACAAGTGCCCGCTTATGCAAAATTTTTGAAAGAATTATGCACTCAAAAGAGACAACAAGAAGTGCCTAAACGGGTGAAGTTAACCAAGCGGGTAAGTGAGGTTTTAAAAGGAGATCTCCCTCCTAAGCTCCAAGATCCAGGAACACCTTTAATTAACATTCAAGTAGGTGATTTTCAAATGTCTAGGGCGTTATTGGATCTTGGAGCAGGGGTGAGTATTCTTCCGGGGGGTTTTTTGTGACCAATATGACTTTGGTCTATTGAAACTTGTGGAGACCATGGTTGTATTGGCCGATTTGTCTCATAAACTTCCCCGTGGAATCGTACAGGATGTAATTGTGAAGGTAGAGGATTTTTATTATCCTGTGGATTTCTTGGTTTTGGATTATTAATCGGGCAACTCAAGTCAACAACAAAATGTTATTTTGGGTTGACCATTCTTGAACACGGCTCATGCCATCATTGATTGTAGGTTTGGTACTGTTGACATGGCATTTGGTAACTGGAAAATGTGTTTAAATGTTTTTACAAACGTTGCTAATTCTTTGAGTGGTTAAGAATGTTTTTTGGCAAATGTGGTGGATCATTGTAATCCTCATGAGTATGATGAAGATTGTATGGAAGCTTGTATTTGTGATGATTCTGAACAGGTACACGTGTGTGCTTTGCGGATGGAGGAGCACAAACAGGATGCTTTAGCTTTGCAAGAGAAGAGACCACCATGGACACATCAAATGGAAAGTTTGCCAAAGGAAATCAACTCGGACACAAAACCATCCTTGGAGTTTCCACCAAAGGAGGAGTTGAAGGAACTTCCAAGTCACTTGAAGTACGTTTTCTTAGGGGAGAATGAAACCCTCCCGGTTATTATTGCTTCTAATTTGGAGGAATTTCAAGAGCGGGAAGTGGTGAAGGTGTTGGGAGCACACAAGGCGGCCATTGGATGGACGCTTTCAGATTTGAAAGGTATTAGTCCTTCTATTGTTGTACATAAAATAATTACAGATGAGGAGGCTAAACCAACATGAGAGACTCAAAGGAGATTGAACCCGAACTGGCGGGAAGTGGTGAAAAAGGAGGTGATCAACTGGTTGGATGCGGGGATCATTTATCCCATTTCAGATGGTGCATGGGTGAGCCCAACACAGGTAGTGCCCAAGAAAGCCGGTATCCAGGTAATAAAAGATAATAATGGTGAACAAATCGCCACTCGACCGGTAACCGGGTGGCGAGTGTGCATCGATTATAGGAAATTAAATACCGCCACCTCAAAAGACCATTTCCCATTACCATTCATTGATCAAATAATTGAAAAACTCGCGGGTCAAAAATATTATTGTTTTTTGGATGGGTATTCGGGGTATAATCAAATTGCAATTCATCCTGATGACCAACACAAAGACACCTTTGCTTTTAGACGGATGCCACTTGGATTGTGTAATGCCCCGGCCACTTTTCAAAGATGTATGATGAGAATATTTGCGGACATGGTCGGGGATTCACTTGAAGTTTTCATGGATGAATTTTCCATTTTTGGTTCAACTTTTGAGTCTTGTCTCAATGATTTAGAAAAGGTTTTAAAACGATGTGTCGAGACAAACTTGGTTTTAAGTTGGGAGAAAAGTCATTTCATGGTGCAAGAAGATATTGTGTTGGGTCATGTGGTGTCAAGTAGGGGGATGGAGGTCGATTAAGCAAAGATATAAGTAATTTCATTGTTGCCCCCCCCCCCTGAAAAATGTTAAAGGGGTGAGATTGTTTTGGGACATGCCGGGTTCTATAGAAGATTCATTAAGGGTTTTAGTGTAATTTCAAAACCCTTATGTAATCTTTTGTTGAAGGATGTCCCTTTTGAGTTTACTAATGAGTGTTTGCAAGCGTTTGATAGTTTGAAGGAGAAGTTAGTGCAAGCACCAATTTTGCAATCACCGGATTGGTCAACACCTTTTGAAATCATGTGTGATGCTAGCGACAACACGGTTGGAGAGGTTTTGGGTCAAATAGTGGACAAAAAGCCGGTGGTGATTTATTATACGAGCAAGACTTAATCCGAGGCACAATTGAACTACACCACCACCGAAAAGGAGTTTCTTGGGGTGGTGTATTCCTTAGATAAGTTTCGCTCGTATATTTTGGGAAGTAAAGTTGTGGTGTACTCGGATCATAGTGCAGTGCGTTATTTGATGGAAAAGAAAGATGCGAAGCCGCGTTTGATTCGATGGGTGTTATTATTGCAAGAGTTTGATCTTGAAATTCGTGACAAGAAGGGATGTGAAAATGTAGTGGCCGATCACTTGTCAAGAATTACCCTTAAGGGTGTTGATGATCTGAGGGAGATAAACGAGAAGTTTCCGGATGAACAGTTGTTCGTTGTATCGACCGCATCGTGGTATGCTCATTATGTCAACTATTTGGCCACGGTTGCGATTCCGGAATATTGGTCCAAGAAGAGAAGGCAACCATTCACGGCCCAAGTTAAGCAATACATCTGGGACGAACCAGATCTTTTCAAGATTGGAGCGGATCAAGTAGTGAGAAGATGTGTGCCCGAGAATGAAGTACATGAGATTTTGAAACACGCTCATTCGTCGGCATGTGGGGGGCCATTTTAGTGGTTCCAAAACGGGGTACAAGGTACTTATGTGTGGATTCTATTGGCCAACGATTTTCAAGGATGCTAGTGAGTACGCTCGGCATTGTTTAAATTGCCAATGAATGGGGGGTATATCGAAACGGAAAATGAAATGCCTTTACAACCTATTTTAGTTGTAGACATCTTTGATGTGTGGGGCATAGACTTCATGGGCCCGTTTCCAAACTCATGTGGGTACCTTTACATTCTCGTCGCGGTTGATTACGTGTCAAAGTGGGTCGAAGCGGTTGCAATACGAACTAATGATCATTCCGTGGTGTGCAAGTTTGTTCAATCCAACATCTTCTCAAGATTTGGGATTACCCGAGTTATCATAAGTGATGGTGGATCGCATTTCAAGAACTTTGCGTTTGGCAAATTGTTGAAGCGTTATGGTGTGAATCACTGAATTGCAATGCTTTATCATCCTCAAACAAGTGGCCAAGTTGAAGTTTCGAATCAGCAAATCAAAGAAATCTTAATGAAGACGGTTCGGGTGGATAGAAAACATTGGTCGATTAAGTTGGAGGACGCATTGTGAGCCTACCGCACGGCATATAAGACACCGATTGGTACCACTCCGTATCTGTTGGTGTATGGGAAGAGTTGTCATTTTCCAATGGAGTTGGCTCACTGGGCATTATGGGCAATTAAGAATGTTAATTTGGATTACAAGGAAGCCGGTGAGTTAAGGAAGTTGAAATTGAACGAGTTGGAGGAAATCTGGGATGGGGCGTATGAATGTGCTTCAAATTACAAAGAGAAATTGAAGAGGGTGCATGATGCCAAAATACCGAAACGAACATTTGAGGTTGGGCAAAAAGTGTGGCTTTATAATTCAAGACTCAAATTGTTTCCCGGGAAGCTCAAAAGCAAATGGATGGGCCCGTATGTGATCACAAGAGTCGGGAGGTTTGGTGATGTGGATATTGAGGACATGCAAAGTCAAGCTAAACAAGTGGTGAATGGACATCGTCTCAAACCATACTTAGAAGGGAAAGACGTGAACATGCTTGACAATGACAAGGTGAGTTTCCTCTTAAGCTCACCGGACGGTTCCACCGAATAAAGACCCAGGTATGTGGTATGGTGTAAATAGCTTTTTGTTAACATTTATTTTGTTTTAAATTACCTTGCTCGTGTGAGTGTGTTCGAGTCAAGTGTGGGGAGGGGAAGTTCTTATGAATTTCTCTACCTTGTTGAGGACAACTCGAGATATTCATGGGGGGTAGGGTAATTTTGAGTTTTGCCATATTTATGTAATTTTTTTCGTTTAGTCGAGTATAAAAAAAAAGCCGGTCCACCGTGGACCACGGTCCCAACCGTGTCCCACAGTCGGGTCACCGTAGCCCACGGTCAAGGCGAGTCACCACAGTACGGTGCACTCTGCCCAAACTGGTTCAACATCACCGTGGACCACGGTGGGCACCGTGGCCCTTAGTTCGGCAATGTGTTCCCAGTTGACCTTGGTCAATCATGGACCACGGTCCAGACCATGGCCCACGGTTCGCTTCCTGCTGCATGTTTGATGGGTCAAGGCATAAAAAACGGTTTATTTTTTATAACAACATACCCCAACCACACACTTCACCAAACATCTTTTCCACCTTCATTAACCCCTCTTCCAAACCTCAAACCCTAATTTCACCATCATCTCTTCCAATTAACAACCCCAAATCCAAGTTTCTTAACCTGATTGTGTGTAAATTTGTAAGAGGATTAACAACCCAAACTCTATTTTCATTAATTCTTAAGTGGTAACCTGATTGTGAGGGTTAGGGTTCCAAAAATTTCAAAGATTTTTGGGGTTTTCTTGTTTGCTTGAGACAAGTGCATGTTTATCACCATAAACATCAAACCAAGGTATGTTCATTGTCAACTCTTTGAATACATTGCAAAATCTGTCAAGGTAGTGTTGATTTGTGTAAACCCACTTGCTTGTTGGTTATAATGGTTACAAATTGTAGTTGTGGATAAGAAATAAATGCTTGAAATTGGTGATTTTTATGGAAAAGTTGAAAAATTAAGTGTTTATTGAAGTTTTGTGACATTGGTTAATTATATAACGAGTTGTTTATCCACAACTATGGTAACAAGCAAGTGTGGGGATTAACATATTGAATTAACTTGGTTTGTTTCTGGTGGTTTGTGAGTATAGATGGGAAGGAATTCGGACAAAGGGAAAGGAAAGGCGGCATCTACGAGTGGTCGGGCGCCCAAGCCAAAAGACAACGGCTGCAAGAAGAACAAGAGCATGTGCAAGTAGAAATCCCAAAACCCGACTGGAGAGGTGGGGTATTATCGAGTTATGCTTTAGAATGGCAACCTGAGTTGTTTAAGGATAAAATGAGCACTTTGAAAGAAAGGTTGGAAGGGTTAATGTGTGAGAAGGATTTGACTAACTTGGGGTTTGAAGCATTTGACTTGTTCAAAAAATTTGAAGCATTAGGGTGGCAAGCTGCCCTTCAGTGTTACGATGGAGAGAGCACTACGCTTTATGATAGGGAAATTGAGGAGTGGGTATCTACCTTGAGGTTCCCACCGTATAGGAAGGGTTCGGAGATGAAGTTGATCGGTACCGTGGGTGGAACAACGGTGGAGATGTCTTTCGAGACACTCAATCAAATTGCTCAGTTCGACAGCAAGCCATCCAATTCGTACGTCTATCCATCGGTAAGAGATTTGTTTGACCATCCTGACAAAAGTCCGCAATGGTATAATATATTATCGTCCGTGTTGAAAGGGGGAAGAGGTACAAGTTCGAATTTTAAAAGAAGGGAGTTGAGGATTGAAGCTCAATTGTTGATGACAACATGTCTATCCAATGTGGTGCCACGTCGGAGTGACATTTCTGTGGTATGAAACAATGACATGCCTGTTTTGGCCGCATTAGTGGCAAGCCGCGAATTTCCTTTCGCGACTTAGCCATGTTTAACATATGTACGAGTAGAGAGAGCAACAAGAGAAAGTTAATCCCTCATTGCCGATTGATCACGGTGATATTGAAGTTGCATGGTGCCATTCCAGCAGGCGCAATTGGGTTGAAGAAGATATTTACGGAACATAAGTTGGATGCGTTGGGGCCATGTTGGATATATACCAAAAGCTAAAGGTACCATCAGTTGAAGAACGGTAATGAGAAATGGAGAGTATTAAGGGAGGATGTTGAACGAGAAACAGGTGAAGACCGGGAGGAAATAATGGAGGAAGCAAGCGACACTGATGACATGGAGGTGGTTGGTGGTGATGATAATGCTGGTGGTAGTGGATCTCAACAAAGGGGTTGGGATTATTCTTCAAGATATGCTTCATATGTGGACAATTGGGACCACATGGGTTCGATAAATGAGGTGGTGGAGAGGCATCGGCCCTCCACTTTTGATAATTGGTTGGAGGAGTCCCGAGCGCTTTTCGACCACCAAACTTTCATGGGGGCTTATCATGAACGAACCGAGAAAGATATGCATGACTGTAACGAGATGTGGAACCGTGCTCACGCCTATGCGCGGTAGCACGAAGCAAATATGCGGTATATGGATGACAGAAATAGAAGAATGCATGAACAGTGGCATGCCGGTGAAGAGGTCATCCCAGATCCACCAAGTGTGGATTACACATCTATGCCACCATATGACGGCTCTGTGCGATACCCCGAGCCTCCATTGCATCACTCCATGTGGGTGGACCCGATGCAGTCGATGGCACCACCACCACCATCGTCGGGAGAAGGCAGCAGCGGCGGAAGTGGAGCTTTCAACTTTGGTGAATTTTCAGATTTTATGACCTCCATCTTTGGGCCGCCATAGCCGCCTTACTATTGATGAGGACCGCGTCATACCAGGTGCATGTGTTTTGTATATTGTGTACAGTTGTTTATTTTGTGTTCGGTTTCGTATTTGGGTGGAAGGGAGGAGGATGAAGTCTTCTGAAATAGTGTTACGGGTCGGAAAAAGGTGGTGTTTTGTGCTTGTATTTAGTTTCTCAAAACCATACCTTGGGGACAATGTATCCCAAGTGTGGGGATGGGAAATCTTTTGATTAAAATTTTAAAAAAAATAATAAAATAAAAATAAAAAATTGGAAAAAATAAAATAAAAGAATGAAAATTTTTTATGAAAAAGAAGACAATTGAAAGAAAAATACCGGAAAATGGTAAGATTGGCGGGGCAAAGTTTTGGTCCCCTTTCATGGTCATAATTCAACCAAAATCAAGTTTGCTTAGCTATGTTAAAAATGTGGTCGATTAGTATTCTAGGCAAGGTTAGCATGCTTTCGGTTTATCAAATCACATAACGTGCCTACAGTCACTTGGGTATTGGGAAAACAAAGAGCGGTGATGGAATGGTTATTCTCCATTAGAACTTGTGCCATCAATGCACTTCGAGACCTTAGCTTGGCATAAATGCAAAAGTGATTGAGGCGATTAGGTTAAAGCTTCGTCTAGGATGAGTGTGAGTGTGGGCTTTGGGGGTTGGGCCTCATAAATTACACATATGAGCGTGGGTAATGAGAGGGGCGGGGGGTTGGTTCCTTTAGTAAACCTATTTGGGCTTATTCTTCCTATTTAATTAACCCCGATGTATTTGTGAGAAAATCCGGCTTGATAGGTTTATTTGTAATTGTAGTTGTTTTGATTTTAATCTATAGAAGAGTAGTAGTTAAGTGTTTATGCAAGTTGTTAGTAAAAAAAGGAAAAGTTGAAGCAATGTTTAAAGTCATGTATATTGAGTTTGTGATACAAGTCACGTATATAGTAGTGTGTTCTTTTGTTTATTTTAGTTTTGATGTAACAAGCCGGGTCAGATCACTTGAGCCACTTTCAATATTCCCATACCACACCCTTACACCTAGCCTCATTACAACACTTTTAAGACCTCTTGATTTGCATTTCTGTTAAAGCACGATTAGGTGGAGACTTGACGTGGTACAAGCGTATGCGAGGAGAATCGAGTATTATAGTGATATTTGGAACGGTCACCAATAAGTGAGTTAATGAGTGACAGTGTGTTATGTGTGAGTAAGGACCGAAAGCATGTTAAGGTTGACTAGAATTCAATGTTTTAAAATATAATATCAAGTAAGCTAGTGCAAACCTCTAATTATGTGGGAATAAGGTATGACTGGGGACCTTTACTGAACCGGTCTAGTGGTTTGTTTGGCGGTGTGTTTTGAAAGCAATTGTGATTTCAAGTGTTGCTCGGGGACAAGCAACGGTTAAGTGTGGGAATGTGACGGGCGACCCATAGGAAAGCAACTAAGTGATTCAAAAGATATAAATATGCTTACGGGATTAAGTTAATTCCGTGGAATTAGTTGACTACAGTTGCTCGTGTGTTTGCAGGTTTGAGGAGCTAGGGAGCGACGTTACGAGAACACGAGCGAAAACGTTGAAGAAAACGGAGCTAGAACGAGAGAGATACGAAGAAAACAAGAAGCGGGAATGAGCTCCACCGTGGCCCACGGTTCAGACCGTGGACCACGGTCAACCTGAAGCAAATGTTCTTGAGTCCACCGTACCGTGGAGGAGAAAGGGAACCGTGGGGCGGACCGTGGCCCACGGTCTGGCGTGGCTGGATCTGTGACATTGGTAAACCGTGGACCACGGTTCAGACCGTGGCCCACGGTCCAGGGCGGAGACCCACTTGCATGTCTTTTTATAGGCCGATTTTGAGTGTCTTTTGGACTACTCTTTCACTTAGGACGGCCTAGAGGTGATTTTGGAAGACAAAAACAACATTTTGGGTGTTTGTATCATTTGTTTTATGTTTGGGATTGCTAGTAACAAGATACTTGACACAACAATGATCTCTCGAGCCATGAGTGGCTAGTTTTATGGTATTCCTCTCGGGATGTAAGGTTATTTTCAAAACACTTTTGTTTATTGTTCTTGAACTTGGATTGATTATCTAAATGTTATGTTAGTATAGTCATGATGTTTGTGCGATTGTTTGTAGTTTGTCCATATTGTTTGTCCTTGTTTTGAACCATGCGTTCTTGGTGTCGTTGACAACCGAGATTTAGTGGAAGGAATTAGGGATAATCATATTGATTGATTGTTAAGTAACAACCTCGCATTCCAGGAATCCGAGTACTTAGTTCTTGATTAATCACAAATATTTGCATGTGCACAAAACCAAGATATTACGGTTTATCCATTGAATGTTAACAAGAGTGTGGAGCAATAACCCGAACCCCGAGAGGAATGCTTGCTTATTTATTCACTTACAACTTTCGTTTAGTTTAATTTAGTTTTTAAAATCAAATCAAAAAGCAACTTGGAATTTACTTTGTGTCATTTACATTTATATTAGTTTAATCGTCGAGCTACTTATTAAAACACTTTTCACAAACTCCTCCTATTCGATACCCACTTACCGCTATCTATTTAATAGTATTTGGTTTAAGTTTGAGTGAGTCTTCGACCTCACGTCACTAACCCTAGGAAACTGTGTATCTCAGTCGGGTTTCGCGGAGTCTTCCAATTCTTTATCACTTCAATCTTAGCTGGGTCCACAGTAATCCCCTCGGGATTGATTATGTGACCTAAAAACTGTACCTCTCGTAGCCAAAATGCACACTTCGAGAACTTAGCATACAATTTCTCCTTATTCAAAACTTCCTATACTTCCCTCAGATGCTCAGCATGGTCATACTCGCTCTTCGAATAAATCAATATATCGTCAATGAAAACGATAACCGACTTATCCAACATTGGCCGGCATACCCTATTCATCATATCCATAAATGTTGTGGGAGCATTGGTGAGACCAAACGACATCACAAGGAACTCGTAATGTCTGTACCGCGTCTGAAACGCCGTTTTAGGGATGTCTGCCTCTTTTACCTTCAACTGATGATAGCCCGATCTGAGGTCTATTCGCAAGAACCAACTAGCACCTTGTAACTGATCAAACAGATCATCAATCCATGGCAACGGATATCTATTCTTCACCGTAATCAACAATCCCTGTAGTTAATACACATTCTCATGCTTCCATCTTTCTTCTTAAGAAATAGCACTGGTGTGCCCTACGGGGAAACACTCGGCCTTATGAAACCTTTGTCGAGGAGTTCTAGCAGTTGGGACATCAATTCCTTCATCTCGGACGGCGCCAGACTATAAGGTGCTTTCGCGACAGGCTGCGCTCCTGGTATTAACTCTATCTGAAACTCTACTTCATGTTCTGGTGGCAACCCCGGAAGGTCCTCATGGAGCACTTCGGGATAGTCACACACCACAGGAACATCTTTCACTTCTTTCGTCTCGGCAGTTGTTAGACCCCGAATCCCAGGAATCCTACAGTTGGTATTCATACAAAACACTTGTAAAAATACTTAAACTTGAAAACCATTCGTTTCAATAAAATAAGCATCTCAGAGTATAATTCAGCGGAAAACATAAATAATAAAATAAGTTCCCAAAACCAATTTAAATGTATTTAAATAAATGTTAAAAAGAAAACATTTAATATTATTGAAACTTCCGACTAAGCATGCCCTCCACCGTCCAAGTAGCTTCGTGCACGTCTAAGCAGCAATGCATCCACCTCCTAACCTGAAACTCACACTAACATGCACACAAAGTCAGCTTGAGCTGAGTGAGTTCAAGTTTTAATAAATAACATCAATATTAATAATCATAATAGTCATTCTCAAAGGTTTTAAACTATAAAAGGGATACATCAGTTAGGCCATCATCTTCGATAAATAATCATCCTTATGTATATATACATATACAAACCTACATATAAACATCTTTATAAGTGCATCCCTGTATATATAAATATATATATATATATAAAATCTAAGTAATAACATCAGGGTCGAGCAAACGTACAACCCAAACACGTAACATCAGGGTCGAGTAAACGTACAACCCAAACACGAACATCAGGGTCGAGCAAACATACAACCCAAACACGTAACATCTCATCAACGTATGCAAACACAAAGTAGGCATACGTAACATCCGTAGTCGATAACGACTACTAACATCGCCAAATATTGGCCATACAATAATATATACATACATACTATAACATCCCAAGGCCTACCATATACGAGCAAGCCTATATAAAATAGTTTAAATGTTTCATCAAGCAAAATCGTTTAGGTGTGCATGCTAGCCCAAAACTTAAAAAGAGTAAAAAGGGGCATCATGAACTCACCTGACACGAGACACGGATTCACCACGAGCTAGAGAATCCCTAAGTAATCCCAAGACTCAAACACTTGCCGGTTTACATTCAATCAATACTAATGACATCAAGATGACTCGTTTATCCTATGAGACGTTCTAACGGGGTTCGGGTCACTTAAAGCCTCGACCCCATCAAACTAAATCACAACAGCCCCCGAGGCCTCACATTCACCAATACGACCCTTAGATACTCCCGGGAATAAAGAATTCCCAAATTACCCCCGGAAGCACTAGGTGATACCAATACGCGCGTTTGAGAGTCGTTTAGGCCGTTAACATCCAACTCAGC
Source organism: Bidens hawaiensis (assembly GCF_021521415.1). Classification (NCBI taxonomy): domain Eukaryota; kingdom Viridiplantae; phylum Streptophyta; class Magnoliopsida; order Asterales; family Asteraceae; genus Bidens; species Bidens hawaiensis. Next base: position 23,985 of record NW_027493022.1, on the reverse strand, counting down.
CCCGTGTGGACCCATTATGATAAAATCACAGCCAAAAAGTCCACACGACGCTACACAAGTCAAATGGGTCGGTAACTCGCAAGTACAACGCACCAACTACTCAATAAACAAAATTGCGCGTTGTACCGACCTGTTTGAGTAACCGACAACCAATTCAGCCCCATAACTTATAAAAATGATTCTCCAACAGCCCGTACATCAAACCAAGTTTCCCCAAGCTGAATTGGTCGTTAATCACTTCGATCCTCGCGTTAAACGCATAAAACTACAATTCTAGTCAACCGAACACTAACAATAAAACTACAACTAGTTGACCAATCTAACAAACACCAATAAACATGATTTTAAGGTATGATATATGGGACATACCTAGGAAGATTTCGGTGCAAAAACTCACTTCAAACAGCCCCGACAAGAACACAATAGAACATCCACCGGTTAAGCCTAAAACGAACTAATCGATCAATAACAAGTAAAACGTGCAGATTTTAGCATGTGAAGATGGATTTAATTATATAGGATAACCATTGAAATAAATTATTAAATTTTTACCAGACTTTAATAAATGTCTTAGGTTTATAAAAATATTTTATTATATTTTTCTAGTGGACACAAAATTCATAAAAATTCCTCCAACACAGAAAGGTATGTGCAGCTATTTCAGTGCGCAACAAAATGGTTTTATTTTTATAAAAATCATTACCCAGCCAAATTAAATGATTCCAATTGGTTTGGTTCCTAACTCAAAATACTAACTTCCAGAGTGGAACCAACCAATTTGGAATTTTCGAAAAAGGGTTATGACATCGGGAAAACAGACCAGAATCCGTCATCCTGCATCAGCTTTGACACTCGATCTTATAAAATCATAAAAAGCATTCAAATCTCGTCCAAAAATTACATATTATACCTTTCTGCAAACTAGACTCAATGTAGAACATCATGAAAACTAGAATCGATCAAAAACAATGGATTATCATCACGTTACAGACCCTACAATAAACGTATACGAATCTGTCAGCAAACTGTTATAACCAAAACTCAACTTTAACGACCAATAAGCGCGTTAATATGATCAATTAAGGTGTATAGGACTTGTAGGGACATAGTACTAACCTTCAATTGAAGTTTTATGATCACACCTTGACTGCAAAAAAAGAAAAATCAGGGGAATGGGGCTGCTCTTAGTGCCGATCGCAGGTGAATGATGCTAAGCCTGAACTTTCTCTATCACCATAAACCGTTACTGTACCGCCATCCAAAGACTTTAGTCTTATCAATCTACTCTTACATACTATCTGGGCTTCGAATTCAGATAGCCAATCCATCCCCAATACTACATCGAATCCTCCTAAGGTCATCACGTACAGGGTAACAAGGAAGTCGTGTCCTTCCAACTCTATCTTACAACTCTTAACCATTCTCATAATTTTAACCAAGGTCTCACTCGCGGTCTCTATCATAAAAGTTTCAGGCACACGACAACGTTTCATCTTCCCTGTCTTACAAAACTCCTAGTCGCACCTGAGTCAAACAATACGGAAGCGGAAATACCATTTACTAGAAATGTACCTGTCACAACACCTGGAATTTGTTTGGCTTGCTCTTGTGTCAACATGTAGGCTCTGGTCCATGGCCTAGCCTGCTCAGCATCCTTCTTACTGCTTCCATGGCCTAGCCTGGTCCATGGCCTAGCCTGCCCAACTTCACCTTCAGTGCACTCCCTTGCCATATGACCCGTCTTTCCACTTTTGTAACAGGCGGGTTTCGAGTTACATTTGTTAGCGTAATGCCCCACCATTCAACATTTATAACAGGCATTCGACCCTTACCTGCATTTCTCTCCATGGGCCTTTCCACACTTGTTGCACACATCACTACTCTTACCCCACTTGCACTCACCACCGTGCATTTTACCACAAGTCTTGCATGACTTTTTCTCCCACACCTTTAGTTTCTTCTCCATGGGGTTCCACATTTGAGTACCAGGTCGCTTAGCAGGAGCAACCCACTTTTTCTCTTTCTGCTCTTCCACCACCACATCATCCACAGCCAGGTCATCATAAACCATTTTTGCAAGTTCGACAGTAGAATAAAAGTAGCAGGTTTACTAGCCCGGACAAAGGTGCGAACATTTTGTGGTAGTCCCCTCAAGTAGCACTTGATCCTCTTTGCCTCAGTGTTTACCATGTCAGGGACAAGTCAGGACATACGATTGAACTCAGTGGTGTACTCGCGGTGGGTCATTTTCCTCGCCTTCATATTCAGGAACTTCATCTCCGCCTGTCGACTTCAGCATCAGCACAGAACTTCTTCATGACCATTTCCTTCAGGTCCTCCCACTTCAATGCCTTAATCTCAGTAGGAGTCTTCCTTTGATCTACCTTTTCCCTCCAAAATGACCATTTTCATTAATAGGTCCTTTATAAAAAATGCATCAGAAAATGAACCGGGTCACAGTTTACAACAGTTGAAACAATTCGCATGAAAGAATTCGCATGGAGAATTCGCATGGAAGCATTCGATTCGCATGGACCATTCGCTTCGCATGGGCTTTCGCTTCGCATGGAACATTCGCTTCGCATGGCCATGCGCTTCGCATGGCCTTTCGCTTCACATGGAACATTCACTTCGCATGGCCATTCGCTTCGCATAGACCATTCTCTTCGCATGGCCCATTCACTTTGCATGCCCATTCGCTTCGCATAGCATGCGATGTGATTCCTTTTTTGTGCGAATAGAATCTCCTTTTCTTCATTTTTACCATTTTAAAGCCGTATTACTTCGTGACTCTTCCTTAGGACCCGATTTTACCCTTTTTATGGGTTTTGGGTTGCACCAACTTCGTATACCCGTGTTTTACAAAGTCTAAACATCACTTTTTGTCCTAAAACGAAACAGTTAACACTCGGCCCAACAAGTTTATATTTTTCTTACGTCTTACAGCCCGATCTAGCATTATATCATATTGCATGTCGAATCCAACCTTAAAACTTAACCTTTTAGCCGAAACTCACCTTTTTGGTCTCGGGTTCGGGTCCGGATCTAGGTCAACTCGTGGATCTAAACGTGTTTCTTGGTGTTTGATGATGTTATACACGAGAGTCTTCTTTCCTTTGGCTTGGATTTGGATCCGGGTATTAGATAGAAATATGTGTGTGTTCTTGAGTGTGTGTTTGGAAGGAATAGAATGGAAGGAAAAAATGGGATTTAGATGTTTGAGGTGATTTGTATAGGTGTTCCATGGGCCCTAGGGCCCATAAACTTATTCTAACCATTCCCAAGCCCAACACAATCCAAACACTATCACACATAATTAAATTAACGACACACATGTAATAATAAATTTTCTTTTATTATTGTTCTCAAAATACAGATGTTACAGAATATATATGAACGATTTCTTAGTTTACAACTTACACGGAAAGTGAAAGTATCAAGAAAAACGATGAGTCAAAGATAAAGCAAGCAAAGTCAACCGTCTAAACTTGTATCTTAAACAATAACGCGAAAACCGAAGAAGATGGTGATGATCAGATGAGGTGACGGCTGGAGGAGGTCTAATAGGGTTAGGGTAAAGTTTATGATACATTATATGTGACTTGTTTATATAATATATGCAAAAACGAACCAAATTGGTTAGTTTACTCGTTTAAGGAAACCGAATATGTTTTTAATGATCAAATCAATAATATAATTACTAAATTTCATTCTTGGGTAAAGGGTAATGTAGATGGACATGTATCTAGGCTTTGGGGAATTTCTTGGGGCTTAATTCACTCGATTATGTCTTGAAATAAGCGATTTCGGACTAAAAACGAACTAGGAATCAATATAAAGCAAATCGATCTGTGTAGTGTGTTGGTCGTGGCGTGCGGCGGGCCTAGGCCACCCCCGTCGCACGGCACTCCGGCCAAGGGGAGAAACATTTGCCTTTTTGACACTTTAAGTCCAACTTTCTTAAAACTTCAATTCTTGTTTATTTTAAAGTTTAACTCAAAACATGAACAACTTTAAAACTTAAAGGGTATAAAATGAAAATAATTCCTACTTATAAACACTTGATTTTAATTAATGATAAAAATTTAAAAATATCCCGGGTCGTGTTATGCGTAAACAAAATAAGGGTTTGGAAAATCCGAAATGTTACACCTCGTTCGGTACTGTGTTCGTTCATGTTTTCGTTCATGCCCGTTTAAAAAATTAACAAACAAAACGTACACGAATAAAACATTTTCAGTTCACCCCAATGACCGAAGGAGGAAAAGAGCTCTGTGAGTACACCCAAGAATACAAAACAAATGTATTAGAAATTTGACTCGTTAAATGAGCCACAACTCATCAAGCGTTGAAAGCTAAGTAATTATATAAAGTAATAATCATGCGCATGCTAGTTTACAAACTTATTATGATTCCTATTACTTTGTAATAATTATAAAACACTTACCAATTAACAGAATATGAAGTAACCACACGCATGATGCTTTTCAAAGTGAAATCCAGTAGAGTTTTTTACCCAGAAATATTAAACTCTGAGCATAAACTTGCTGATGTTGAAGTTGTTTTACCATCAAAAGATTAAGATTTAGTTCTAAAAAACTGTGGTGTATATATGAATATGCTTCACGTAGTTCTAAAAAAACCAATAACACAATGTGTATATATAAATATGCATCACACAGTTATAAAAAAAATGTGTTTAAAAGATTCAGATAACTTTAAAAAATACACGAATAATATACAATAACACAGAAAATCATAATATACCAAAGTGGTCAAAATGTCAGACAATAAGAAGTATATGGGTTGAATCAATTTATGCATACCTATTGATTTATAGCACAACGTTCATAAATAATTGTTTGAACAAAACTAACTCAGAATCTTAGATGAACTTCCCACACTATATCCATTCCTTTTATCTCGGTCAACCTTGACAAGAACAACCTATAGATTATTAACAAACAAAACATATATCAACTTGTTTCATCTCAAAGTATAATAGTATATGAAAAATATGGCATATAAACTTCTTGTTAGTGATTTATGGTGGCACGTTGAGAATTACATGAATAACAAATTAATAAGTAAAGAAAGCAAAGCTACCTTTTTAGTCAATTAATACATCTGAAGTTGTTGAAGTCAGATTCCGGTGACTCATACAGTGGCGGCAACGACGGTTATTTCCCACAACGACAACTACCGGAAGCTTCAGAAGCCAAGAGGAGAAATGGTCCCCGCACAGCGTGACATGATGAAATCGATTCCACTATGTGTGAATCATATATAACTCCAAGTCGTTAGATACACAGTAAAAGTGAAGCGGAGTCGATGAGGGGGGCATGAAATCGATGGTTGTGGTGGGGTTTTATGATGCCTGATTCTTACTTTTGTAAAGGATTTAGGTTTTTTTTTTAATCTGGTTTAAGGAAGAGAAAGTAACCAGATGTTGAGTAATAGAAAGAGAGAGCGGTAGGTTTTGAATTTTGAATATGGTTTGAGGATCCACGCAACCTAGTTGAATCATGTAGATTTGTGTTTTATGATGCAACAATAGGTTGTACAAGATGCATTATAAATTTTACATCTCTTAAATTTCAACTTTTACTCTTTCTCTCTCTTATATGTATTATATATAGTAGGGTTGAGTTATTCCATAAATGTTAACAAGAATAAGAAGTTTGAGAAGCCATAATTGATTGATTGACGTGTGTCAAGTGAGGACCAAAAGTAAAAGGGTACAAAAGTAATAGTGCATATTTTCTCTCTCCACATACAAGTCACATGTCAATTCATCCATCATTTTAAAACGCCTATAAGTTTTTCATATGATATTAGTTTTTAAAATAAAAATCACCATAGTAACAAGCGTTTTTTTATCTTTAATATGAGTATGACTTTATTATATAAAAATTAAAAAAAAATTACGTCATTGTGTCTTTGTGTTTGTCATTGTGTCTTTTTGTCATTGTGTATTGATGTTTGTTATTGTGTTTTTTTCGTCATTGTGTTTTTCTAAATGCTAATAATACGGCTGTGTAATAATAATACGTAAATATAATGATAAAATAACAACAAATTATCTAATACATAATACACAATGATGAATACATATTACACAATTACCTGAAACGTAATACACAATGATGAATACATATAACACAATGACCTGAAACGTAAAACACAATGATGAATACATATAACACAATGATCTGAAATGTAAAACACAATGGAAACTACAAATTACACAATGACATGACCGTAATACACAATAACTAAAACACAATGATAAGTAGAAAGACAAATGATGAGCACAAACACACAATGACAAACAAAAAGACACAATGACGTAATCTTTGTTTTAATTGTTATCTTTAATATGAGTATCAATTGATAACACGATGACTAAAATCTATAACACAATGCATAGAAAACCCAATTAAAAATCACAATAAACAACCAATAACACAATAAAAAAATATACAATTTTTTTTTCTTGTTCTAACTTCTGAATTTCATTTCTTGGACAAAAATGTTCTATAATAATATCTTTAAGTTCTGCCCAAGAGAGACAGTTGATTGGCTCTTGTCCCCGAATTTGCACAACAGTATTCAACCACATTAAGGCGTGGTCAACAAACGTAGAAGTAGCATATTTGACAATACAATCTAGTGGACAGTTAGTGATATTGATAATGGATTCAGTCTTTTCGATCCACTTTACCAGTTCATTTGGTCCTTAAGTTCCACTAAAATCTCTAGGTTTACATAACATGAAGTTCTTAAGTTGATATCCCTGTTGTGGGAGATTTGGGGTTGTTACGACTATTGTTCAAGTTCGGTGGGGGATTATTATTACTGAGAGTAGCATTAGTATTTAACGGGGGAGCATTTGTAGTTGTATTAGTATTGCCAGGGGATTAGTATTCACGGCTGCATTAATGCTCGGCATTTGATTTGTATTCATAGATGTATTAATACCAACGGTGAATTGTACTGCAATTGCCGGAAGTACTGTCTGTATTTGCCGAGCAATCATTTCGGCTACATCTGCCTCAGACAATGTGTTTGCTTTCTTCAGAGCCATTCTATAACGATAACCAATTATACCACAAATAATAATAATTCACTACCTAACTAATCACAAAAGGAATCACATGAACTGGTAATCAGGTATTTCAGATAGCACATATGTATCATACACATATGTTCTTGTGTTTATATACCAAGGATAGTATATAGATTTAGCCTAGCAAAGGTCATTGACTGTATGTATATTTCAATAGTTGCCACCAAGTGACAAAAGTTATTAACCCGGTAAGGATCGGTATTGTAATGAAAAGTCCATATTGTCCTCCATAGCAGTATAGCACACTATTAGATGCTTGCGTGGAGTGTTGAAAAGATGCTATACACAACAATATCATACTATCCTTATCTATCCAAGTACACATTATAACAATCATGAATAGGTCACAACTAACACAGTAATTATTCCGTTATAATCCATATTGTTTGTAGCTTGTCCATATTTTGTCCTGCGAATAAACATTTGCTCGCTACAAGTTTTAACAGTTTTTTGTAAGTTAGAATGCACTCATGCATCTCCCTTTACTTCTGGATATTGTTTGATATAGCTATAGAATGTTCTATCACCAGATTAGTCAGTACCCTTAAACATACCGGGTCTACTAAAAGTAGTGATTTATTAGTTGGGAGTAAGCATGTCCCACCTAAGCCAAGCTACATCGTTGGTCCACAGATTTGAGGTTTCTTTCCTATATTCATTTGATTCCAGTGAAGAAAATGTATAAGTGGCTGAAAGTACTTTTATAAAGATAGTTTGACGAGTTTGCTAGTTAGGGAGGTTCGTTAGGGTCGGTTGCCCTGGTGATATGTAGAGGAAATTATTATTATTAATATTTATTTTTGAAATTATAGTTAGTACATAATATATACTTGTGATTACGGTCTGTTATATTTTAAATGAAGACTCAGTATGGTAGTTATTACATTTATAATTTAATAATTCGGGCTCGCCACAAGGTAATTGCCTAGGAATAGTGCATGTTCTTGAAAAGCGAAAGTGGAGAGATGACTGGAAAGCTTTTTAATTTATTGTTAGAAAATGAGTATATAAGATAAGGATTAGGCCCAAACTGAGAAGTGTTATATATACCCACTTGAAACGATTGTATGTAGATCACACCTTCAACAGTTCTTTTCTGGGGCTTGAATATTAAGCCCATTTGTGGTTCCGTTATACCACAAGATCTAGCTTGGACTTATTAGAGCATTCTCTTATTCTCGTTTACAGGCAACACCGGTTCTTCACCGGACATAAAGCTACTCGATCTCGATATTTTTCGGTGTAATGGTTAGTCATAAAATAACATTTTTCAATAGCTTTAATTAGAGTTAGGAATATTATTAATTAGGGAAAAAATTGGATATTATGTTTATTATGATCAGTTATAATATTAATTTTTAAGGAAATATAGTATTAATTATAATAGGATTTAATATTAATTATAATGGAATATAATATTTATTACAATAAGATCTAATATTATTGACAGTACATTACGTACACGTATTCGTCCACATTATACCAAATAATCACGTGTGCATGTTACGTATATACTCCGCATCACCTTTATACATATATGTTGCCATTTTTACATATCAGTATGTTCCGCGACTTCTCCCTGAATTCCCTCGTGCAAGCAAGTCTATTATTACGTTCCAGACCATAATAACTCACTTGCCCTTCGAGTTCATCTTGGTATCCATCAGTATAAATATCATTACTTATTATTAATTTTCCCAGAGATAATCGAGCCAACGGTTATATTTTAGGTATCCTAAGGGATAACCTAATCCTTTATAACCAATGGCTCTGATACCAACTTCTGTCACACCCGATGGGTAATTGGCAGAAGCGTAAAACAGTAATGTAACAGACATCACTGGTATCAAACACATTGTTTATAAAGCAACATTACTAACTAGTTTACAATATATTACATCGTTATAACTTCATTTACAAACTAGGTTATACAATTGGAATCAGTCCATTAACTTCTTTACTCCTTACTAGTACAGTTACATCTATTCACATGGTCTCGATCACAATCCAAACATGTAGCACACAAGCAATATACTTCAAGTATTTGTACACCTGAAAAGCATGTTAAAAACGGGTCAACTACGAAGAGTTGGTGAGTTTCATAAGATTCAACGAAATCAGTTCTGCGTACCACACAATCATAGTTTGTATATATGTGCGTATGTAAATATGTATATACGTTTGTTTGTATGTACATCTGTATGGTTATGTGTACATGTGTATGTTTGTATATTTATGATATAAATATGAAAAGCTACTGTGAGATCGTGTCTGTTTGTTTGTGCTACGTGCCTCCATTTCCCACATCAAACAATCACGGTGCCCCCCTTCCGCCCACAACATGTCTTAAGTAATTACGTCTAATATTACATAGTGTGTACGCATCAATGTATAAAAAGAGAGGCCATGAAACTCACAGTTTAGTAGATACCTCAATATGGTGCCAACTCGTGGTTTGTTTCTCTTGTTATCACTAATTCAATATAATCAATATTATAACGATATTAATATTTTAATATTATTATAATCTCTATACTAAACTGGGCTGTATATCTAGTATGGGTATACCTATTACACCCATAACATGTCAATAGGCTCAGATTGTGACGTAGTTCAATGTCTAATGTTTAAAACCGAACTTCGCTTAGTTTTCCCGTTTCACCTGCTGAGCCACATTGATCGTTTACCGCGTTTAGAAAAGAGGTATGACCACATAAACTCGGGTAAATGTGTTGGTTGATAAAATGATTAAATTTATAAAGAAATATTATAAATTAGATGTCTAGATTCGCTACAGGGCTCATTTCCGTTTATTCAATTTGGTTTGGAGAAAAACGCGCGCAATCCATCCGAATTGTTCGTATTTCTCACAAAAAGTTTGTTTTTACTCAATTAACCCAAAAATATGCTTTTTGATCACTCTTTTGATGTTCTGATATTCCAACAGATTCATTAACAACAAACCTGTCGGTTTTTATCTTAATTATATTTGTTTAACTTTCAAATTAGCACAATTAATTATCCGTTTATCATTAAATTATGAAAACTAATACACTTACCAAGTAAAATATGTAGATTTTTATAAAATATTTCTTGAATAATTTACTGATTTATTAATTTACAAAATTTCATATTTTTAACCCGTAAATCATCCGTTTATATCATATGATTTCTGAAAAATCTGATAAATTTCCTAAGTAACCAAAATGGATTCAAAAATACCCAATGAAATTTTCGGTACTTAATAATTTGGCCAACATACCTTTTCGAGCAAAAAATGACTATAAAAACTCGAATAAACGCGAATCCGGAAAACATAGCGAGGGTTATCCAAATGACCCCAAATTTCATATGTGATGATATTATACCATACCTGAGTTCTTCATAAAATTTTATAATTTTTCAAGCATTTTAAGTAATTTTCCCAATAAACATCCCGAAATGGTAATAATTTCTACAAATATTCTTGGATGGTTAAGAAATTACCAAATTTATATAGGGACTCATTTATATGGTCCCTGTAAAAGTCTAATCTAACAACAAGCACGTCACAAACCAATCCTAAACAGCCCCTAAACGAGTGTTTCGACAATACCTTTTCGGTTTTCAACCGTTTTCTCACTTTTCCGGGTTCTAGGACTTCTAGCTAGAGTAACTAAAGGTCCTATATCACAAAACCAAGCATGTGTCATCAAGAGATCAGCCTTGAAACATAGGGTTTCCGTTAGGGTTTTAAACCGAACTTTTGAACCGTAAAAACGCGATTTAAACCCTCTAATCCGTGTTCATGGCCAAAAAAACTTGTCAATTCAGATTCCTAACCATATGAAAGATCAAAATATGTTTTTGGATCATTTTTAGGGTTTTTTCATGGTTAAGATTGATTTTTACTAATCAAAGTTCATGTCTTATGTAAAAAGCCATGTTTATACTAAGGTTTAATGATCAAAATCAAGGAGTTTACCTTAGGGTTTGATGTTTGAGAGAAGGCAGGTCTTAATTTCCAGAAATTGTGAGAATCATGATGTTAAAATATGGTTTAATTCGATTAAGTGAAAAAAATAACAAAGGAGGTGCATTTTTCCATTTTGGCGGCCAAACAAGCCCCCTTTTGGGCCCCATTTTTGGCCTATTATTCTCGTTTTGCATGCCTGAACGTGAAATCCCGAGTCCATGTTTATCTTGGGTCCGGTTTTTGGCAAGAAAAACATATCGGGTACGACAAACAGCGCGACAATGAGTGTTTTCGGCCAATCTTTTGTAAATTTAAAAAAACATGCTATTTGGTTATAAATATCCAAAATATTTTCACGGATCGCTTAAAACATCCCAAATAAGTGTTTTGTAAGTCTTTTTCGGCTTAACGGATGATACAATACTTGTTTCGTAACTATCTCTCGTGTTTAAAATCATAGCGGCTAGTTAAACGAGCATGTTTTCGTTTAACTGTTTTGCTATCATACTAAGGCCATAATATCATTATGTTGGCTTATAATATACGTATATCACTTATAGATTCCCCCCGGGATATCCGGATCATAACCATACCCGTTTGGCTATTCGTTCATTCGTTGCGCAATAAGCGATTAATCGCTTATTCGATATGTGAATACTAAGGTGTACCTGTTTTTGTCACGAATGTCACACATCAATTTCATCGTCATCAACATCATCAAAACATCTTCCATCACTTCCTTCTTGTCTGCCCCATATTCAGCACCAATAAAATTCATAGCATTCTCCCCTTATTTTGGTGTATCTGAGGTCTTAGGCCTTTGTGATTTCAGGGTGTGATCTCCGCAAGTGTCTTGTATAATTGTGACATTCGTGACAAAACCAGATACACCGAAGTATTCGTAAATCGAATAAGCGATTAACCGCTTATTGCGTAGAGAACAAACGGATAACCAAACGGGTATGGTTAAGACACAGATATCCTAGGGAGCATATATAAGTGATATAAGTTTAATATAGACCAATATATTAGTATTATGGCCTTATTTCGATAGCAAACCAATTAAACGAAAACATGCTCATTTAACTACCCACTATGGATTTAAATGCGAGAGATAGTTCCGAAACAAGCATTGTATCATCCGTTAAGCCGAAAATGATCTACCAAACACCTTTTGGGGATATTTTAAGCGATCCGTGAAAATATTTTCGATTTTTACAAACAAATAGTATTTTTTTCTAAATTAACAAGATATTGGCTGAAAAACACGTGTTTTCGCGCTGTTTGTCGTACCCGATATATTTTTCATGCCAAAAACCAAACTCTAAAAAAAAATTGGCTCATGATTTCATGCTCGGCACGCAAACCAAGGCAATTATGGCCAAAATAGGGCCCAAAAGGGGCCAATAGTGGCCGGCCGCATTTTTTGGTGAACACCACCTTCATATAAATATCTTTGTTAAACAATCTTAACACACAAGTTTCATACAATTATCTGGACTCATATAGCAGCCTGCTTGCTTTTTCAAATACTTCAGCCAAAACCTTAGGTAAGTTGATCATTTTAATTTATTTCTAACATGTTTAATGATGTATAAACATATATAAAACTAGTTTGATTGCCAAAAATCGCTTCTAACCATGAAAAATTTGTAAAAACTGTCCAAAAACATAATTTGATCCTACACATGGTTAGGAATCAGAATCATACTCTTTTTTGGCCGTAAACACAGATTAGAGGGTTTAAACGACGTTTTTACGGTTCAAAAGTTTGGTTTAGAACCCTAACCGAAACCCTAACTTTCATGGCTGGTCTCTTGATGATACATGCATGGTTTGTGATACAGGACCTGCACCTAGATTTCTTAGAAGCACACGAACCCGGAAATTGGATTAAGCGAGTGAAAACAGGCGAAAACTGCAAAGGTAATATCGAAATGTACGATTACGGGCTGTTTAGGATTCTATTGTGATGTGCGTATTTTTTGGTCATGAAATTTTTCAAGGACATCAGTGACCATATCATTGAGTCTAGAGATGGTCAAAAAAACCGGTCCGAGAACCGGTTTGCCGGTTTAAACCGGAAACCGGTTTTTAAGAAAACCGGTTTTTTTAAAAACCGGTTTGACCGGTTTACAAACCGCCGGTTTGTATATCGGTTACACATTTTAGAGCCAAAACCGGTTAACGAACCGGTTATTAAAAAAACCGGTTTTTTTAAATAACCGGTTATAAAAAAACCGGTTAACCGGTTTTTGACCGTTATAAAAAAACCGGTTAACCGGTTTTTTATAACCGGTTAACCGGTTAAAAACCGGTTTTTTTTCCGTTGTATAACGGCTATATAGCCGTTTTTTTTTTTGACCGTTTTTTTTTTTTTACCATTTTACCCCCACAAACATCTATATATAGTTTAGATTGGGTATTGGTTAGATCACACTCGATTATACAACTCCAAACGCTCTAAACGTTTATTTCATACGCGATTATTTTGTTATCTCACGCTCAATTATACCACATTACCACTCCATACGCTCTTATTTCGTAGTCGATTATCATGGCCTCCCAAAGTGCTGCTTCATCCGTCAACATGGGTGCCTCGAACACGGGAGAAACGGTCGTTCGGGTCATCCCCACGAAACGAAACCAAGATGTTTGGCAACATTTCGACCTATGCGAAATGTCTAACGGTAGCCAAAAAGCTCGATGCAAACATTGTTCGAAGTTTTATGGCAAAGATGCAAACTCCACTTTAAAAGCGCATGTACAAAGGCCCTTTTGCAAGGCCTTGAAGGACGAATCGGGAAGTAGTTCGCAGCCGGAGATGACGAATCAAGGAACGGTGTTTACGTACGACATTGAAGCGGTACGTCAAAAGTTTTCAAACTTTGTGATTCAACAAACACTTCCTTTCAACCACTTCGACAACCCTCAATTCACGGAGATGATGCAAAAGTATGTTCAACCACGCTACCAACACGTAAGTCGTTCGACCCTTAGAAGAGATTGTCTTAAAGCATGGAAAAACGCTAAATCCGAACTAATTTCATACTTTTCAAACTTACAAACTGGTGTAAACTTAACAACGGATGTGTGGTCGGTACCTAATGGTTCGCCCGACTCATACATTTGTGTGACGGCTCATTGGGTTGACCCCGAGTCGTGGCAAATGATGAAACGAACCGTTGCGTTTCAATTGTTTGATTACCCGCACACGGGTAGAAATATTTTTAAACTCTTGGATAAAGTCATTCGACAATACAAGATTGAACATAAAATCTTTTCAATTTCGTTTGATAACGCGTCCAACAATACGGCCACGGTTGGCCATTTAAAATTAAAGTATAAACCTATTTGTGATGGAGCGTTTTTTCATAGCCGATGCATTGCACATATTATCAACTTGGCCGTGCAAGATGGGTTAAATGTGATCGAAACGCAAAGAAACAATTTTAAAAGAATGTTACGAGATGTTTTCAGCAACAATAAAACATTTTTAAGATACAAAAAATTTTGTGTAGAAGCTAATTGTCAATGGTTGGGGCCAAATTGGGATTGTCCAACAAGATGGAACTCGACTTGTGATATGTTTGAGAAAGCCATCCAACAAAAAGAATCATTAATTGCGTTTCATCAAATTTTGTCAAGTAGGGGTAAATGTGCACCGTACGATCCTAGAAACTGGTTATTGATTGAGATCGTTACGGAGGTCCTTCAAATTTTTAAATCTTGCACAACTAGTTTATCCGGGGTTTACTATCCAACAAGCCCCATTGCTTTACCAAAAATTGCTGTCATGTGCACAAAGTTGAGTGAACTTGATTGTAGGGGTGCACCTTATTTTGATATGGGTGTAAAAATGAAAGAAAAATTTAGAAAATATTTTCAACAACTACCCGCTGTTTTGACATGTGCTGCTGCGTTAAACCCTTGCATCAATGTTGGTGGTGTTGAAGCTTTAATAGAAAAAATTTGTGATGAGCTTGGGTTAAACGACGATTAAAACCCCTATTATAGCCAAACTATAAAGAATGATTTCAACACCACCTTGTCAAACATGTATGATGTCTACCTTACAAAATACGGGTCGTCTTCCCAAATTCATGACTCGTTAAGAGCTGTTGCCCAATCCCAATCCCAAACCGACCTTGAAATGGGGATGTACTACATGATTTGGGAAGACGCCGGTAAACGTCAAAGGGTAAACACCCCAAGCAGTGAACTTGGAAGGTATGGTGGTACCAACTTTGTGAAACACATGACTCCGGATGAATTTAGAAGTCTTGATTTGCTGGCTTGGTGGAGAGGTAAGGAGGATAAGTTTCCGATCCTCGCCGCCATGGCCAAAGATTTACTAACGGTCCAAGCTTCCACGGTAGCTTCGGAGTCTGCTTTTTCTGTTTCTGGCAGGGTTATATCGATTAGGAGGACTCGACTCACTCCACCAGCTGTAGAGATGTCGATTTGCTACAAGGATTACTTGGACTCTTTAGATAGGGCACAACATCAACGCTCACTAGAGGGGGAAATGGAGTATGAGGCGGGCTTGTATGAAGACGAGGTCAATCAAGGACACACTCAACCAATGACCGATGAAGAAGCCGCGTACGACGATTACCTAAGGAATAGCTCGGGATCGGGTAGCGAAGAAAATTAGTTAAAGAAACAGCAAACATGGAGGCAAATAATGAGTAAGAAACAGCAAGTTGTTCATGTAATCGTGTCTAAGCATTCTTTAATGTTTGTATTTTTGAGTTACGAATATGCGATAACGATTTAATGTTTGTATTTTTAATATAAAAACTATAAATGAAAGTTATGTTTTTTTAATCTTCCAAGCAAAGAACCCTAACAACGAAAGCAAAGAATGGCTTCGGTCTTCCAAACTAAACCCTAAACCCTAAACCCTAAACCCCAAAAAACCAAAAAAAAAAAAAAAAAAAAAAAAAAAAAACCGGTTAACCTAAAAACCGGTTATTAAAAAACCGGTTAATAAAAAAACCGGTTTATTAACCGGTTCTAACCGGTTTCTAAACCGGTCCTAACCGGTTAGACCGGTTAGGGTTTTCACACACAAAAACCGGTTATTAACCGGTCCGGTTATTAACCGAACCGGTTTTTTTCCGGGCAAAAAAACCGGTCCGGTTAATAACCAAACCGGTTTTTTTAAAAAAAACCGATTTGTGCACCTCTAATTGAGTCCCTATTCAAATTTGGTAATTTTTTGACCATCCGAGAATATTTGGCGAATTTATTACCTAATTGGGGCGTTTATTTGGGAAAAATAGTTAAAATGCTTGAAAAAAATATGAAAGTTTTTGGATAACTCAGATTTGGTATATTATGATCACATATAAAATTTGGGGTCATTAGGAAAACCCTAAGTATGTTTTGTGGATTCGCGTTAATTCGAATTTTCATAGTCGTTTTTGTCTTGAAAATGATATTTGGCAAGATTTTTAGCTTCTGGAATTGCAACAGGTTATTTTGCAAAGTGTTTAGGTTACTCAGGAATTTTGGCAGATTTTTCAGAAAGCATTTGGTATAAATGGATGATTTTCGGGCTAAATAAGCATATAAAATGATTTTTTATAAATTTATAAATCAGTAAATAAATTCATAAATATTTTTATAAAAATCCACATATTTTATTTGATAAGTATCTAAATTTTCATGATCTAATAATCATACGGCCTGTTTTGGACGGTAAACGGGGAAAGGGGGAAGGGGGAAGCAAACGAGCAGAGCCACGCAAGGACGCGGGGATATATCAAGTAAGCAGAAAGGTTCTCCCTTTAGGACCGACTATAATAAGTTCACGACTCTAATAGAAAGAAAGGGTAAGCTCTCTAGAAGATTCGCTTGAAACAAAATTGCTACTTTTTTCTTGTTATTGATAGAGTGGTATTCTCCGCCCATGTCAAATAAAGTAGAGGGAGAGTCTTTCTCCAATTAATTATGCTAATTTGAAGATTAAACAAATTCAATTCTGATGAAAACCGACAAGTTCGTGATTAACGAACCTGTTATAATATCAGAACATCAAGAATGATAAAAAAAACATATTTTCGGATTAATTAAGTAAAAACGAACTTTTTGTTAGAAATCCGGACAATTTGGATAAATTGTGCGCGTTTTCTCCATATCAAACTGAATAAACGGAAACGAGTCCCGTAGCGAATCCAGACTCCTAAACTGTGACCTTTCTGTAAGACCCCGAATCCCGGGAATCCTACAGTTGGTAATCACATCCACAATTTCAATAAAATTTAAAAACCAAACGATTCGTTTTTATTTAGAACAAGTTCAGAGTAAATAACAGCGGAAAAAGTGTAATTATTTAAAGAAAATCCCAAACATGGGTACAAGTGTCCAAAAATCAAATATAAATATAATATCCGTTTTATTGGAAATCCTCGACTAGAAATGCCTTCAACCTTCCGAATAGTCCCCATCACGTCCAAGCGATAACCTCCAATCCTTAACCTGAAAATCAATCTAACATACACACAAAGTCAGTTTGAGCTGAGTGAGTTTAAGTTTTAATAATAGACATTTAAATAAATCATTCCAAGGGTTTAAATGTAAAAACGGGATTATAAAACATTCCAAGAGTTTAAATATAAAAACGGGATTATAAAACATTCCAAGAGTTTAAATATAAAAACGGGATTATAAAACATTCCAAAAGTTTGAATATAAAAACGGGATTATAAAACATTCCTAGAGTTTAAAATATAATACGGGATACGAATAGTTAGGCCATCATCAACACTAAGTATTCGTACTTAGACATCTATATACATCCATATATTTATATCCCTATAAATACCATCCAAATAATAACATCAGGGTCGAGCACACGTACAACCCAAACACGTAACATCTCATCCAAGTAATAACATCAGGGTCGAGCACACGTACAACCCAAACACATAACATCCGATGATGATCATGCCACACGAGCCTCCCCCCTCACAGGCTTTTCAGGGCCCGCCACAGGATTTAAGAACCTGAGTCGTATAGTTTGGCCCAGCCAAGATCACCATCCATCCGTATGCAAACAAAAAGTAGGCATACACAACATCAGTAGTCGAAACGACTACAACATCGCCAAACATAGGCCAAACAATAATTTACATATATATATATACACATACTATAACATTCCAAGGCCAACTATATACTAGCAAGCCTATATAAAATAGTTTAAACGTTTCATCAGGAAAAATCGTTTAATACTAGGAATTAATACTACGCCTAATAGCAACCTCGAGCCTAGACCACAAGTAATTTTAAAACCCGAGTAATATATTTGACCCGCCAAAATGATGATCACGCCACAAGGGCCTCTCCACCACGGGATTTGAAAACCCGAGTTATATATTTGACCCACCAAAATGATGATCACGCCACACGGGCCTCTCCACCACGGGATTTGAAAATCGAGTAATATATTTGACCCGGCCATGATTACCATGCACACACACATCAATAAGCCTACTCACATCATTCTTAGTCACGAGGAACTAAATATCATCACATAACCATAGGCTATAAGGTAACACATACTCACACATACATACATACCTCCATACACTCATTCATATATATATATATATATATATATATCATCCTAAGGCATTCCAAATTATGAGTAAGCCTATGGGCCATAAGGTAATATATATTAATCAGTCAAATACATGAACTAAGTAAATAGGTCTACTCGTATTCAATTACTACAAAGCCTATTAACATCATCGAGTCTAGACCATATTCAGGTTTATAACCTTAAGGAATATAAGACCATAAACGAGTCTACAATATCCTAAGGCATAAAATATAGTTCACAAACAGTTTCATAAATGCACAAATATGAATAAGGCTATGTAATACCATCCAAATAGTTGTAACGAGTAAAATCATGTAAAATTGTATTACGGTGTGCATGCTAGCCCAAAACTTGAAAAAAAGTAAAAATGGCATCATGAACTCACCTGGAATCGATCGAACACCTGCAACGAGCTAGGAAATCCCTAAGTGCACACTCACAAGTAAAGGCCTGTAAATGGTACACAACGCGTTACTAAACTAGTCCGTAAGAACACTCTTGCCTAATGGGCCGTTCAAGCCCAACACTTTGGCCCAAGGCCCAACACTTGGCCCAAGGCCCAACAACTTGGCCCAAGGCCCAAAAACTTGGCCCAAGGCCCAACCCATACCCAATTACTTTACCTCCGCCCCTAAAACCTTTCAACTAACCAAATCCACCGGTTAAGCCTAAAACGAACTTATCGATTAATAACGAGTAAAACGTGTGGATTTTAGCATGTGAAGATGCATTTAATTACATAGGATAACCTTTGAAATAAGTTATTAAATTTTTACCAGACTTTAATAAATGTCTTAGGTTTATAAAAATATTTTTATTATATTTTTCTATTGGACACAAAAATTATAAAAATTCCTCCAACACAGCAAGGTACGTGCAGCTATTTTAGTGCGCAACAAAATGGTTTTATTTTTATAAAATTCATTACCGAACCAAATTAAACGATTCCAATTGGGTTTGGTTCCTAAGTCAAAATACTAACTTCCATAAGTGGGACTAACCAATTTGGACCTATCGAAAAAAGGTTATGACGTCGGGAAGACAGACCAGAATCCGTCATCCCGCATCAGCTTTGACAGTTGATTTTATAAATTCATAAAAACAATTCAAATCTCATCCAAAATTACATATTATACCTTTCTGAAAACTAGACTCAAAGTAGAACATCATGGAATCAAGAATCGATAAAAAAAATGGACTGTCATCGCGTTACAGACCCTACAATAAACGTTTATGAATCTTTCAGCAAACTGTTATCATCAAAACTCAACCTTAACGACCAATAAGCGCGTTAATATGATCAATTAAGGTGTAAGAGACACGGGGAATCATAAAACCGACCTTGAATTGAAGTTTTCATGGATGAAACTTGGCTGGGCAGAAGAAAAAAGAGGGGGGGGGGGGTCTTGAGGCCGATCGGCTGCTGGGAATAGAGTTAGGGTTAGGGTTTTTCTTTTTTTAATATTATGATATAAAATAAATTACACTCTACTCCCTCCAGTATGAAGTGTGTATCAACTTGGGTGGAAAGTCAATTAATTCAACTTACGGGTATGATAAGGAGGTCCCCGAAGTAAGCCGGTTCAAACCCGATAAATATACAAACTATACAACGTGCATGCCGATAAACGAAATTGTCGGGTGCTACATACTAATATAATACTTTAAGTCGTAAGAGGGGATGATTTGGGAAAAAGGATGGACAAACGGACTTTTAAAACGTATTACAAGGCTCTAAATTAGAAAGATGAAACCCCGGCTTTTTGGCCAACATTTATAAACGATCGAGCCGATTAACGAAATTAACGGACGTTACAAGTCCACCCTCCTTACAATGGGATTCGTCCCCGAATCCCGTCGCAACAGGAACGGATGCGGATGGAGACGAAAACTAATCATCTAATCGCACAAGAGGACGATAGCGACAAAACCTTTACTAGCGCCTGAGTCAAACAGAAACAAAGCTTAAAGCTCAACAAGTAGTAAGGAAACCTAGAGTGATAGTATGCTAAGCCTCAGCTAAACAATTGCACGCAAAGCGTTCGAGAGGATAAGAAATGAACGGGAGAATTTAAGGAACGAGAGGAACTTTAACGCTAATGACACGAGCATTAGCCATATCCTATCCCTACAAAGATAGAACCCTAACACAGTCAAGCACAGGTAGCGTTTAGAACATGGTAGGTAATGGTAAACTGCTAATAACGTTGATCAGGTGTTATTAATTGTTTACTTTACCCGCTCATCCTAAGCACCCCCCTGCCCTAAACCATATTAGCATACCATCTAACACGTAATCAATTATAAACATAATGAAATTCTAAAACTTATAAGAATGACTAAACAATTAAAATTACCTCTTGACGTGTAGCTACTCGCGGTTGGCATTTCTAGTCTTTTCTTTTACAGTTTGAATCCAAGCATTCGGGAATGCTCGGATCCCTCGAACCATGGCTCTGATACCTACTTGTAAGACCCCCGAATCCTGGGAATCCTACAATTGGTAATCACATCCACAATTTCACAAAAATTTAAAAACCAAACGATTCGTTTTTATTTAGAACAAATTCAGAGTAAATAACAGCGGAAAAAGTGTAATTATTTAAAGAAAATCCCAAAAAAGGGTACAAGTGTCCAAAAATCAAATATAAATATAATATCCGTTTTATTGGAAATCCTCGACTAGAAATGCCTTCAATCTTCCGAGTAGTCCCCAGCACGTCCAAGCGATAACCTCCAATCCTTAACCTGAAAATCAATCTAACATACACACAAAATCAGCTCAAGCTGAGTGAGTTCAAGTTTTAATAATAGACATTTAAATAAATCATTCCAAGGGTTTAAATGTAAAAACAGGATTATAAAACATTCCAAGAATTTAAATATAAAAACGGGATTATAAAACATTCCAAGAGTTTAAATATAAAAACAGGATTATAAAACATTCCAAGAATGAGATTATAAAACATTCCAAGAGTTTAAATATAAAAACGGGATTATAAAACATTCCAAGAGTTTAAAATATAATACGGGATACGAACAGTTAGGCCATCATCAACACTAAGTATTCGTACTTAGACATCTATATACATCCATATATTTATATCCCTATAAATACCGTCCAAATAATAACATCAGGGTCGAGCACACGTACAACCCAAACACGTAACACCTCATCCAAGTAATAACATCAGGGTCGAGCATATGTACAACCCAAACATGTAACATTCGATGATGATCATGCCACACGAGCCTCCCCCCTCACGGGCTTTTCAGGGCCCGCCACAGGATTTAAGAACCTGAGTCGTATAGTTTGGCCAGGCCAAGATCACCATCCATCTGTATGCAAACACTAAGTAGGCATACACAACATCAGTAGTCGAAACGACTACAACATCGCCAAACATAGGCCAAACAATAATTTACATATATATATACATACTCTAACATTCCAAGGCCAACTATATACTAGCAAGCCTATATAAAATAGTTTAAACGTTTCATCAGGAAAAATCGTTTAATACTAGAAATTAATACTAGGCCTAATAGCAACCTCGAGCCTAGACCACAAGTAATTTTAAAACCCGAGTAATATATTTGACCCGCCAAAATGATGATCATGCCACACGGGCCTCTCCCCCACGGGATTTGAAAACCCGAGTAATATATTTGACCCGGCCGTGATTATCATGTACACACACATCAATAAGCCTACTCACATCATTTCGTAGTCACGAGGAACTAAATATCATCACACAACCGTAGGCTATAAGGTAACACATACTCACAACATACATACATACCTCCATACATTCATTCATATATATATATATATATATATATATATATATATCATCCCAAGACATTCCAAATTACGAGTAAGCCTATGGGCCATAAGGTAATATATATTAATCAATCTAATACATGAACTAAGTAAATAGGTCTACTCATATTCAATTACTACCAAACCTATTAACATCATCGAGTCTAGACCATATTCAGGTATATAACCTTAAGGAATATAAGACCATAAACGAGTCTACAATATCCTAAGGCATAAAATATAGTTCACAAATAGTTTCATAAATGCACAAATATGAATAAGCTACCGTCCAAATAGTTGTAACGAGTAAAATCGTGTAAAATTGTATTACGGTGTGCATGCTAGCCCAAAACATGAAAAGAGTAAAAAGGGCATCATGAACTCACCTGGAATTGATCGAACACCTGCAACGAGCTAGGAAATCCCTAAGAGCACACTCACAAGTAAGGGCCTATAAATGGTACACAACGCGTTACTAAACTAGACCGTAAGAACATTCTTGCCTAATGGGCCGTTCAAGCCCAACACTTTGGCCCAAGGTCCAACACTTGGCCCAAGGACCAACCCATACCCAATTACTTTACCTCCTCCCCTAAAACCTTTCAACTAACTAAATCCACTGGTTAAGCCTAAAATGAACTTATCGATTAATAACGAGTAAAACGTGTAGATTTTAGCATGCGAAGATGTATTTAATTACATAGGATAACATTTGAAATAAATTATTAAATTTATACCAGACTTTAATAAATGTCTTAGGTTTATAAAAATATTTTTATTATATTTTTCTATTGGAGACAAAAATTATAAAAATTCCTCCAACACAGCAAGGTACGTGCAGCTATTTCAGTGCGCAACAAAATGGTTTTATTTTTATAAAATTCATTACCGAACCAAATTAAACGATTCCAATTGGTTTTGGTTCCTAAGTCAAAATACTAACTTCCATAAGTGGGACCAACCAATTTGGACCTGTCGAAAAAAGGTTATGACGTCGGGAAGACGGACCAGAATCCGTCATCCCGCATCAGCTTTGACAGTTGATTTTATAAATTCATAAAAACAATTCAAATCTCGTCCAAAATTACATATTATACCTTTCTAAAAACTAGACTCAAAGTAGAACATCATGGAATCAAGAATCGATAAAAAAATGGACTGTCATCGCGTTACAGACCCTACAATAAACGTTTACGAATCTTTCAGCAAACTGTTATCATCAAAACTCAACCTTAACGACCAATAAGCGCGTTAATATGATCAATTAAGGTGTAGAAGACACGGGGAATCATAAAACCGACCTTGAATTGAAGTTTTCACGGCTGAACTTGGCTGGGCAGAAGAAAAAAGAGGGGGGGGGGGTCTTGAGGTCAATCGGCTGCTGGGAATAGAGTTAGGGTTAGGGTTTTTCTTTTTTTAATATTATGATATAAAATAAATTATACTCTAGTCCCTCCAGTATGAAG